>NC_024322.1:16745916-16748171 GCF_000523025.1 Cynoglossus semilaevis
GCAGGGCGTGGGGGGAGGGAGGGTGAGAGAGACGGAAAGCAGATAGAGAAAGTGTGAAAGACAAAGGAGTGTGTGTGTGTGTGGCGGGGGGAGGCAGGAGGAGAGATAAATACAAATAGCAACAACTCCATGAGACAACAGGTGTCTGATAACGATGACATCATCAACAGGATGATGTCACTCATCCACTGGACGCTTATAAAGTTCTAATCAGTGACTGGGGTTCCGTACCGTCCACCTCTGGTTCTCCACCGCTGGTTCTGTTGGCCTCGGTTCTCCGTAGCCACTGCCGTCTCCTGAGGCCTGCGACGCAAAGATGAACATTAGACGAAGAACAAGGACAAGGTATCAAACCTGCAACCTTCTGGTACCGCTGCACCACCCGAGTGCCCTCAAAAATATACAGTTACTTTAAATATTTACAGAACTGTGTGTGTATGTGTGTGTGTGTGTGTGTGTGTGTGTTCCCAGGACTAGTCCAAACACCCTGATGGTTCTGATGTCAACAGACGGTCGGGTTCTGAACCTCAGTCTGTCACCAGGGCCTCAGTGTTTGGTGGTCCCAGCAGAACAGCTGTGACGCCGCAGTTCTACAAAACAACAGTGAGGCTCAGCTGGTGGGGCGCAGACAGGCACCTGTGTTTGTCTGTGGGTGGTCAGGGTCCGTGGCTCCCTCAGACTCTTATCTGATGTGGATTTACTGCTGGCCAACAAACTGGAGTAAACGGTTCAACTCCCTGACCTCAGAGCAAACGTCAGCGTCTGATTCACCCAACGACAGCGGGTTATTAGTTCTAGTTGCTGGTTATTAAAAAAAAGAACCTTGTTTTTGTCAGTAGTTCATGTCAGTGGTTCATGTCAGTGGTGCTAAGACGGGAACATCAGTGTGAGGAAGAACAGTCCAGAACTTCTACCCTTGTTCTAATGAAGCCCACTAACATCACAAGTTAGTGAGCAGTTAGTAACAGGTTAATGATACACAGAGTTGTAAAGTTCTCAGGCTCAGAGGAACCAATAGATTACCTATAACGGTTCTACACCTAATTGCCCTGGGGTATTTGTGAGGTTTCTTGATGACTGTTACAGAAAGACAGGTCACAGAATCAGCTGGTTAGGCTTAAAAAGAATTTGACGGTAATGCTGGAATCAAACCCACAACCCTCCTGGTTGGAGGACCTAGCATGTAGCACGCCAGCATGTGACGCTTTGGGAAAAAATCTGAATTTTTTTTCCCATAATGCAGTACTACAGAATTCAACAGTACCAGGATAAAGAACAACGACATGATGTTGTTTATATTTAAGATTTCTTTGTGTGAAAAGGCGACCCCTGAAGGAAGAAGCTGTAAGTGATTCGTCTTCCTCTTCCTTTAGGATTTTTGCGTCTTCTGGTGAGACATTTCCGTCCTTGACATTTGACCTTGTTTACTGACTTGACACAAGATCAAACAGTTCCATTTCAGGCTGTTTTTTTTGTTCAGGCTGTTTTTTTTTCTGTGGCGTCTTTTTGTTGCCTCGAGGTCGAAGCTCACAAACACAGACGGACCTCAGCTACAGTCAGTACTTTATCTGTTTGTGAGTGAAACCGTGGGAGCGCTGGTGAACACTACAATAACAAAGGTCTGTGTTTACGCTGAAACACAAACACCAGAGCAAACCACTCGATGGCTGAAGGTTAGCTCTGTTAGCTTGAGATGCTAACACAAAGTTAGCAACTCTGACCTGATGTTTACGTTGGACAGGATTACGGAGGAACGTTAGCTCTAATTTATTGGAACAACTGTCGTCTCCTTCACAAATCTTTAACCCAGGGGTCAGACTTGAGGTGCAGAACCCCCTCCCCCTTAACTCCCCCACCTCACCCTCCCCCCTCCCACCCAAGGCTTTCACAAACCAACTGTTTACCTGTGTGTCAGGAAAAAAAAGAGACATATATGGACATGTAGAAAGAATATCATTTTTCATTTGAATCTTTTCCCATATAGATGGGGAGTTATGGGGGAGGTATGGGGTGAGGAGGGGGGAGGTTTGAATGTCAATTTGTCCAACCAGAGTTTTTAATGATTCTCTAAGTCCAGGTTTTAACCTAAATTCCTTGAAGCAACACACCCCCTCCCCTCCCCCGTCTCCCCCCTCACCAGGAAACAGAGATGGGGGTTGGGAGGTCAACGAGGATGTGTTCTGTTCAATTTCTTAACCAGGAAAAAACATACAGAGGGCAGCAGCTTTCTCACCCCCCTCCCCACCTCACCCTCA
>NC_024322.1:16748230-16755776 GCF_000523025.1 Cynoglossus semilaevis
ACATGAAACGCTGGAACAAGTGTCTCAGATGTTATGACTCACCATGTCTGAGTCGTCTTCGTCCTCCTCACAATGTCTCTCGGCAGCACGGGGGTCTCCCACCACCCTCAGTTCGCCGATGACCCCCTGTTGGACAATGACAGCGTCACGTTTTGATGTCAGATCGAAGGGAAGTCACTCTCACACACACACACACACACACACACACACACAGAGTGTCGACAAACACTGATGTTTATCTGAGGAATCTTCATCCTGGACTCTCCTTCTTCTTCTTCTTCTTCTGGAATTCCCCCCTGCACCACAGACCTCCGTCTGTGGTGCAGGGGGGAATTGTGAGGGACACAGTCTCCCACACTGGGGGGGTTAGGGAGGGCAATAAGACTATCTGGCTGCCTATCAAAGAGCCGTTCCCTCTGCGTGCGGAGCGTCTTTCTTTACTGTTAACACCACAGAGGAGAATCAGATTCATCATCATCAAAAAAGACGAGGAAGAAAAACTGCAGCCGCTCTCAGACTTCTGAGCCCCGTCTCCACGGAGATTAGATCTAGCTTCACATCACACTCCCTTTCAAACAAACTTCACTCCTTTCCACCGACTCCGGAGTTTGTGACGGACGATGGAACATTTAAAAACCTTTTTTCGGGAAATATACGACGTAAACAATCCGATGCTGAAGAAGCCGAGTCTTCATTGGATTAGCTAAATGACGTTCATTAGACGAGCGGAGCATCACGACCTGAAGGTGAAGGTCAACTAGAAGCACATGGTCCTGACACAGGAAACAGACGTTCCTTTGATACAAATACACACACACACATACATGTCCTTTGACACAAATACACACACACACATACATACACTCAAACGTATACATATATTTCTAACCATATATATGTACATAAATATATCCATACATATATGTATATGTTTACATAAATGTATGCATACATATATGTATATTTTTACATAAATATATCCATACATATATGTATATATTTACATACATATATCCATACATATATGCATATATTTACATAAATATATCCATACATACTGTAAATATACATAAATATATATATATTTACACACATATATCCATAGAAATATATCCACATATATACATAGAAATATATATATATACATATACACAGACACATATATATAAGTGTATATGTATATATTTTTATACATATACAGCTGACAAATGAACTATTACTATATTATTACTAACTATAACTAACTTACTAACTATAATAACTATTATAGTTATTATTAACTTATATTGGTAATTATGTGTTTCTATTTAACGCCTCCGTGCAGATACCCTGGGGTAACTTCTCTGACCCTCGGTGAACATCGAAGGTCAACATTTGTTCCAGACCGCTCAGATTTACCCCCTGTTAATTCAGCCCCACTGTGAGCTTTTCCAATTATTCTGAGAGAACTCTCCGGACTCAGTGTGGCGAGGAGGTGAGGATCCAGGCGCAGAGCCAGGATCGCTCTTCCAAGAAGGTTCACATGTCTGATCAGGAAAAATCAAAACACCAGATTGGAGTCTTTTCCCAAGACTCTTCACCCACAGGTTGGTGTAAATGTTATGGTCTACCAAGCCAAGAGCACGCAGCCCGACACCAACTGTTATGTCAACATTTGTAAAAACAAAAACATGCCGTTCTCGTGTTGATGTCTAAAAAACCCCAAAACAGAATCAAAAACCTGAGTACGCACCAGGAACTTGTCTGGATCGGCTCCTCCGGCTTGACCGACAAAGACCCCGGCACCAGCATCCAGCTCCATCTCGTCGGGCGACCTCTCGATGCGGGACACCTGAGGATCTGTGTCACAGTTGAGGTAGAACATCACCTTGTCGTCCCTCACAGCAATGGCGAACCGGGTCCAGGTGTCCCTCATCGAGTGGACGCGGAAGCTGGCCGCTTCGTACGAGCGCTCCGAGCCGGGTTCCGTGTAGTAGAGGATGACGTTCTGGTGGTTCCCCTGCACAGCTGACAGTTTCACCCCCACATACATGATCTGCTGGGGAACGTCTGTGACGGAGAAGAGAACGCCCCCCCGGTCGGAGGTGGGCTTCACATTAAAGATTAGGGAGAAGTGACGGTAGAAGGGGCTCGGCAGGTGGGCCCGGGCCAGTTGGCCCGTGTTTGCATCTGGGCCGAAGACGTATCCTGGGCTGTTGTCGGGTCCGTAGACCTGGGTGATCTCGCTGGGAGGAGGATCTCCAATCAGCTGCAGCAGAGAAACTCCACTGTCTTCTGGAAGGAGAGGGAAAAAAAATCAAACGTCAGACCAACAGACAAAAACCACAGGTGTGGGTTAGAGGGGTGGGCTGCGGGGGGTGGGGGGTGGGGAGGCTGTGATGTTAGACCAGGTTCTGTTAGACTGTTGGTGCTGGACCTGAGGTGGATGTTTGATCACTAATTAACTTTCAGCTCAGATAATCAAAAATCAAAAAATCTTGAACTCCAACATCCCAACGCGGAAAACTTGATATTCTCAACTATGTAACATCTGTAAGAATAATTATCATTTTTTCCTCCGATAATGAAAACCCGATAACACAATGCTCTGGTTTCGCCAAATAATATGCGTCCTAAAAATGTCTGTATATGAAAGTGAAAGTCACTAGATGGCAGCATTGCAGCTCATTTAATTAATCTATTTTAATAATCAGGGGAGTGTATGCAGAATGCTGGTGTCGGTAACGCAGTACAGTTGTTTGTACAGGTATCAGGTATCGGTTGATATCGGAATCGCAAAAAGTTAACATCGGATGTCCCCGCTGAGTTTTTGTGTAGAACAAAATTCTGACGTTGAACTTTTTCCTTGTGCGAAAAAAATTGGCAGGAAGTTTTTTTTTTTTAGCAGGAAATGTTACATGTTTTCTTGATGAAACACAAGCAGTACTGTGTGTACTACTGTGTGTACTGTGAATGAAATAAAGATTATTGGTTATTTACCCAGTAAACCTTTGTACTGCGTTCTAACAATGCGTGACATGGTTTGAATGTCACTGCTCCAGGCCCCCTGCATAACTCTGCCCCCTCCTCTGTCATCCATGGTGACTCAGTAATGACTGGGGGCGTGGGGGGGGGGCGAGGGTCAGGAGAAAAGCAGCGCCGACAAAGAGGGAATTTGTATTCCTTCAACATGGATCAGAGACAGTTTAGCTACAGTGTCACACGCTAAGACTGGGGGCGTCTGTTTTTTTTTTTTGTTAAAAAAGGGAGTTCAGGAAAATCACTGTTTTGGACGACGACTCCACGGACACTCTGTGGTGTTTGAAGAAAACTCTGTGGTTCACCACCTGGTGACTTATGTCCTCAGTTCAAAGCCGCGCTGCAGGAGATCAGTGAGGTCCACCGTGGGCTTTGTTGAGAGCTTAAACACAGATTGTTTTTTTTTTTAACCCAAAACTGTCTGGTTTGAACCAGAACCACGCCGTCAGTCTGTGAATCGCTGTCACGCTGTCTGAGCACCAAAAGATGCTTCGGCTCTGAGCTAACGCGCTAACCAGTCAAGCCCTAACAGCGGGCTAATAAAAATACTGTGTGGCAGGGATGACTTCATCTCCCTCAGTGTGGAGCTGACAGATCCACTCAGAGAAGATTCACGGCTCGACGTTCACATACGTGTTCCAGCCCAAATTAGGAAAAGAACGGAATTCCAGCAAAAAATTAAAGGTAGGAGCTAAAGGTATAAGGCAATAAATATCAGACGGTTATTAGGGCGTAAAGAACGTTTGTTGAGTTAATGCCAAAAATTCCAGTTGCTCTAAAACAGACTTTTAGTTTCACCAAAACGCCTCAGGCATAAATAACACGATGACACAACTGTCAGACGGACGTGAGCGACTGTCGACAGATGAACGACAGATGAAAGACTGAAATACAGCAACTCTGTGAAGGTACATTTTTAACAAATACTTCAGTATTTAGTCAGGAATAAAAACAGGTGAGAAACGCTGACATCTACCTGCTGACGTTGGTCTTTGTTTTCTAACAATATGCAGCTAAAAAAAAAAGTCTTTCTGATGAGTTTTGTTTTTATAGTTTGACATTAATTAGGAATGTCAATTTATCTCGTTTAATCTCGATTTACTATGATTAATTAACAGGATTCATCTTCATTAATCCTCAGCCACCTTGTGGTTAATCCATGACAGCACTAACATTCATACACAACATATAAAACATGTACCAACACGTCAAAGATGTCAAAGATGTCAAGGATATTACGATGTTGATTTTTTTTTTTTTTTTTTTTTTACTCCGAACTGGATGCCGTGGATCACGTGACTGCTGCAGGAACGGCAGTAAACATAAACTGTCATCTGCACCGAGTGGACCAGATGTTTGCTGGGATGAAGTGGAGGCAGAAACCTCCGGGCTCCGAGCCGGGGAGCTGCGGGGGCATGTTTGAACCTGGCTGCCCCTCTGTGCTGACTGTTTGCCAAGGCTGCTGATTTAGGAAGAACTTTGTAATAAGTCAGCGTTGACAACCTTTTTTAAAGGTGAAATCGCTTCAATTTGTCCTCCTGCTCCTCTTCCTCCTCCTGATGCTCAAACACACGCCGTCGTTGACGCAGGAATATTTCAGCACGTGCTGGAAAATATTTGGGATTTGAAGTCAAAAGATGAAAATATATTTGTCTCTGATCTGAGCCCATCCTTTAATTACAGACTATTCTGACACATTAACCGCAGGTTGGAAAACTTTACACCTACATTTTTATCGTAACAATCCCGACATCGCATTCCACGAAAGACAATCAAATTTATTAGAGATAAGATTTATCACTTATAATAACCAGTTTCCCATAATGCCCTGCTGAGGCCCCGAACCTCTATAGGGTTTATGATGGCAGCTCAGAATCCTTTCAGCAGTATTACAGTACTACTACAGTACCTGATAGTATACTTCATAATTTCACAGGTTGCAAAACAAGGAGAAAAGTACTACTACAGTACCTGATAGTATACTCGCAAAACAAGGAGAAAAGAAGAAAACACAGACAGGGGGCAGCATCCTTACTGTTAAGTTAAATGCATTACATGATGAAAGATAATTAATTTCAGATTGACCTTTCATCTGGGGTCACTTCAGCACTTCAGGTCACTGGGACTGAGGGGAGAGGTGGAATTGAACCCAAGACCACCTGCCTCACTAGAGGCCCTACAGCCAGCTGTTCACATAGGCAACATGGGCTGTCATGTAGAGCGCTATCTGCTGGAGATCCCTCAAAAAACTAACAAACAACAACATAGGCGAGCGATAGGGGGCGCCAAACATAATCATGTAGAGTCCAACAATGGCGAGAGCCCGACCCCGAATGTCTTTGAAGAAATTTCCTGGACAGATTTAAATATCAAGAAACTCTGTGATCGTTGTATCAGACTTTGAAGGAAAAAAGGAAAATAAGGCGGACAAATCTGGATAAAAAGAAGACGTTTTTAAGCGTCTTCTAAAGCCAGCCTGAAGGTCCGTCTCCGAGATGAAAATATGCCGGATGTAAAGGCATTAGCATTTTAAGTGCAACTCCTTTGTTATCCTACGACAGCTTCAAAGGCTAACGGCTGTAGAAAAGAGCCGGTGATGAATGGTGGGATTTATGGAGCGGGTTTGTCTGGTCCGGCAGACGACACTTAACTGACCGGGGACATAGCTCTTATTCATTTCCCAACATTCCAGGACGGGGTACCCCAGATTGAGATACCCTGTTGATAAAGCTGTACACACACACACTGTGGAACTGTAAACACAGCTTTGTGAAGCAAAGGTTCCGGTTCAATCCCAGGGAAAACATGTGAACATCTGGACGGGCTGGTTTCACTGACTCCACTCCATGAACCAGTCCAGTTCAGAGCGGTCGGTGCTCGGTACCGTTGATTAGTACATGACGGTCCTGAGGTTGTCATTAGGACGTTCACGGTCCTCGTGCATTTCCTACATCAGCGGCGCATGTCAGGCATTTGACTTAAAAGCGGAGGAAATTCAATTTGACCACGCGGCGCAGCAGTGGTTTGTGAGGCGTTCACCCTCTCTCTCTCTCTCTCTCTCTTTGAGCTTTGGTTTCAGTGCATGCTGTCAACTACAGTTAAACACGTTAGGTTATGCTGCATTCCAGAAAGTCAGGATTTCAGAGTACTATTCCACTTCGACTGTGCATTCCAGAAAGTCAGGATTTCAGAGCACTATTCCACTTCTACTACAGTATTCTGAGTATTTTCCTCAGTCAAAAAAGTCAATAAGAAATGTCTATATAATGAACTCTGGTGCTTTAGTAGCCTAGCTTAGCGTTTAGTAACGCCTAGCTTAGCGTTTAGTAACGCTAAGCTAAGCATCCACCATCAACAGACCAGTCAGGAGTTAGGAGCTGCAGTCTGACCTTCACTGACACAGGGGGGCGACGTGGGACGGGGCTTTACTAAATTTCATTTGATGAGCAACACCGATAAACGGCGTCCGAGTTTCCCAAAAGTTCGTGCCGTTCCACCGTAGAGAGCCGCAGCCAAAATAAATTGCTGTTGACCTTTTGACCCTGTTATGAATGGCAGCTCATCTTTGAAGCGCGGAGACCGGTAACCATGGAAAAACATAATTAAAAGGTCTATTGTGCCAACAAACAATCCTGCCCCCCCACCCCCCCTCCAGGCTGTAAAAGGTCAACATCTGACAGATTTTTAAAAAAGTTGCAGTTCATCCATGTCTTTGTGATTTTCCCACAATGCCTTCCTGCACACATGCGTGGGGGTGAAAACCCCACTTAGATTTATTGTTTATTATATTCTACCTTTAATTTCTCTGTCAATGGGTTAATGAGTAAACGTCACGTCAGATCTCGTTAGTTAAAAATGTTCAAACGATGTTGATTAATTCACCATGAAAACAAAAACTGTACTTATAAAAAAAATCTCTTTGAACCAAACAACTAATTTATATTTGACAATAACATAATTAATAATTAAGAATACTGCCCCCTAGTGGCATCAGGGAAATTTGATCCTGACCGTGGACACATATTGGTAAAAGTTGAAAGTTGACGTATTTTCAGTCGGACCCTAACCTTCAAAGTTAATCTAATTCATAATAATAGGCATGAAAATGGCTCCTTAGCGCCATCTATCGAATTTGTAAATTGCGCTAAATCCAACATCATTTCAGACAAGCTAACAGCAGGTCTGTGGTCGACCACGAACAAAACCAGAGATGCAGGTCCACGGTGTCGTGTTGCATTTAATTTGACCAATTCTTACGGACTTTGTTCAACCAGTGACATAATAATAGTTGGGGAGGGGGGCTTCAACTCTGCCATTCACCCATTGACCAGGAGTGTAAGCCCTCCCTCATCCCCCCCCAAACGTTACCCTGTCTTTAAAGGTACCAACTGAAAGGGATGCATGTACGTGATGAGACATTCCTCAGTGACAGGTCGTAGTTAAACCACGCAGGAGAGTGTTGGTATTAAGACCCCCCCCAGACCACACCCTCCCCTCAGCCCCCCCCCAAAGAGTCGGAACATTCCCA
>NC_024322.1:16756038-16761436 GCF_000523025.1 Cynoglossus semilaevis
CCACCGCTCCCCCCAAAACATAAAAGTTCATCCAAGCCAAAGCAGATACAGTCACAGCAGCCAACGCCCAGCTCTTTGTTTCGGGCGAGATATGTCACTCGGTCTTCAAACCAACAACCCGTGTCCACTTATGTCTGTCAATGGACCACAGTGTGAGAGAGACAGTAACCAGGACGGGACAGGACAGGACGGGACGGGACAGACTCAGGCACTCTGAAAAGACCAGGTCAGAGGTCAGGGGTCAGGGGTCAGGGCCGCAGAGAAGTTCAGCTTCTTCTCCATGTTGTTACTGTCACTGGAAACACATGCCGTCAACGTCGACCACAGATACGTCCAACTGGAAGACAGTGATGATGTCACCGCTGCTTGGCATGCACGACCACCTCATCCGTCCATCCGTCCGTCCGTCCGTCCATCCATGGACAAACTCACTCACGCGGACATGCAACAAGTCTGAGGCACGGACGGAATTCGGAACTGTTTCTTAGCAGGCACCGGTACTTTCCACGATCAGATGCAGTACCACTCACAACCACACACACAGGCCATGGTTTGAACAAACCATGATCGACGACAGATGAACGAAATTAAAAACAAAACAGAAGATCAACAACATCACGTTTACCGTCGGCTAACCGTTAGCCTTTTAGAATCTGGTACTGCAGTGGAGATGTGTGTGTGTGTGTGTGTGTGTGTGTGTGTGTGTGTGTGTGTTCAGTAGGTTAGACAAAAATCCACAGGGTGAAGAAAACACATGCAGGAAGTTAAAACCCGGCGGACCAGTGAGCTCCATGCTGGTTAGGCTGCAGCCAAACACGTCAAACATGCTGTGGTTAAGACACGCCCCCCGGTCACATGGTCACCAAACACAGGTCACACCAGCGGGCAGTTACTGGGGACAAACAGTGGACAGGTCTTGGGTGGACAGGGTTTTTAACACCAGTGAGAAGACCAGACAGACTGGACCGGTTCAAACTAGATCCTGGACCAGGATCTAGTTTGACCAGGTGATTTACCTTTCTGGTTACTAGGAGACAAGCACTGATACCCATCATCATCATCACCATCATCACCATCATCATCATCATCAGGCAGAGTGTGGCACTCCACCGGGAGGCGTCCTTCATCCAGGAGCATCCAGCAACTGTCCCTCAAGACTTCGCAGAAACTCCGGCACGGCAGCAGGGGCAGCGCCCCCGCTGGGTCGCACTTTGGGACCAAGAGAAGGCAGAAAAACCACTGCACACCATGGTGGCAGTTTGAACCCAGCAGCCACGCCCACTCAGTGAGGAGCGCCCGAACCTCCTCCACACTGGTCTGGTTGACAAAATTTGGAACGAGAATTTTTTCTCCTTTCGTGAAGGAGCAGAATGGCAACGGCTCACTGAGCAACACACACCGTTGAGATTCAGTCACTGCTCTGTCGCCCCCTGTCTTTACATCTTTACTAACAGTCGTTAGTTGCTGTGAGGAGGTTGCTAAGCTAGGCCTGGCAGCTAAAGTGTGACTAGTTGCTAACGTCGACGTAGACTCTTCACGTTGGGCAGCTGCGGTCGAAGTTGCTGCGGTGTGACTAGTTGCTAACGTCGACGTAGAGTCTTCACGTTGGGCAGCTGTGATCGCTGTTTGAAATCTTTGGCTAACAGTTGACGCTTGGCTAGTCGGAACACTTTGGTAAACGACAGGTTCCTGAGTCGTAACTGGTAAATCAGTAACTGGTGTAAGCTGGCGGCCCCTAGAGTCCAGGTTAGAGACGGTGTCATTAAGTGGAATTAGCAAATCTACGGAGGTGGAGTTTTCTGGAGAGTAATTAACGCTATTGTTAACGGGAATTTCCAACAAAGAACGGAGATTCTGTGAGGATTCGTCAGAAGCGTTGACTTTCTCTGCTCTGTGAATGATTAAGTGACTTTTATTAGACTCATTACGGTAATTATCTGGCAACGTCACACCGTCTGTGGTCAACACCGCTTCTCTGTCATTTACCTCTAAAAACTCATGTGTGTCTGATCCAGAGAACCAATCAGCTTTAGCTTCCTCCTCAAACCCAGATCTAGAACTTTCTCCAGAACCGGACCAAAGACCTGAACCCCGGTCTGCTTCAAGTCCTGAAAATCTTAAAGGGTTAAAATCTGCAGACCCCACACCCATTAGAGAAGATGAGCCATTACCAGGTTCACTTATTTGTGACGGAGGGTCTGTGCCTTTCTCAGACGCCATGTCATTCTCCAGGTGGGCTGTAGGAGGCACTAGAGTGGTCTGTTGAGGGGCTCCAGTGCTCTGAACCCAGTTCTGCTCCGTGACCCGGATCCCAGGTCGTTCCTCAGTGACCCGTGCTGCGACTGTGTCCTCTGTTGGCTGCTCTCCACTGCCTGCTGGACTGCCCGACCCCTCGGGGTCCACTGTGGGGGCCAAAGCCGTGGTGCCGGTCCAGGACCAGAACCAAGCGTCAGAGAAAACCAAAGACTGGAGCAACAAAAACAAAACTCCTGAGACCTGAGTCCTCATCCTGGGCATTTAGTCAGGTTTGTGTCCCGGACGTTTCCTATGACATGCCCACTGATCCACTGCACCGCTCTGTCCACACACACTCCACCAGGCAGGGAGGAGAAGTGAGGAGGAGCGCCCCATTCAGAAGAGTAAAAGGGGGGGGGGGACACCAGGGGACGTGCTCCGTATTGGCCGGCTTGCCAATGTTTCCCCTCCTAACTCCTCCCTCCTCCCCCCCTCCCCTCCCCCCTCCCTCTCCCACCTCCTCCTCCCTTTGTCACGGTGGTGAAAAGCGATCTCTCCTCCTGACTGATACCTCAGAGTTACGGCAGTCTTTCCTTTCAGTGTAAAACACGGACGTTTCTGCAGAGAGGAGCAGTTTGTTCCCCTTGACTCGTTCTCTTTGTTCAAACATAATATAGAGAAGAACTTCACGTAGAGCGCCACCATTCTGAGAAAAAAAAAAAAAAAACACCCAAAAACTAACCCAGCTACAGGTTACATTTAGATCAACTTTCCTGTCGCCACAGATTTATATACAGTCTGAAAACTGGTGTCAAACCAAAGTGTTAAATATTGAGAATCAAACCTGGTCCTTCATCACCTGTGTTCTTAGTTGGTCTTTATTAGATTATTAAAGGGATATCACGTATGTTTTATTCTAAAAAAAAAAAAGTAAACAATTGTAAAGAGATGTTTAAAAAGAAGACTCTTAATTTTATATCTTTGTGTCAAAATTGTTCAAATCCTGGTGTTCAGACCAAAGGAGGGACGAGACAGAAAAACAAATCAGGGGTCATCACAGTTGGGGGTCGGGGGGTTGGGACCTTCCTGATGCAGCTCAGCCTGAAGTTGATTGACAAGATGGAATTGAACCCCAACCCTCCTGCAAGGTTGGAGATCAGCCACGGTGTCAAAAAAGTGCAGTTAATTAAAAAAAAAAAACGTCTTGTTTGATTAAAGTTTTTGGAATTCCTTCATTTAAAAACACAGACAAACGCTAACGTCAGGAACTACACCTGGAGACGCTGATATCAGAACTCTCAAGGATTGTTGTGGCGGTCTCTGTCCGTGTACTAGTACTCGGTGTGACAGTACCTCACGGTCAACGTTAGCCAGTATTTTCACACGAACCGTGGTATTTTTAGCCCCGTTTAAAAAAACCACATCATTGACCTTGACTGTAGCGTAGGCCGCGGCCGCGCCTGACACGGAGGTTCTGGTCACATGACCCGCTCGCCGCTTCCATTCAGAAACTACACTGAGTTAACCTCAGAGGTCACGCTGACCAAACTGCCCACCGTCAAGGACGGAGCCACGGGTTTAGTACCAGAGAATTTACCGGAGAAATCACTGGAAAATCACTGTGACGACGACGCTGGAAAAGACTGAGCTTCCTGTGTCCCAGAGCCACGTGTTGAACACACATGTACTTATTACTACAACAACTACTACTACTACTACTTTGAGTACACTGAATTATTATTATTATATTATATTGCATTACATGTATTATTGCATTGTTTCCCAAAGACTGGGTCGCGACCCTCAGGTGGGTCGCAAGAGATTTTTTTTTGGGTCGTCTGGCATCATGTTTCCCAGGAGTTTACGAATAATTATCATTAACATTATTATTATTTTTTTGTTTTATTTATAATAATTGTAAAATAAGTAGTAATTATTTTTAATATAATAATTATTTTTCTTTTCTTTTCTTATTTAATTTTTTTCAGATAAAATTAAAATAAAGAATAAAAACGAGTAGAAAATATTTTAAAAAATATTAAAAAAAAAAAAAAAATTCTAACAGCTGTTCAGTGTCTGACAGTCAGTCACAACAGGAAGGAAGTATAAAAGTCTGATGTCGTGCAGTTGGAGTTTGTTTTGTCTTCTGTTTATGTCCTACGTGGACTGGAGCCCACCTTCAAGACAAACACAGACCACGTTTACTACCAGCCAGTAGGGGGAGAAGGGGGGTGGGGGGGAGTGTGGTCTCTGGTCCCAGGACACTGTGAGGCTGTAGCAGAGGTGGAGGTGAAATTCCAGGCCTTTGTGTCTGTCTGTCACAAAAACCTGAAACCTAAGACGGAGACCATCAGTGGGAGGACATATGTTGGGACTAATTACAGAGTCCACCTAACCTGAACTGGACTGAACCCATGAAAGGGTCTGGGGGCGTCCAATTATGGACCACCGTGCACAGACACACACAGCTATCAAACACCAGAGCAGAGAAGGAGCAACAACAACAACAACAACAACAACAACAAAAACGATCCCAAAAATCCAACTGTCTGACCAACTGTCCGACCGACAACAACAACAACAACAACAACGACGATCCCAAAAATCCAACTGTCCGACCGCAGCTCTAAGAACTGTCCTTTTGGCAGCACCCACACCCACACCCACTCCTCCACCCCCGACCATGTGCCCATCCAAACCTGCACCTTCACCAGTGTTATTTCAGCCAGCAGGGGTCGTTGACCTTTGGCTGTGAGTCAGCGTGCAGCTCAAGTCTTTGTTGTTCCGTTGGCCTTAGGCTTCAGGACAACAAGAGGTTAAAATGACACAAATGAGTCAGCGCTGGATGTACATGTACATGTATGTATACATGAAGTACACACACAAGTACACACACAACTCTTGAACCACAGAGGTGAATCAGTGATTCACAGTAGTTAAATCTCTGACCATCGGTACTAATGGGAACTCTTTGCTCGGGGCCGTGGGAAGAGCAGGAACGGACGGTACATTATAAACACCTCGACCTTTGACCTGGGAAGCAGCAGCAGCAGCAGCAGCGACACTGACTGTACACCGTGGAGAAAACAGTCAAAAAGTTCTGAGGCAGATGAAGTCATTTGATTTGGTTTCATCAGCTTTTTCTCTGATCGGGTTTTGATCT
>NC_024322.1:16761599-16763914 GCF_000523025.1 Cynoglossus semilaevis
CGGTTCCTGTTGCCTACAAATAGAGACTTATCAGAGTGGAGCTGCTGAGGTCGTCAACAATAGACTCTCAGTGAGACACCGTCAGTCCACACTACAGTGAATGGACCAGCAGTCAGGGACACCAGTGGGCGGAGCACCAGCTCCTGGACCGTGGTATTATGATGGTGTTAGTTAGTCAACTTTAACGTTAGCGTCGCTGACGGTAAATTCTCAGGGACAAGAGTTGAAAAAAGTGAAATCTTGTTGACGTTCGTCGGTGGATTAGATCGATCCTGAACGGTTGTTTGGTCCTGCCCTGGACTAGGAAACTGCCCCTGGGGTTACCAGGTGTGACTGCCCCCTGTCTAAACGACAAACCTTTTCTACGATACTTTAAATATTGAAATCTCATTATAGTCTTATCATCTCCATTTATCTTGATCTTGATTTTCCAATCCTTCATTTTCATCCTTTCGTGTTGGTGAAACTAAAACGTAAAAACAAAACTGGACACACACTAATTTGGAGTTGAACACACGACCCTCCAGGTGTAAGACAACTGCGCCACCTACTGAACGACAACGTAAGTCCTGATCTTTAACCACAGGTTTGAGATGAAGAATCGTCTACAGTAGGTTAACCTGAAAAACAACGTCAGGTCGTTGTCTCCGTCCCAAACTTGAACCTTTGTGCGGAAACTTTCACACATCGTCCCAACACGGCAGCGTGTAATTACCCCCTCCCTGTAATACCTGCAAATACTGCACAGAACAGGCAGCATTTGTTGAAACCGAGTCGCTCTAAAGAATGATTCAACGTCCTGTGGAAGGAGACGCAGTGCCAGACAGCGCCCTGCGGGGGGGGCTCCTCTCTGTCCTGCTCGGGCAAGCAGAAACAGCTCAGCTGTCACTCTGAATGAGAGACATTCCATAACACCGGGGGAGACGTAGCCTGTGGTGTTGAAACAAACGTTACAGTAGAGCACGGTGGCGGAGGGCTGAACTGCACCCCACGCCCCACGGCACCGGCAACAAACGCTGCCATGTCTTAAAGAAACGTTATTTCCTCAGAAAACATCACATTGGAGCAGGTTGTTGTTGTTGTTAATGACTGCCGACTGCGGGGGTCTTCAATGTCCCCCAGGCAGAAGACCTCCACCTGATGGGGCAGTGACCCCCCCCTCCATGTTACCATAAAAGACTGGGTTTAAAACTGTATAAACTGGTTGATAATAATTTGAGATTTAATCTGATTAAAAATAGTATAGTTTAAATAGTGAAAAAATTTACTCCTGTTTAGTTGAAGACAACGATGCTATACTGGCAGGAATTGAAGAAAGACACAAAGATCTTCTTCAACAGCTTTGATTATCTTTTTTTTTTTTAGTTTTCATAGCCATCTGCTGCCACCTAGCAGAAGAGTAATTAATTGCTCTGCCAATCACGCATTGACGAACAAAGATTTTTTTTTGCAATAAATAAATAACAGTTTTCCCGGGTGCCACGGCCCAGTGGTTGGGAATCAATATAGACACAAATATAAATTGAGTTTAAAAAAAAATGTTGGAATCACTAGAGAAGAAATAAAACATCGGTGATACTGGCTGGTACTGCAGTACTACTAACTCTACACTAGGACAATATTCCGTGGACAGGCTGAGATAAAATACTCACAGTCTGACATTTAGAACTTATGTGGTTGCTTCATTGCTGCTTTGTGAGTTTATTAGCCTCTATTAAAGCCTGTAGGGGGCAGATGTTTAGAGGGAGGGCAGATCATTTCCACCCCCGGGGACACAGGTCTGCACCGCAGGTTTACATGCTGCACTGATGACTTCACCTCCATCACTCTGAACCAGTCAGTGGTTGCTGAAACTGTGGAGAAACAGCGCCCTCTGACGTCCAGCACAGGTGCTGTGACGTCACTGACCTCAGCTCTTTATAGCAAACACTGAAAAGTCATATAATCCGGGGACTATCTCAGAATCACAACAGATGAAATGACCCCGCCCCCCCACCTCTGTGACCCCCACCACCACAGGACAAAAACAACACCTGACCAAGCAGGTGGCGCTCTCCCAGCAACAACACAACTGTGGAAAATCAAACACAGTGTCCATGAGCAAACAACCCCCGGTGGTGAATAATGGAATTTCCCCATTCTTCTTTTTGAGAGTTGTGTTCAATGGGATTAAACGGTTCACCTCTCACTGACCGAGGTGTGAATGTGAGTGTGAATGTGAGTGTGAATGTGAGTGTGAATGATGCTCAGTCACTGAGCAGGTCGTTAGAACTGATCAGAACTGATTTTTCCATTATTAGGTTGTATTGCCTTTT
>NC_024322.1:16764379-16768977 GCF_000523025.1 Cynoglossus semilaevis
ACACACACACACACACACACACCTACGTCACTGTAGTGAACTCTCAGCTCAGCCTCTCTCCACTCTGACTAATCATTCACCTGACTTTTACCAGACCTGGAGGGAGAGCAGAGGGACTCTCCCTCACCTGGAATCCAGACACTGCCGGTTGGACGAGGACCAAACTGTGAGGTCACTGAGTTGTTAATGTTAGAACCAGTCAAATATTCCTGGTGTTCCTGGTTCATTTTCTTTTCTTTCTTCTCTAGTGATTCCAAATGTAGATCCCTCTGTTCCAAGATATGGTTGTGCCTGTAGTATCGCAATACATCGTATTCATATATACGTACATATAAATCTGAAACATCGTTGTTTCCTATCTCTTCATTGGAGACCAGCGGTCACTGACAGGTACCAGGTGGCCACAGGTCAGAGGACTGGAAGGTTGCAAGTTTAACTCCAGGACACCCATCTGGAAAAAGCTGGACTGGGGGTTGGGGGAGAGGCATGAAGACGCCCCTGTGGCAGTGATGGGTACTGCAGGCTCAGAGCTGACTGGTGGTACAGGACTGTTGACTAACCATCTGGATATTTTTGTGTTGATTTTATCTGGTAAATCACGGCTCAGCTCTGTGATTCAGACAAACAGTTCTCTACAGTAACACCGTTTGATCTGGACCATTAAACTGTCGGCATTTTTACTGAGAAAATGTATGATTTTCTACAGTAGAACAGACTAAAGCTCTTTGGTTTTGGAGTTACGCCACCTATTGATACATAAACTGCATATTTAAAATCCCTGCTCTACATTCTCTCCTGCATTAACCTGAAATTTAAATTAATCTCTGCACATTTCTTCTGCTTTGACCTGTAAAAACTGCTGCACTACCGCCACCTCCTGGAGATATTAACCAGTGTTTAACATATAGGCTGAAAGCATTCTAATTATTGGCAAAATTTCTAAGACAAAAAAACGTGAAAAAATAATGATACTCAAATATTCTTTCAGTTTTGCTCAAAATTTGTTACAAAGACTTAATAAAAATGTGACGCGTTGAAGATGAAATCAAAGCAAACACTCGATAAAGTTGTTGGAGACACAGAGACCAGTCTGAACTGGTTTTAGTCATTAACATAAGTCAACTTTACTTTGAGGGAGAATCAGTCTTAGAACTTTTCGACTAACTTTTTGACCCTTGTATTTCCTATGGCCCAATAAACAAATGCTGAAGGTCATGCTTTTTTGAAATTCCTGAACTAACCCTTTAAACACCACGAGCAGACGAGCGCAGGAATTGCAGCAACCAGCTGGTTTCTGCAGAGAGCAGCGCAGGACGCTCCGTGAACGGCGTGTCTGAACCGTTCCCCCTCCAGACATCTGACACACCACCAGGTGGCCAAAAGGTTCACCGAGTGGCCAAACACCGGGCCATATTTCGTCACCTCGTAAAAAAAAAAAAACATCAGAGAAACAAGCGTGCTCAGAGTACTAGTACTACACTGGTACGACGCCAGTCTTCACCGTCGACTTTGAAGCTGAAGTGTTTAAAAAAACGAGCTGACTGAGTGATAAACAACAGGTTCTTACAGTGTTTGCTAAGCTGCAACTTTCCATTGTTTCTCATCCATGTAATTAAACAGACCTTGAAGTGTTTCTGGAAAAAAAAAAAAAAACCCCAAAAAAAAACCCTAGTCATCATCATCAGTTTGGCAGGAACCGACTGAGACGGAGATGTGCTGGGACTCGACCGTGGAGACGAGCTTCTGTTTGCATTCCTTCTCTTTAATCCAAGATCTGGGCCTACTCTCGTTGCGTAATTTATTTATGAAATTAATAATAAAATGATGATGATAATCATTGATAATGAAAAACAAAAGAAATGAACAAGCTACTGTGGTTGGCTACCGTCCTGCACCGGCCATGTGACCACAGGACCTGCACCGACCATGTGACCACAGGACACGGGACAGGAAGTTGAAGGTAGAGCAGAGGAAACAAAAACTTTTTGTGGGTTAATGTGAGATTGAAATTACAGCTCTGAGTCTCGTTGGCTCAGACGGTCGTGACTCCCACCCAGTGACTCACGTGACATGCAGTGAGTCAGAACCAGCCGAGGTCAACAGTCAATGTGTCCCACACACTAACAGACGGGAGTGGGAAACACATCAGCATCAGCAACGAGACCAAAACATCACGCACGGCGCTCGCGTGCAAACAGGATTTGTGTTCTTTTCCTACAAATATTTATACAGTATGTGCCGAAGTACCTGAGAGTACAGCGTCCCCCCCCAAAAAAAAACGTCATTAACCTTTCAGCTTCATGATTTAATAAGAAGAACGGAAATAATTTATAGTTAAAACTCTGGGTTTTCCTTCAAGGCGAACACAAACACGGCTTCAAATGGAGCTACGTTGATTTTTATACATGTAGTAAAAATAGAAACTGGTTTAAAAGTATTTCCATAACAGTCAAGGTTCAAACACAGAGCTAACGTTTTCTACAACAGTCCTGGTACAGACACCAGAGCTAACGTTAGCTACATTAGCTACATCAGTCTTGGTAACTAGCCTACAATTGACCAGATGACCGGCTGAAAATAAAAACTTGTTCTTTAACTGGTTGTCATTCACTAAAACACAGTTTAATTGAAAAACTTTTTTTTCTCTATTTTGGACCTTTAAAAAAAAGTGCACAAAGCCAAGTCAGATGGCAGGATATATTTGTAATGTAGTAACTATCCTTCAGTCCACGGACTAGTTTGGCCGTCTGATGTGCGCTGGTGCCGAACTAAACGGAACGTCTAAAACCAGTGGCCAAGTCCAGAAAAATCAACCGGACAATTTCCCCGGCCTCTTAATCCCAAAATGAATAAGGCATGTGTTGAAACGTGAAAAGTCCCTGGACGGAGGCCCAAAAGAGGAGCGCTGGTCTGTGACCGGCATTCCCTGGAAGTCCCTGAGACCAGAGTCCTCCACCAGGAGGCGCTGTTGTTCCAACAACAGTGGAACTAGAACTCATCTTCACCTGAACAAAACCAGGTGACTTTTTATGTCAAAGTGTAAACAGTGGAACTAGAACTCATCTTCACCTGGTTTGTTCTTGTCAATGATCGCAGTGACCAAAACCAGGTGACAGGTGACTACACTCGACAAATACTGATGCAGTACTGACTACTGCGTGTGTCATGTATCAAATATATGAATCTAATTTATCGTACACTAAAAAGACAGCTGATAGAAGCTGAGTGGGGGCCCCCTAGAGGATGTGGGGATATTGCATGGGTACACATAAGTTTTGAATATGTCCACGTGGGGGAGGTGGGGGGGGGGGCTGTTCACACATGTCTCTACAGAAATCCTAAATATTAACTGATGTGAATGAACCACATCTTGAGTAACATCTTACGTCAAATCATCAGACATCAGACCCCGTTATTGTCTGACACCAATGCAATCCCACAATGCACTTCCTGTTCCCACAAGTGAGAATTAAAATTCAAAAACTACAGTCAGCACCAATCTTTAATTAGCGACTTTTAACGGCTCCCCAGTTATTACACACACACACAGTCCAGCACGGAGCCGAGTGACGGGTGTTTGATATTTATGATGGTTTTAACGTTTTGATTTAAATCGGAGTCGATTCGTACATTAAACCACTGATCTGGGAAAACATCTGGAAAACCAAAGTAAAACAACGTTCCCCGTAACGCTCCGGTGTTTGGACTATTAGGAAAAACAACAGAGTCGATCTGTGACGGTGATGAGTTTCCTCACAGACGGAGCTGAAACCACGACTAGGATTTAAACAAATTTAAACTTTTTTTTTTTCAGTCTGAAAACACAAACAAATCTTCAGACGTTTTCAGCAGATGTTCGGACGTTTTTTTTCTTCTCAGCCTCGACAATAGTTTCAATACAAAAACACTTCATGAAAATTCTATTTTTATTCCCTGAGTTTTTAATTTTTCATATTTTTATCCGATCAGCGTCGTCACAGTGTTAGCGCCTCGATATGATTTTTCCACAATTAGCCGTAATTTATTAATTTATTCATTCAGCTTCTACAGACTAATCCTTTTCAGGGTTGTTGGGGGGCGGGTGTAAAGATAATCCCTCTGACCCCCCCCGCCTCTAGAACTCTCAAACGAAGGAATTCTCAGATGGAAACTTTGCGGTAAAAGAGTTCAGACTTCAATTGAAGAACATTTAGTTCTGTTATTGTCATCCTAGAACGTTATGACCTCACCGACCACCAGGAAGTAGAGAACAACAGCTACTGCAGTACTAAAATATCTGTCTATTTATCTGAAGATAAAAGTATCACAAACAGATATTTTACAACTACGAATCGACTTAGCATAGCCGCTAGTAGCATGATAACGTAGCCGGTGTTTAGACAGAACGGGAAACGTCATGTCAAACAGGAAAGAGGAAAAAAAAAAAAAACGTTGTTTAGGCTAGAGAGTTTGAAGGCTCCGTAAACATCGACCACAGATGGATGGGTTGCCAGGTTTTATTGGGGGGAAAAAGGAAAAAAAAAAGTGATACAAATAGTGACAACAACACTAAGAGAGATGGACGTCAACAAACATCACGTGTTTGTCTGTTCCTTCAG
>NC_024322.1:16769128-16771547 GCF_000523025.1 Cynoglossus semilaevis
CCCCCGCCGACCCCCCAACTGCCCAGAGTGAAAACATTCCTATTTAAATGATTCCCATTAGAACAAAGGAGCCTTCTCCAAAAAAGGGACAAAAGAAGGAAAAATGCATTCCAATCATGTTGGTTCAGGCTTTACAACAACAAAATGCTGCATGTGAAAAAGACACGGCAGGCAGGCCGAGCTGGGAATCGCCCCGAGGCCCTGCTGGTGTGTGGTCAGCAACTGAGGGCGGGGCTTTCTACCACCTATACCCCCCCCGCAGCCCCCCCCCGGACCCCCAAGGAAACGTGACACACTCACTTAAATTGTCAGGGAGAGGAAGAGGGAAAAAAGATGAAGCTAAAAGTCGGAGGAGGAAACGTTAGACCGGGGGTGTCAAACATATGGCCTGTGGGTCAAACCCGGCCCGTTAGCGGTGTCAATCCAGCCCGCTTACTGGTCTTTGAAAGAAGTTTTTTTTTTAGAGTTTACAATGTTTTTTATGTAGTTTTTTTACGAGAAGTTTATGAAGTTTTATTCCGACATTTTTAACGATATGGGAAAAAACATGAACTTCTTGTTATTTATTTGCTGATTATGTTATGATTGTACTGGCACCAGACTATAATTAGACTGTGTTTGGGCCCGGAACCAAAAATGAGGTTGACACCCCTGGCTTTAGAGCCAACAGCGACGTCAGCTGTTCGTCAACTCAGCGTTTTTCCACACAGTTAACGCTGGCGTACGATTGGACGTAGCACTTTTAACGAATCCATCATTTTTAAATGAGCGATTCAGACGGGAGCGCTAGTCACTGGAAACTGTGCGAACCCCGCTACCATCAGAAACGGGGGAGTCGTGGGAGGAAGCATCAGTGAGTGCTGAAGTGGATATGAGTGAGAGCTAAGGGAATAAGGAGAAGGAAAAGACGGGGGACGGGGGGGGGGGTTCAAAGCAGCGGTAATTTATTTCACATCTGCAGAACATTCATGAAGCGTTAGGGGAAAAATGGCTGACGGGGTGGGAGGAGAGGGGAGCAGAGAGGGAGAGGTTGTGGAAGAATTTGTAATCTTCCAGACGAATAACGCTGTGAGGCTTCAATCATCCACAGGTGTCAGTATTTCACTGGTGTGAACGCTCCGTGTCAGTTACCCACACGTGTGCGGCCTTGTTTGTGTGTTCTGCAATGACGTGAACCTGTCAAGACTGTGAGGGCGGAGTCGTTAAAGATCGTCAACACTAACATCCGTACGTATGTCGACGATATAGTTCGCGTTCCCCTCCGACGTAAATTACAGTAACAAAACAACTTTACATTTACAGCTTAAAAAATACTCAATCAGTAATTTTGTTGTGTAAACCTTGGAGACAGAAAGACAAAACACTGAGGCTGTGTCACAGAGCGCCCCCTACAGCCTAGATAGTGCACCATATAGGAGGGCACACCATTTTGTAGTGGTGTCCGTGAGTAGAAGTATCTCACAATTCATCGCAAAATCTGGCGTACAACGGATAGTCACTACCCAAGTAATATATCCCATCATGCATTGCACTCTTGTCCGTCTGATTTAATTGTGCGACCGTAATATGACGTTTCTAAACCGTTTTCATTTAACCGCTGTATAGTGCACTACATATCACTCCCTCTAGAGGGAGTAGGTAACGAGTGAGTGTTTGCGACCGTGGACCACCACAGTGCGAACTCTGCCACTGCTCTTACACACACACACACACATAATTCATGAGCTCAGAAACGCTGCGTCTCATGAAGCTGCGTCATCGTTGGTTTTTAATCTTCGCTCCGATAAATTAACCCAAATTAATTTGGGGAAATTTTTCTCTCACAACACCATGAGGTTCACATCAGTGGGTGATTTTGTTTAAGCAGCTCAACAACTCATTTCAACACACAGACGGGCGCCACCTGCTGGACGGGGTCATTTTACAACTGTATTCAGTTTTAATATTATATTCCATTGGTTTTTCTTTCCTTCTGTTTGAAAACAGAATTTTTAATTATTATCCAAGTTGGAGCTTTAGTCACTTATAAACCTGAACTTAACCTGAACTTTGACTTAACCTGAACTTTGATTAATACAAAATTCAGAAAAAAAAATTCTAACAAAATAATATAATTACAACCCCTCCGACACCTGGTAAACATTGTCGTGGAGACGACGTAGACGAATTAGAGGAGAAATAAACAAAGTCAAACCGTTTCTGTTTTTTTAAGTGATGCCATCTCACCCTGCAGGAATTTGGACTGTTCTGCCTCCAACACTTGGAGAGCCAAACTCACAGCTATGTGGCGTTGGAGGCCAGATCAGATCTTCATAACCAAGAACACTCCTGTTTGGGCACAGTTGTGGTGAACACGACCGGAATGTGTTTCAGATGCCTGAGTTTTGGCAACAGAAGGCAGACGTTCGGGGAGTGTACG
>NC_024322.1:16771559-16777348 GCF_000523025.1 Cynoglossus semilaevis
CTCTTCACCCTCATTTTAACCTTAAAAATATCAACACCTCTGCTACTTTTATAAAAGGAATATCTACACAGTTAATGACTCACTGCGTGCTCCGCCCAACTCCTCCACTGGGGTTTCCCCTAACCTGAGGAAAGCTTCACGTAACCATGGCAACGATTGAACCAAGATCAGAGCAGAAAACAGTGTAGAGTCAGGTCTGAACCTGTACGTTGGTCAGTAGTTAACGTTGTTACTTCAACAAACCAACTAAAACCGCGTCCTCACTCACTGTCTCCCCCTAGTGTTGTTACAGATGACAACACACCTGTAGTGCCCCAGGTGTTTACGTAACATATCGGGTGTTGATTTAGCATTCTGCTACATGAGACATCATCTACTGACTTGTAATTTGTCATAAAAACAATAGGGGGCACACATATTGGGTTTGTGGTACAGATGGCGCTGCTCCATCACTAACTGTTTTATTTGACTTCATTAAACCCATAAACACCGACGTGACATCTGTGAAAAATGTTTACTGTTTTCACAAGCTGTAAATTCCCACCGTCAGTGAAGCCATCGCCGAGCGGCTGTGTTTTTATGACACCTGTCAGACTGTGGCGTTCCCTTCACGCACCATCGATGATGACGATGATCCTTCTTTATTAGGGCAGGGCAAACCCTGAGCACCGAGGGGTAAGACTGACACGGTCCAGTGACAGGGATTATCTACAGGTACGGGGTCAGGGACTGTTAGAAAAAAAACTCTACTCCAGTAGAAGATTGATGTAAAATAGTTTCACGCGGCGGGACGGAGAAGTCGTGAGCCGTGCGTTTTGAGGTCAGACTCTTCGTGGCGGCCTTGACAGCTGGGAGGAGTTCAGACCTGTAAACTCCGTACAGAGTTGATGTATGTCACTCTGCGCTGACATCACATCAATACGTGTTGCGTTTAGGGTCAACTCGATGTCAAGTGTCAGAAATAAATCAAGGACGTTACCTGGAAGGCCCCGTGGTGGGGGGAGATTTACGGTCAATTCCGATAACACACAGGACAAAAACCCTCTACAGTGACTGCCTGTTCACCACCAGGGGGCGTTCACACTGTTGATTTTTATTGTAAATTTTAAATACGTTGCTTTTTTCCAACTTGAACAAGTTTAAAAATGGTTAGAAGATGTTTGTTAGCTCAAGGCCCTCAACCAATAATACGTTAATGTGTATGAATCAAAAAAATATGCAATAATGATCCAAATTTATCCTCCACGCACGGTTTTGCCAAAAAGGTTTAACCTTGAGCAATAAGCTGCTCCCATTACTCAGCCTGAGCTGACAGACTGTATTCAGGGAGATAAGACAAAGATTCTTTTCTGACTGCATTCACCTCAAAGTCCTCATCACCTGACACCGTACTCGTAAGGGCACGCCACTGTTCCACGGCTAAAACAACAATCTCTGCGTTTCACACGTGGAAAGAAGGACGAGCTCCAGCGGCACCGGCAAACAAAGACCCGACCACGGAACACAAAGACCCATTCACAGACCATGGGGGTCAAACTGGGCGGGGCGGGGTTGACGAGAACCTGTCGATACGATATGTATCACGATGCAGGGGCAACGATACGATATACTGCGATACTACAGACAGGATGACAGGATACGATATGTATCACGATGCAGGGGCAGAGGGATCTACATTTGGAATCACCAGAGAAGAAAGAAAAGAAAAAGAAAATGAACCAACACCAGGAATATTGGACTGGGAATTGGTGAGAAAAAAAATCAATAACTGATCAATGACTGAGGAGGAGATTGATACGGAATCAGGAAAGGAAATATTGCGATTTTTCAGTGTATCAATATTTTCTCACAGCTCTCGTCCAAACAGGTTCGGTGGATATTTCTGTGTATCAATATTTTCTTACAGCTCTCGTCCAAACAGGATGAGCTGGTCTTCTATAGACCCCGAACATGACACTGTTGACTTGTTACTCCAGGGGGCGCCACCCTGGTATTGGCAAAGTCATTTATATACAGTGATTTTACATCAGTTGACTTTTCAGATGCACCTCGACCTGGATGTGGAATTTAATCTCACCTTGGCCACTAGAGGTGTTTTGAGCTGACATGACCTTTGCTCTCAGGTGCTTCTGAGGGCATTGGTGGATGTGGGCAACGGGGGGGGGGGGGTTAACACGCCCCAGTTCGACCGGGGCAGGGATTCTAACTGACAGTTGCTGCTTTAACGACTTGCAGGTTTTTCTGCGTCTGTTTTGTGAATATTCTCCACTTGGTTCTGATTAGTCCTGGCAGTGAACTCAGTGTAAGTAGAAAAAAATGGGAATTTTAATTTAGAAGATTTTTTTTTTTTTGACAGCTGTTGTTGTGAAGCAGCTGCAGAATAGGCTGAGTTTGCGTTGTACGACCAACCAGTGCACCTGCTCCGCATCAACAGTTTCTCTGCTGCTCCGAGCTCTGGTTTCCCTCCAGCTGAGGGGCAGGTCCACGTCGGGGGAGCGTCACGAGTGCAAAATGCAGTTTGGAGATGCCTATCTCGTAAATTAGATTTTATTATAAGTAAGCAAAGCGCGATCGAGAAGCCTGGCAGTTATCGCGCCGATTATCTGCTCTGATCTTGGTTTGTTTAAAAGATAAAAACTTGTTGCTGCTACTTGACGAAAAACTCCGTCTTCAAACTGAGGAACCGGAGAGCGGTACGACTTGCTGACACTTGTTGGCTCAGCGAGTCAAAAGGTACATTAAAGCCACATTCCAGGACATGCTCATATCTAATAAAACAGAGGCCCAGCTCTGCCGCGTGTCGGCCGTCCACCGACACATTCACCAGGTTATCAGCATTCTTTACATTCTTCTGCCACTCACTCAGGACCAGTCACTGACTGAACATCCAACCACCTCCACGCGGCTCCTTATCACCCAGTCCATCGCAGTCCATACCAATAAAAGTCACATCAAGACCGTATCAAATCAATACAAAAAAAAAGACACTTAGATTTACTGCATCTGGCAGAAGTCAGGTATCGCACGTGTCATGGTTTTTGATTATTCCTCAAATTCAGAATTCCAAGAACCCATTCCTGGGAAGCAGCGATCGCTCTCAGAGCAAAGGAATCGGTGTTTGCTCGATACACAACAACCACCCCAGGGATTTGAACCTACGATCCTCTGACGAGCATGATCCTCTTACCACTCTAGGGAGCCCGCCCCACACTTTGAGTCTCCTAATAGTTCAAGAAACTCTTTAGGATTTCTACAAACACATATAAAAATAATAATATTAATTAGTAAATACATTTTTCTAATCTCAATTATTGAAAGAAAAGTAAAAAAAAAAAGTGCAAGGTTAAAAATCCCACTGTACATCTGGTTTGACCTAATGACCCAGATATAAAGTCCATTACTGATAATAAATGTATCACTGGTCTTCGTATGTTTCTAAAGAGCGTTTCCTGGTAGTTTGCTGGTAGTTTGCTGGTAGTTTCCTGGTAGGGCATCTGTCTGCGCCTGCTGTTGTCTGTAAACAAGTGCTGACTCAGATTTACACTGAGAACCCACTTCTGTTAAACATCCACGTTTCATTTTTGTTTCTGTGGCCCAGGATTAACGATGTTTACGTCCCGTCCAAATAAAAGACACGTTTCAGGGAAACGTGTCTTTTCAGAGAACCTCCATTTTCTCCCCTCATTAACGGCGTTCCCACATTAATGCCAACAGATTCCGCCAAAACTCTGGACTCCCTGCTCACTGCAGAAATAATCGGAGCGTCGTCTCCGCAGCACATGAGTCATAATGCGAACAGTATTACCAGATTTTCGTGAGATAACCGAGCAACCAGGTCCACAGAACGAGGGGCCAAAAAAACCCGACTGATCCAACAGATGCCTTTCATCTTTGATCTTTTTCTTTTTCCAAGTTTTTTTTTCTCCAATGTTTTGCCCTCGACATTCCTGCCTTTGTTTGAATCAGGTTGTCCTTTCATCAGTGGTCACCAGCAGGGGGTGCACCTGGTGGTTTGGCAGAGTTTTTACACCTGATATCCTTCCTGATGTGAACAGACCTGGGTATCAGGGACTTTGGGGGGGGTCAAACCCAGTGTTACCTGTGCGGGGCAGGGAGGGAGGAGGGAGTCTACCCAAGGCAACAAGTACCAGCCAATCAGTACCAGGAGGGGAACAACACTAGCAACAACACTATCTAAACAAGTACAAAAATAGCAACCTGCAGTTGCTGAAATTTTTCCATCAAATTAACAGTAAACCAAGCTGCGAGTTTCTTGTAATCCATGTTTGGTAACCGTCCTTCCTGTGTGCTCTGAATCCTAATCCAAAGATGAAAATGGAAACTGGAGGCGGAGAGGAGTCTTTGAAAGAATAACTAATCTGTTTTCCCAGGGTTAATATCATCGCACTCAGCGCGGAAGCAGAAATTAAACCTGCCTACACAGGTCGGAGATTTACAGAGCAGCTCCAAGTCTGGCAGAAGCTGGGAATGGATTTCCATCTGTTGTTGCTGTACCTGAACGCCTCATCAGTGAACCACGTTAGCTACCGAGGTGAACTGGTCTTCATCTGGAAAGGTTCTAGAAGGTTCAGGTTTGGACCTGGTCTGCTGGACGGTCTGGACTTCCTGTCCTGTAGCTGCTTCTTTGAAACTTCAATCACGCGTCAAGTTTCAGACTTCGTACAGAACTTCAAGAACACGTCAACGCCGATCAACGCTCTGACAGGAAATCCAACCACGGAACCACAGGAAACACTTTTTAGATACCGGTCTTTCTCTTTGTACTGCAGGAAACAGTGAGTTGTGACCTTTAACCCTAGTAGACTGATATATGGTTATACTATAACGAATCAGACCAAAGACCCAACATGGAGTTTATATTCAGAATGTTTGAACCAATCAAATCAAATGTTCCTAACGCCACATTAACTTCAAGTTTAAAGGAAAATCTGCAGAGTTTTGTTACTGGAGTAACACATAACAAATACAAATATCTTCCACAAACTGTGACAAGTTCAGTATCTGGATTTTAAAAAATAAAAAGATATGTACTGTATACCACAAATTAGCAGAAATATATTGATATAAATATATATATAAATATATATAAGGCAGTAGTACACACCACTGTATTGGTGTCGGTGTCAGCAGTACAGACACCGTCCCTGACTCATCCCGTATTCAAGTCCAAGAAATGAAAAGTAACTTCAGACTTTGACCTCTGACCCAGACGGGAAAGTGACAAAAGTTTCCACCACAGTTTCAAAGTTGTGACTGCAGGCACTACGTTCTCAGCTCAGTGTCGTCGACTGCTCGCTCAGTGGAGTGAGGCGGCTTATGGTTCAACTTCATCTGACACTTTAATCCTCTGTAATGAGCACAGACAACGGCTGCAGGGCCATGACGTCATCTCCATGGCAGCAACACCGGCAACACGGGGAGACAACGGGGAGACAACGGGGAGACAACGGGGAGACAGTGGGAGGAACATCAGTGAGGAGCGGCACAAAGAGGACTCTCATCATCAGGACAATATCAGCCCTTCAATTAGTCCAGACCAGAACCAGACCAGGGTTCTGGCTGTCACTGTTCCCCCCCCCCTGACTTCTTCTTTGACACCAACCCCCTCAGGTTACGGCCTTGTTGTGCTTCAGCCTAAACCAGACCACGTTACGGTCCATGTGACGGAGCTTTGGTAAACCAGGTCCTGGTAAGAACCGAATGAACTTGGTGAACTAAAGTGGAGCAACAATAAAATGGTTCTACAGCTGGGGGGTGAGGGGACGGGG
>NC_024322.1:16777503-16782632 GCF_000523025.1 Cynoglossus semilaevis
TCCCCCTTCCTCCCCCCCATACTTTTCTTTTTCAATGGCTTTTGGCAACACGTGTTTGCACTTTGGACGGTAATCAGTTCACAACAACCTGAATTTGTTCAATGAGATTAAATAATTCAAGCAGATTTGAGGTCAACTGAGGTCTGGACTGGACTGGACTGGACTGGTCCGTCCCACTTAGACACCGATAGACTTTGGTACCAACTCAGTCACAGCGGACCGGCTCACACTTATGGGTAAAATTTAGAAGTCGGTTCAGTGAATGCAATAGAAGAAAAGTCGACCAAACTAACACAAAAAAAACACTTGGTTTAAAGGCTAAAATACCAGAAAATAAAATAATAATTTTTTTTGGTCCTTCCTCTGATTGGATCAATGTATGTACAAGATTAAAGCAATCGCAGCAACACTACACTGTACTAAAGAGGGCGCTCAACTGAAACCAATATATAATATTCGTGTTTACGATCTCCGGGGTTGCAAGAAAATATCGATACACTGAAATATTGCGGTATTTCATTTCCTGATCCCGTATCAATCTCAATCTCAATATATTGCAATTTATCCCAATATATCGTATCGTTGAACCTGTATCGTGACACGTATCGTATCGCCAGATTTTTGCCAACGCACACTCCTAGTGATCACCCACTGTGGGTGTTTGTTCTTTTCAGACATTTCCTCTTCTTTTCACAGTCAAATGAGAATTAAATCAATTGAAAAAACAGTTTTTGTCTTTTCGTCCCCACATTGTCTGACGACATGGAGTGGTTGTATAATCCTGCTCAGCCTCAGCACGGCTTCAGCTCAGTGAAAAAAAAAACACTTTGGTGTGTGTGTGTGTGTGTTTGTGTGGTTGTTGTGTAAGCCAAATACAAGCAATTACAAGGCCTGTGTAGACAGCTGTATAAATTAAGCCGAGGCTCATGGTGTCCGCAGACACCGAGCTCCGAGCTCCGAGCGCTTCGTGCCAAGGATCGTCCTGGATCGTAACCTTTGGACAGATTTTTTACGGACACGTTCGACAGGAAACCTTCAGGAGCCAAGTCTATTAACGGGTCCAAATAATACGGCCATAAAGTCGGGCCGTGAAACCGCAGGGTTCTGCTCACCATCGCACTGACTGACTTTCACAGAACATTTCAGTCGGGTCGGCAGCCAATGAGATCGCAGACCCGACCGGCCCGTCTCCCAGACAGAAAATGCCCCCCCCGTCTGGGCAGATGAGCATCTCGGTGCATCTATCAGTGGTCCTGTAAATATTTAACACCCCTCGGGTTTGGCCAAGGTTCCCCTCGTCTGAGGCTCTGAATGGATGGCACGGCGCCACCTGGACCATAACTGGCACTGAGTGAATAGAGGGCGCTCTTCATTGTCTGAAGCCTGTGATTCACACAACAATTAGCAGCTTCCAGGTTATGAGCGGCCGAGGCATTCGCTTTCAAAACACCCAGGCTCAGCACATGATCCAACAAGACCGGGAGACCTGTGTGTCGGTGTACAGTCGTAGCACGGTGTGTGTACACAACAGACAGAAAATGCACGTCTCCGCACCAGGACAGTGTTCACTGCATCACTGCATCACTGCACGGGAAACAAACCAGAGGCAGGAAAACCAGCGACTCCTCCTGTCAGTCAGAGGCGTCATTAATAATTAGCAAATAATCCCCGTGTAACTGTATAATAGTAATTGATACAATGTGGTTTATGATTTTTTTTTCTAATTTTTTTTTTTAGTAATTGATACAATGTGGTTTATGATTTTTTAAAATTTTTTTTAGTTGACTGAATCAGTGAACAGAAATTCAGATGAGGAGAAAAAACTAAATTATTTCTTTGAATATTTTTTTCTCCATCTAGAGGAATTTCTTGTGCACTAGCACCACCTACTGGGCTGGAGTGTGTGCACCAGTCTTACCAGTAAGCCACAGGAAGTTTCAACTAAATGCTTAGATTTTTTTTACCAGATTTTTTTGCCTGAAATCTTTTATTCCAAATGTTGCGCTTTTGGTTCAAAGCTGTTGTTTCTTAAACTTAAATGATCAAAACAACCGACGTCAGGCACAGTCCTGTTCCGTCAATCATCTCTACCTTCATCCCAAAATGTACTTCTAAGTGGACCAAATAACAGTGGAGGACGGAGGTACAGGACTCGGCAAATCCCTCCATTGTCCCTGGAGCTCGACACTTGATGGTAATCTCCCCGTCCACTGGGATCCTCCTCAGTTCACACCCCCATAGTGTGAGCTTTGCGAGGGCATAAAAGGAGAGTTGCCCACAGACACGGCGGCTCGTGAAGGACGGCTGAAAGAAGGGAATTCAAAGATGGCTTAAAGAGTGCCCTGAACACACCACGAGAGTCAATCGAGAGATTAGAAGACACTGAGAGCAGAAAGAGGGACAGAACAACGACTGAGGTTTGAAGGCACACAATGACATTCCCAGAGGGGCCTCACCAAACGCCCAACAGGCCATTCATTCATCTGAAACACTTTAACTTGAAGCTCGGCCCTTCAGACTGTTCCAAACTGATCCAAACTGTTCCAAACTGTTCCAAACTGTTCCAAACTGACCCAAAACCAAACTGTTCAGTTCAAAACTGTCCCAAACTATCCCAGACTGTTCCAAAGATTCCAGGCTGTTCCAAATAACTGTTTCAAACAGTTCAAAACTGTCCCAAACTACCAGACTCTGTTCCAAAGATTCCAGGCTGTTCCAAATAATTCCAAACTGTCCCAAAGTATTCCAGGCAGTTCCAAACTATTCCAGGCTGTTCCAAACTATTCCAGGCTGTTCCAAACTATTCCAGTCCTGTTCAATGTTTGACTTTTTTTTCAGTCTAAATGAGGTTAAAGACTTCAGCGTGAAGAGCTGATGGTATAGATTTCTTAGAACAAGAGAATGTAAATGGATGGGGGAGGAGAGAGGAGGAGGGGGGGGGGTCTCTAGTTTCATGCCTCTGTGTATTCAGCAGGCTGTTGGTATAAGGACAAGTGATCACTCCCTGAAGCTGGTGACTGGGACAAAGTACCAGGTACATGGATCCAGTTTCCTCTGCTGCAGCTAAATACAGCTTTGTGGTGGAAAAATCTGCACCTGGTCGCCATGACAACCAGCGTTCACCCAGACTGCAGCGCTCACTGATACACTGACCCCCACCCCCCAGCCCCCCCACAGGGGGTTCTGGAGTTCTGCTGGTCATCGGGTCCATGGCAACGTTAGAGAACTGAGGTTGGACCAGTGAACGGTTCAGTTACCAGGTGACAAAGAAACACTTCATATATAAACATATATTTCATATATGTTTCATAGTGTAGGTGTTAACTCGACTCCCTTGCAAGGCCAAGAGCAGAGAGAGTCCTGGGTTTGATTCCCACAATGATCACATATTCCTGGGTTTGATTCCCACAATGATCACAAATTCCTAACTGCGCCTCCTATGGCAGCCTGTGAATTGTGTTCATCGTCAGTTTTGTTCATTTTTACACCGTTCCACTGCCAGTTCGTTTGTAAATATATGAGCAACATGTGGGTGTTGGTTGGAGGAGGGTGGGGGGCAGTTTGGGTGGGGTGGAGGGAGGGCAGTTTTCTCTTGCTCCTTGAAGGAAGAGCTACAATGTTACACTTTAAAATCCTCTGATCCAGAGCAATAATTACATCTTCAAATACACAAAAACCACTGATGGCAACATGAACGTCAGCCTTTCATGCGCCTCCTTTCATGCGCCTCCTTTAAAAAGCCAAACCTCCGTATAATTTCCTCCTGTCATTTTCTGGCTCAGCCTTCACACCTTAGAACTCTGCCCCAGATTACAGCTGGGAGAGACCAGCGAGTAAGTGAGGGTTTGACCGCAAACAGGAAAGAGGTGCTGAGAGGTACCAGGGCACCGAGTGTACCATTAGCGCTGAGACGGCCGGGCGTACGGAGCCGCTGGTCCGGCAGCTCCTCTGCTCTCGGAGCACAGGCAGTAATTATGGTGTCCCCCTGTATTTTGCCTCTGTCAACCTGGCACTTTGACATCAGGGCCATCATGAGAGAACAGCCCGCTGCACATAAAAATCCAGGTAACAGCTGTCAGCGGAGAAAAAATGACAGGGATTAGAAATACGGGACGAACGGCGGGAAAAGAAAAAAAGCCCGTCGAGTTCTGTTCTCCACAGCAGGCTGACAGGACGCCGACGGGTGCGTGAATCAAAATCACACTGTTGTTTCAGGGCCGCCGTCGCTGTGATGGTAAGAATTCTCCTTAGCTCAACATGGGGGGGGCGCTAGAGTGCCAGGAAGGGAATCGAGCACAAATCACACACATCTGTGTCACATCACGTTATTTATCTAATTATTTTCTTGTCCACAAACCGAGGACACGCCACGGTAAATATTCACAGATTGAAAAATCTTCTTTAAAAGTTTAAAGACAGTGAAAACAATAACATTGTCATGAAGGTCGTTAATACTCGATGACATCATCAAAATCCAACCACCAATAAAGACAAAAGACGAATGTGGTGAACAGAGCGTTAACCACAACCAGTCAGGAGTCTCAGACGTGTCCCTTCGTCCTCGTCCCCCTCAACCCCCCACCCCCGGGACTGGAACATGTTGTCAACATCCAGGCTCCAGATGGGTCGACTTAAAACAGTCACAGAGCGACATGACCACCAGGGTTTTCTTACAAAAACACTCCTTCTCTCCAGTAAACTCCTCCGACAGAGTGCGTTTCTCATGTCGGGATGTTTTTTTTAATTACGGTCTGCAGCAGCTGTTCGGGGTTAAAACACTTGTTCTTCTGCACCTGAACCGGCGTCTCAGCTGAACACTGTCTGGTTCACGGCTGTTCCCAGAGAAACAGAGTAGAATAATAGAATCTTCTAGAGAAAAAAAATAAAGTTCCCGCTCCTTCAGAGACCTGCCGTGTCCTGTATGATCAAACTTCATGTGTTCATGTGTATTATTTTCATTTTCAAAAGTCATCAAGCAGAATGTGTATTATTTTCATTTTCAAAAGTCTTCAAGCAGACCGGATTGAACACCCCAGTGGGCCGGTTTTGGTCCGCGGGCCGCATGTTTGACAACCCTGATGTGGAGACAGTTTGAGTGGGACAGAGAGGAGCGTTGAATGCAGACAGGA
>NC_024322.1:16782660-16783633 GCF_000523025.1 Cynoglossus semilaevis
AGGAAAAAAAAAAAAAAGGCGAAGAAGAAAGAGAGCCACAAAGAGCTATTCAAACATCAGGCTGACATTCGGAGTGACCCCCCCACCCACCAGCTCACAGGCACACAAAAGCTTAAACAGTCACAAGCACTGATATCCACGGTCCACCAGGACATATGACCAGGAGTGTAATGGTCTGTGTAAACGATGGTCTAATCCACCAGGTCCTAATGAGGAACCTGCAGAGATGTGGACTCGGTGACGGGGGACTGGGTGGGTCTAGACCCCGACTGGGTCCACAAGAAAAGAAAAAGAAAAGAAAATGAACCAACATCAGGAATATTGGACTGGGAATTGGTGAGGAAAAAAAAATCAATAACTGATGACTGAGGAGATTGATACGGGATCAGGAAATGAAATATCATGATACTGATATTTCCTTACACCCAGAGACTGTGACAACGACAGATACAGACCATAATATAATACTGCCGTACTGAAAACGAAACGTTCATTTCAGTCAAAACAACGACAAAAATCAAACTAAAAATGAAATAAAAATTTCTATTTCGACATAAATTCCAATTAAATCCCGACAAACGTGTCGCTTCAAAGTTTCACTGACGGCCACTGGGGGCATCGTTGTCATGGAGACGACAGCCAAACGGAGACAAAAAAACAGTCTCCTTTTTACAGTCCGAAAATCTATGGTTCACGGGCTGGATGCAGACCGCCGGCTGACGTTAAAGGGCCACAGTAACTGATCATAGACAAACACCGTAACAGTACCGTCCAGGTCGTCTGTGCCGGGGACAGGTGTGAGCTACGGAAACAGATGTCGTCCTGCAGTACGTGACACGTCCACACGTCCTGACGCCGTCACTGCTTTGCTGCAGTGAAAATACTACAAAGACTAAAAAACAAATACTACAAAGACTCGTAACGTTTACTACGTCTCTTCACCGCTCGGTCACATGATCTCCTTTCTCTGATT
>NC_024322.1:16783854-16784493 GCF_000523025.1 Cynoglossus semilaevis
CCCCCCTCCTTTCCTCCCCCCTGACTCCATCCTGTTCCCTCCAGGCACGGCCGCGCCGGGTGCATGTCAAAGATCACATGACAATAAGGACTCCGGCCCAGACCAGGACGAAGGACTGAATCAGACCTCATTCAAGCACGTCATGAGTGACCAGAGGGGCCGCTGTTGAGCCAGAGTGACAGGCCTTTCAGCCCGGACACACACAGGATAAAGCTGCCCCCCACCCCCCCCCCCCCTAACCTTTGCTAAAGTTTGATTACAGTTTGTAAATGAATCCAAACTTCACCATTGGCCGATGCTGAGCCAGGACTTCCGGCCAATCAAATATTGACGACCGTCCTCTCAGTTTCCTCAGCCAGTCATCTGACGGCTTCACAACTGGACGCTCACTGGATTAAACGCAGCACGGCGGCGGCGGCGAGGTTCACAGATGAATTATTCAGGAAGTTCTTTTTATTCTGAGGCTCAGATTACCTGCTAACCTGCTAACCTGCTAACTAACTCACCGCTCTGACACAACGAGGGAAAATGAATGTCAGCAAATAAACTCCTAGAAAAACCTGGTTTCTCAAAGAAGAAACAGGAGGCGGAACGTCAGTCAGACTCTGGGAACGGAACACGTCTGCTGGACGGAATGTT
>NC_024322.1:16784727-16787070 GCF_000523025.1 Cynoglossus semilaevis
CCCGTCCTCCCCCCTCTGTAGCCTCTGGACATGAACCGTGTACAGTCGCTGTCCTGCACTCCCATCATCCTCAGGCAACTAAAAACTGTTTATTTAGTTTTAAATCGGTACCAACAGTACCTGCTGTGATGAACACATCTCTGGTTCTTTAAATTCTTCAAGTCTTTTGCTTTTTTTTTTGCTTTTTTTTTTTACAAACAATACATGAGCAATTCCCATTTTTTTAAAAAAAAAAAAAAAAAGGAACAAAGAACCCTTTCTGGTACTTTTAACTAATTAGCTGCAGAACCCTGACACCAGTGCTAGTTTTCACCTGGTAACTTTCCTTGTTTTGCAAATAAAGTTCTGTTCACTTCAGGAACATTCAACGTCTTTTTTTGCAGCTGAAGAAACATTTCTCTGAGCAGATTCAGACCCCAGCCCCCGTGGGGTTTCTCTTCCCTGTCCACTGAGCCGCCGCAGGACCGACCAGGACCAGGACCGGGACCAGAACCAGGACGCAGCGGAAGAACCGCTGCAGCCACGAACACCTGCGGGGGGGAAGAAGTCGGGCTGAGAACCGGAGCAGAGCCGCGGCCGGACGTTTGACAAGGAGACAAAGAAAAGAGGAAGAAATACCTCATCTTCTTCTTCTTCTTCTTCTTCTGTCCCTGGAGCCGAGAGCTGATGCTACATGGACTTCACCGGGAGAGAGCCGGGGTAAACGAGTGTCCGAGGGAGCGGTAGCTGCCGGAACAGCTGATGGAGACACGGAGCTCCACTGAAGTCTTGGGCGGAGGAGTGAGGAGTGAGGAGTGAGGGGAGAGACAGAGACGGAGGTAAAGACACAGAGGGAGGGAGAGAGAGGGAGAGGTGAGTCTTCAGCCCAGCCCGCGGCAGGACTTCCGCCAAGTCCTGCAGAAGAACCACTCCCATACAGAGTCCGTGAACTCACCACCAACTTCTAATGTCGCTCATTTTATCAACAACAACAAATAACGGTTAAATGTTGGGTCTGTTTTGTAAAAAAAAAAAAAAAAACACAAAAGAAAAAAAACTTTGACCTTTTTTTGTACTGACTGCTCCAACTTTCTAAATCAGAATGAAATTAAATTAAATTCAAAGATTTTTATATTTCAGGGTGGGTGACGTGTTTGCCTTACCATAAAAAGGTCCGTCTCCCATGTTGTAGTAGGATCAACTGTTACCTCTTAGTTGACCACCAGGGGCAGACGTTGGCTCCAGGCCTGTGATTTTAACAAACATACAACAAATAAAAAAATAAAATAAAATAATCCAGCCTCTAATCCTTATTTAAATTATTTGAATAAATACCAGTCCAGTCGTTTGAGTCAGTTTTCAACAAGTTAAAGACCAGTAACTCACCAGGTGAGTCCATGGTATTGTACCAGTGGCCCTGGTTAAGGAGGGGTAACAACTCCTACAGTGGCCCAGTGTAATAATAATATTGATGTTCATTACAATTTGATTTTAGTTAATTTGTTTATTATTATTACATCTTTTTAACTCCCCCGGTGGACAGGTGACAAACTGCACCCTCGGCTGAGTAAACCGACCGTCGCTCACAACTGCACCCTCGGCTGAGTAAACCGACTGTTGTTCATGCTGCGTTTACTTCACTGTCACTTGACCGTCTGAGGAGAAGTGGACTCACAGACAAACTTGACCCAGTAACAACCACACTGAGAGTCTGTTGACTTTGGTTAATGATCTGAGGTAAGGGGCGGGGGCCGCTGGGGGGGACATACCTTCATGGGGTGGAGGCGGCCAGAGTACGGCCAGAGATAAAAGTGTTTCACTGAATAATTGGTTTTGAATTTCTTGAACATAAAATCAGTCTTTACTCCTTAGTCAAATTTAACATAAAAAATGATGGTGGAAAATGTGGCGCATTTACAGCACATTGCCACCAGAGGGTGCTGTTGTTCCACTGTCCGAGGCACCATGTTGGTGTTTAATGTCGAGTCTGAATTCATTTTAAATAAACTATTAATAGAAAAACATGAAAACAAATAAACAAAAATAAAACTATTAAAACTGCAGTTTAACTTTAAGAATATACTCTGTATTCACCGTCAGGTATTCTTACCGGTAAGTTACTGCAGTAGATGACCCCAGTACACACGCATGTGGTGTTTTTTATTTAACAGAGTGTAGTTTTACAGCGTATTCAGTGAGCTCATCTGTTATTATAGGAGAGGACACCGTGTGGATCCCTGTAGTACTGCGAGACACTGCTGTCTCACCCGCTCTATCTATAGGTCTCCAGGCTACTGCAGAGACACGTCCAGACAGTGGCCCGGCGTGTTGAAGGTCTGCTTTACCCACATTCCAATGTCAGGG
>NC_024322.1:16787259-16788696 GCF_000523025.1 Cynoglossus semilaevis
GTCCACCGGGAAATATGTTTTCTGACTCTATTCTTTTTTTAATATCAGTTCTGGTTTATGAACCACTGACCTTCAGTTTTTATCATTCAACATTTCAATGAAACAGAGTCAATAATGTAAACAAAGACTGATATCTGTGTTAAACCTGACAGAATATAAAATATTATTCAGTTTTAATATTTTTTTTTTTTTTTGAGAACCAAAAACAAACGCTCCAACTTGTGTTACTCCACTTTGACACACAGTGAGTATTTCATAACCGGCCACAGAGTACTGGGTCGTATCACGTTACTACGACAGCTGAACTGTGGGACGAGCTGTGGAGACACTGTGGCCCACACTGAGGCCACGCCCCACACTGGAAACACCAGCGTCCATGTCCTGTCCTCAGTCCATGTCCTCTCAGTCCATGTCCTCTCAGTCCATGTCCTCTCAGTCCATGTCCCCTCAGTCCATGTCCCCTCAGTCCATGTCCTCTCAGTCCTGTCCCCTCAGTCCTGCAGCTGAGACCCACTGCCGTCATGTCACTGTCACTGCGTCTGTTCCACTGGACACTCTGACTCTGGGACGTCTTAAGGAGGAAGACGTCACTGCTGTGAAACCGAAGGATCAGACCTGATCCCCGTCCAGACCCCAGTCTTGTTAAGACCCCAACTACTCTCTTTAAAAAAATAAAAATAAATATAAATAAAAAAACACAAGTTAAATAAATAATGTCTGTTTCTCACCACAGAGGTTTCATTTTTTTCATTTTTTCAGCAGCAGATGTTGTCGCTGTCGACCGTAACGCTGCTGAGATTCTCAGCCAAAAGTGAAAGCTAAAGGTCAAACCAGAGCAGTGGTTCCCAATGTAGGGGGCAGCCCCCTGCAGGGGACATGGTGCTATTGCTGAGGGTCAGAGTAAAGGCACAGCAAAAACAAACATCTCAATTCTTTTTTTTATATATAGGTGGCGCTGTGATGAACTTACAGTCGTACCCTGATGACGAGTGGTGGGATCAGCTACCTCGCTAGCTACATAGTCACACCTGTAGTCAATACAGAGTAAACCTACAGAGTACCTGGAGAGTACTCAGTGATACACGTTATTGAGAACGTGAAGAAAGACTGGGGATCAACCACTGAACTGTAAGGCAACAGTGCTAACCACTGCTGACACCGTGTGGCCATGAATAATTCATTTCTACAGATTTTTTTTTTTTTTAGTTTTCCAGTCCATGGTTGGTCACGGTTTTTAATCTTTTTTTTTTAACAAACATTGAACGACTTCCTGTTTCGTCGGCATCACAGCTGACGGAACGATTTCCTGTGAATGAATAAAATCTGGGGAATTCTCTGAAGGTGAGATTCAGATTTTTACAGACAAGACGCTCAATCTTAAATTTTTATCCAAAGTTTCAAGTGAGCTTAGCAGCCCCCCCCTCCCACCCCCACCCT
>NC_024322.1:16788715-16823987 GCF_000523025.1 Cynoglossus semilaevis
CCCTGCTCTGCCCACCTGAACTATCTTTAGCCCCCCTCTGGCAAGTGAATGGAAGTGCCTGACTTATATTCACTGCTGTCATCAACGCAACCAGTATTTTTAGGGGACGGCAGCAGCTGCAAAAGCATGTAACGGTATTCTCCGAACAATGACACACTGGGCGTCTCAGGCCTGAACAACACTGCGTGCGAGGAGCGACCGCATCAACAGGAAGCCGGCGTGGACGTGGACACACAACTTCACATTTTGCTGCTGACAGGATTTTTTTTTACGCGGAGCAGAGCCGGGGAGGAAGGAGCGCGCCCCCATGTGAAGGCAGCTCTGGGACGTTAGCTCGAGAGACGCCGCCGTCTGTCGCTTCTCAACTTGAAGCCAGAGTTGCCAGTACGGAATGTATGTTGACGGTCGTTCCTGGCGACTGAAGCGGGGTAGGTCATATGAGGGGTGCGCGGCACAGCTTCACGAGGGGTCAGAGGTCATTCCAATTAAATCAGACGGGTAAACACAAAGGTTAATCTCTTCTCTTTAAACCTCCAGAGGGAACGTTCGACAGTCTCTCAACACATCCACCAATCAGGGCTCAGTAAACAGCTGGAGATGAACAGGTTTCCAGGTGACAGTCAACGTTCTCGGAAAACTTTCTTTGTTTTAAATTTAACTTTTATATTTAATAATCATTTGTGATTGGTCAGGATCAGTTTAAATTAAATTATTACAAAATAGATTTAACTTTTACAGGTAGGTTATAAATGTGTCGGGTATTGTAGTATTCTGTTCAGTAAATACTTTAGGGAAGTAGATTTATGAGGGAGTAAATATTTTATACATGATTTAAATTTTTATAAAATCAAAAAATGTATATTTCTATCTGAAATTGTTTCAAACAAAAACTGACTAATATAAAAAATACATATATTTGAATTTGCAAGTTTTTTTTTACAGTAAAAAAAGTTGAGAAACATTTTCTAAAAAGTGATTTTGAACAAACGTCTGACTGACGTCAAAGGAGAGAATTATTTATCAGTGGTGTCAACATAGGAATGATGGGGGGGTAAAACTGGGGGGCGGGGGGCAGACCGTGATTTGCGCCAGTGTTTGTGTGAGCGTGCAGCTTTAGGGCTGTCTTTGTGATACCCGACACACACACACACCCCCCGCCCCCCCTCACAGATCTTTATTTAGGACATGCTATATTAAACACTTTCCCATTGAAATACAGCACCAGCTGAACTGCTGATGTGTTGTGGCTGCTGTTGCAACAGCTCAGTCTGACCAATCACAGCGAAGCACGGAAGACGGATCTGATTCAATTAGTGCTAATAATCACAGCGTTCATTAGTTGTTGAAGAGGGAAGTAATTAAATATCTTCGCAGATATATTTACGTATATATTTACGTATATATATACATAGTGTTACACTGTTACCTCTAACTAATAGCCTAATATTTAGACTTGTTTTATATATAAATAAATCCTGGCTGTATTTTTTCAGGAAACTTCTGGTGCGTCCTGCTCCTCACGGTGGCCAGGACGCGTATATATATACATAGTGTTACACTGTTACCTCTAACTAATAGCCTAATATTTAGACTTGTTTTATATATAAATAAGGGGTTCAACTTTAGTGTTTAGTTGATGATGTCACTGTGACACCTTTACACAGTACTGTTTACATTAAGCTGATAATACTCGTGGTATTGCAGTATAAGGATGTACTCGTTTCTCTTGTAGAAATTTGCAGTAAAGAAGTCGGAGCCTCTTAGCCCCTGAAGTGACACGTGGACGTGTGAAGACACAACGCCAACGATGGACGTGTTTGGTGGCGCGCCACGTTTCTTGGCCTACCCAAGACCCGTAGTGGCGCAGAGCGGAACCGACGCCGTCCTGAAATGTCAGATCGGCGGCGATCCGCGGCCCGCCGTTATCTGGGAACGAAGTAATGAAAAGATTGACCCGCAGGGACGATACAGGGTGTTTGAGGACGGGAACGTTTACAACCTGATCATCACCGCTGTGACTGTGGATGACAGCGGACAGTACATCTGTAAGGCAAAGAACTGCATCGGGGAAACCTACGCGGCGGCCACTCTGAATGTGGAAGGCGAGGCCCAGGAGCTGGAGCTACGAGAAGAAAACATGCCACGGTTTCTCATCAAACCCCTGTCCACCCGCGTGGGTCGTGGGGAGGACGCCGTCTTCTCTTGTAAACTGTGGGGAAACCCCAGACCGGAGGTCGTCTGGGAGAAGGACGGCAAAAAACTCAACGAAATATTTGAAAGCACTCACTTCAGCGTGGGCTGCCAGGACGGGGGGTGGTTCCAGCTCAAGATCTTTAAGACGCGTGCACCTGATGGCGGCGTCTACACCTGCAAGGCCAGGAACGAGTTCGGGCAAGACCTGGCAGGAGCCGTGCTGCTGGTCGACGCGGGACCGGGACACGAGGACGAGGGGAATCGTAACGGCTTCACAAACGGCCACTGGAAAGGACACCAGGGGAAACAGAGGAGACACGTGTCCAACAGACATAAGGACGACAACATTACCAAGTCCACAAAGGTGAAAATGTTTGCGGTGACAGAAGGCAAACACGCCAAATTCCGTTGCTTCGTGACTGGTAAACCCAAACCAGAAATCATTTGGAGGAAAGACGGCAGGTTGATTTTGTCGGGGAGACGTTACCTGTTGTACGAGGACAGAGAAGGATACTTCACACTCAAAGTCCTGTACTGCAAACAGAAGGACAACGGCGTCTATGTCTGCGCTGCATCTAATACGGCGGGACAAACCCTCAGCGCCGTCCACCTCTCTGTGAAGGGTAAGTGACCCACACTGACCAAACTGTACTGTATCTGGATGGATTTTACTACATGTCCAGACACTGTGTGACAAAGAGTTTGATTATAGAAAAAAAACAAACATCGTACACAGGATATACAGTTATTTACACACAATGTGGGGAAAAAGTTTTCATTTCACTGAATCAATGAGGTCTTTAAATCCCATCCCAGCATTTCATTTCACTGAATCAATGAGGTCTTTGAATCCCATCATCGATTCCCAGCATATGTTTGTTGAGGTTTCAACCTCTGGTCAGCGGCCCCAGCTTACGTCAGAGCATCTTGATCTTGACAGTCAGTCAGTCTACGATTGACAGTCTGACTGACACAACACTCAGATGGATTGTTCAGGACTGTAGACTGATTAAACGTTAAAAAAAGTCTTGTGAGATAAAAATATTTCATCACGTTAAAATGACAGCGTACTGTTAAATTACTACGAACAACAACCTGCTTCTAGAGTCGTGTTGTGTTTTCAATTCTATTCTGAGTCTTTATTGTCATTGTAGTCCAACATGTCAAAACAATATGTCAATGTTCTGCTGTAGTGAGTATAGATCACGTGAGAATGCTAAATGTTAGCCAGGAGAGGGCAGCAGGAGGGGATGGGATTAAATAGGATTAAGTCTAAATTCAGCCTGGGTTTTTCTTTTTTTTCTTTTTTTACTGAGTAAAGGATCAAATTTCTATTTCTTTGACGTAAACATGATGTAAGACTAAGATTTTCTGAAAGCTGGACCGAGGTGTGAAATCATTACAAGTGAATCTGGGTTTGTTTTAGTCAACGTTTGAATTTGCGGCCGTTGCATCAGTCGGTCCGACTGAACATGTGCTGCGTTTGGAGAAACTCAATCTCAGGTCGACTCTGACTGTGAAGGTAAATGAAATGTATAAGTGATGTGAAATTGAACCCTGGAGAAATGTAAACTGGCGGCGCTCTTCGGCCTGAGTGGATTCCTTCAGGAGTGACACGTCTGCAGCCACTCATCACACCAGTCCATGTGATCTAAGAGGGTGGGGGGGGAGGGCAGTGTCTCCCATGTGTTATTTAAGCATCCAAATCAAGTACTATATTTTATAGCAACTCTATACGAAGTGAAACTCTGTTGGGTTCTGTCTTAAATTAGATGTGCCGGATTGATGAGGGTTAATATGCAGTGAATTAAAATGTGTTTTTGTGTTTAATTAAAGCTGTCAAAACAAAACAATAGGAACATTAGAAACCTTGCCGTGAGGGGCTCCCTGGGGGAGTCACCGTTCTGCAGCCACTCATCACACCAGTCCATGTGATCTAAGAGGGTGGGGGGGGAGGGCAGTGTCTCCCATGTGTTATTTAAGCATCCAAATCAAGTACTATATTTTATAGCAACTCTATACGAAGTGAAACTCTGTTGGGTTCTGTCTTAAATTAGATGTGCCGGATTGATGAGGGTTAATATGCAGTGAATTCAAATGTGTTTTTGTGTTTAATTAAAGCTGTCAAAACAAAACAATAGGAACATTAGAAACCTTTGCACATAAAAACTATATATAGATGACGTCCTCCTGTGTCCAACTGTCTGACGGTGTCAGTTACAAACAGTTTATTTCCTGTCTAACGCCTCGATGTGTTAATGACCTTCCCATTCCTCCACTGAATACGTTTCTTGTCCCATGATTTCTCTCTGAATCACCTGCCGAATGTGGAATATTCCAGTTCACAGCTTCGACACCGGGGGCTGCGTTGAGTTCATCTGTGAACTGACAATAACACACTTCAAAGCAACACACATGTGACTGTTTGTTTAGTTGTTCTGCCGAGTCGGCTGTTCTATTGGCTGAACCGTGTCCTGCCCTTCTTCTTGACCCCAGAGCCACCTGTGCGGTTTAAACAACCTCTTATCGATCTCGAGGTATGGGAACGAGATTTGGCCGTTCTCGAGTGTGAAGTTCCAGAAGACTCAGTTCCCATCACGTGGTATTTGGAAGACAGGCGGTTGCAGCCAGGGGCCAAATATGGAATGGAGGAGTGGGGAACAAAAAGGCGATTAACGATCCGTGACATCGGGGTTGATGACGATGGGATTTATCTCTGTGAAATGCCTGATGGTGGGAGGAGCATCGCGGAGGTGGCGGTAAAAGGTAACGAAGAAGCCTAAATTTTTACCAGAAGTGTTGAAGAACTAATTGTAGCTCAGGTTGATTATGTTGCTGTCTGTTGGCAGGTACGATATTGCGGAAGCTTCCGAGAAAGGTCGATGTCTTGGAGGGTGAAAACGCTGCGTTCTGTGTTGAAGTGGAAAAAGAAGAGATGGACGTTCACTGGTACAAAGAAGGAATGGAACTGAGGGAAACCCATCAGACCATTATTAAGTCTTTTGGTCGAACTCACATTCTGGTTTTTGTGAATACCATGCCCCAAGATGCTGGTGTTGTGACTTTCCTCGTCGGCAGATCCAAGACTTCCTCTCAGTTACGAGTGAAAGGTAGGAAATCACATCAGCCTGATTCCAGGACGTCATGATTGATGGTTGCTTTTGGCAGTGATCAACATTTACTGTTTTATACTTCATGCTGGTTTTGGTTTTTTGGTTTCAGCTGCCAGACATTGTCCACCCAGCTGTCCAGTTGCCGTGCAGATCAACACAGAACGTGCAAACGCTGCACTTTTATCATGGGTTCCTCCTCAGGACACCCGGAAAAATCCTCCTTCAGGATATGTGCTCGAACGACAGGAAATGGGCACCGGTTCACAGGAATGGCTGCAGTGCCTGACCACCGACACCGCGACTTCTGTGGAAATCCTAGGTGATAGCGTGCCATGTGAAGCTGATTATCGATTTCGAATTTGCAGCGTGAACAAATACGGAAAAAGCAACAATGTGGAGTTCCCCAAAGCAGTCCACTTGGGTAACTGTAGTTCAAATGAAGAAGAAAATATTTTTAAACAGTGAACGTCACTGCAACCTGAGTTCTGCTGTGTCTCTTTTTTCAGTTCCAGTGGCCAGAATCCAAGCCCCCTTACAGGATGCCCTGGTGCCCGAGGGACAAGATGCCGTCTTCTCAATTGAACTCTCTGCTTCTGTTATTGGAACATGGTTCTTGAACGGTACTCAACTTCAGGAGGACGAACGTTTTTCCATGCGTCGCTCTCGCACGCACCAGTCTCTTCGCATTCGAGGTGTACGTGACAAAGACAACGGGGCTGAAATCACATTCATTGCTTATGGAATCCGTGATTCTGCGGCAATGTACATTCAAGGTAAGTGTGAGTCACTCAAAGGGTTTGCTCCAACATCTGAAAATGGACTTTCTCATTGGAGATGCAATTTGGTAAGGCAACGGTTTTGGATTTTCATTTTCCTGTTTGCAGCACCTCTTGTCAAATTTTCCCCAATGTCTGAGATGGATCGGAACAAGTTTGTAGAAATCGGAAACCCCATCGTGCTCTACTGTGAGCTGTCTGACCCAGCTGCACCAGTGCACTGGTACAAGAATGGGGTTGAACTGCACACAGTGGAAGGCCTTCATATCCAGTCGGAGGGCACCATGAGGAGGATTGTTATCCAGTCGTCAGAGATGTCACACTCGGGAGTATACTGCTGTGACGCCATTGATGATGTCATCAGGTTCAACGTGGAAGTAGAAGGTAAGTGGATTAACCTTATTATGATACTGTTGTGTTTGACCCCGACTAACCAGAGTTATTTATGTTCCACACTGCATTTTATTATGAACAATTGTTCCCTGTTTAAAAGTTTGAATTATTTATGAGGGTAAGTCAAAAAGAACTGACAGAAGAAGACAGTTTTACTGAACTGAAGATAAGTCCTTTGCTGTAGAATTCTGGAGGATGACCTTTGACACCAGGTCGCAATCTCTTTCAAATGATCAAATGTCAAATGTGTTCTTAAATTTTAAGTCTGGTTAAAAATGTGATGTTTGCTTCCATTTGCGAATGCTTCATTTTTTTAAGGGTTCATTAACAATCTGGTCAAATCAAAGGTCACAAAGCTCAACACTGGACCAGTCTGAACCAGTCTCAGTTCCTTCTTGACTCGCCCTCATAAATACGTGTTCACCCTTTTACTACTGATTGAACTATACAAATATCCATAGCTCCACCTGTGAGGTTCTCAGCACTGCCAGATGCTGCGAGGAACATTACCATCTACACAGGCTGCACAATTCTTTTACAATGTGAGCTCTCAGACTCCATTGCCCAGGTGCACTGGTACAAAGATGGTTCAAAGCTCCATCCACAGAATGGAGTAGATATTCTCAGTGATGGCTTGAAAAGACAACTCGTTGTGCAATCAGCAGAGTTTTTCCACTCTGGCTCATACTGCTGCAAGACCAAGGGTGACAGCATCACATTCAGTGTGAACATCCAAGGTGATTTCGCTTTATGTAATGTGAGATTTTAATCCCCTCCTCTCCTGCACAGATACTAACTTGTACGTTCTTTGCTGCCTCCATTAAACTGCACATGTAAACGTTAGTATACTTGGGTACAAAGTACTGTTTATGATGAATAATATACATGTGGCTGGTGTGAGGTTCAACTGAGGTTTGACATCGGCTCTAAACATGTCTGTAGCTCCACCTGTGAAGTTCTCCGCAATTACTGAAGAGATGAGGAGCCAGTCCATTGTAGCGGGGTGCCCCCTAGTGCTACGGTGCGTGGTGTCAGATCCAGAGGCCCACGTTTCCTGGTGCAAAGAAGAAATGCAGCTTGTTTCAAACGCCACAATAGAGTTGCACTCAGAGGGCAACACCAGGACATTAGTGGTTCAGTCTGCAGAGCCGTGTCACTCTGGCGTGTACAGATGCACCACACAGGATGATTCCGTGGAGTTTCACGTGGAGATTAAAGGTGACTCTACACTCTTTATCTTCTGCTTTCATGACGTAACCTCACTCCCTCTTTGTAAATGCCACTAATAATCCCCCGCTTCTACTCTGTGTGTGGTTTGAAAGACCGCTCCATGCACATAAGCTGAAAGAACTGTTAACACACCAGGTGATTATACTAGTCCTGAACATTGCTTGGTAACTGCTGTGGCTCTCCCTGAAGTGAAAGTCTCCCAAACGCTTTCATCTTCTGATCTGCAGTAACACTTCTGTAAGGTATCCATTTCCACAGACTTGATTTTATTTAGCTGTCCTGAATTCTCAATGCTAGCTTTACCAGTGACGTACTCTACTATCTTTGACGTTGAGAGAAGCAAGTCACTCGAAGAGGGCAAACCTCTGGAGCTGGAATGTGACGTTGCGGACACCACTTTACCCGTGCACTGGTACAAAGACGGTGTAAGGCTCTTCCCACAGAATGGTTGGGATATGCAAAGTGTGGGCACATTGAGAAGACTTGTTATACCATCTGCTGAGCTCTTGCATTCAGGGTTTTACAGCTGTGAAACCCCTGATGATACCGTCCACTTCCCTGTGGATATTAAAGGTGACACTAATTCAAATACTACAAAGTCCAGGAGACTACATACTACCATATTATTTAACCATATATATAAATATATGTGTGTCTGTTTTTTGTGTTACCGTGTGACAAATTTGTTTGGAAGAAATAATCTGCTAACAACTATACAGAAGTGGTAAAAATGTGAACTTTTCAGTGTGAAACAAAACTGATTTGTTTCCGTTTGGGAAACAAGTATCAGTTTCTTCCAGTAACCAATCCAAATAAACACTGTCTCATGATATGAATCATCATCTTTAGCTCCGACGTTGCCATTGCCGTTGACTCCGTCACCCACACCGACACAAGAAGCTGCAGAGACGCAGTTACTTGAGACAACCTGTGCTACCGAACCATCACGTGAAACCTTAGACGCTGTTGACCCGATGTCATGGCAGAGGGATAATGAACACGATTCTATTAGAGAGTTTGATTATGACGTGGGTGACCTCGAGAACGACCTTGTAGTTGAACCGACCCATCTTTCAAATACTGGAGCATACTACTGTGCAACAGCGGATGATGTTGCTGAATTGATAGAACAAAGTGATCAAGGTGATTGTTTTGTTTTTTTTTGCTAGTTATCACAAATTCCTAATGTAGATGCTATTCTTTTTTACTTACTGCTGCTCTTACACAAAACTGCTAAATGTGACTAAATCTTTTTTAAGTCGCTGTTGTACTATTTAGTCTAACACAGACTGAAATTATGCCCCCGATTAATTGTAGTGCCACCTGCAGCACAATTGCTTGGTGCTGATGTTGAGAAGACCAGGTCTGACGACGAGTACGGCCCAATTGTTCGGCAGTTTGAGATTTCAGATCCAATTGCAAAAGCCTGTTGGTACAAAGATGGAACGCAGATCTACCCAAAGAAGGAACTTGGCAGTGAATCACAAAGCAGCAGCAACAGCAGCAGCAGCAGCAGCGAGTTCTTGGCCCAACAGTCACCTGACTTGTCTGGTGAAAGGAGTGAAATTTGGGCTGACAGTCAGGCAGTTATGGACGTGAAAGGTGGTTTCCGCAATATTTCAGCACTCATGTCATTTCTGCTGCATACGTGAAGCTGTCACCAAGCTTATTGTGTTTTCTTTGGCTTTGTCCAAACAGCAGAGCAGTGTCACTATGGTGATGAGAATGCTGTGATAGCTGAAGCATCTGCCCAATACACTGTGGATGTCAAAGGTGATTTAATATATTTCATCATCAGTCATCCATTTTAACCCAGCTCATAAATGCCACTAACAGCAGTGGTGAATTTATTATTAGTCCAATCATTTCAGGCATCTGCAGTATTTTATTTTCTCCCATTAGCAAACTGATTTCTCAACCATAGTTTCATGTCATGTCCTGCAGTTCGGCTCATAATGAAATATAAGGGTGTGTTGTAGCACAGTCCTCACACTAATATAAATGTTGTGTTTGTCGGTTTACTCTTCATTTTAACAGCCATCTTTGCTTGAAACAGTCGCCTCGTAACTCTTTAAGTCCATCTCATATCTGATCCATCACCAAATCACTTTCACATTCCTTCTCTGAAACTTTGCCCGTTGCAATGACAACCCAGTCTTAGCAGAAAGAAGGACATTAATTCACTTTAGGATTTTAAGGTGTTGGGGTCACAGATTGATGGTAAACGATCTAAGGAGTCAGATGATATGGGGGCAACACTTGTAGGAGCTCAGTGTCAGACCAAACCTGGTCAACCTTCTTGTTTGTCTTTGCAATGGATTACCACATAACTCCATTCTAACTCACACTGATGCAATTCTGTTATGAGAAGACATTTTGAGACATCAACCACTGAAAACCTTTCTCTGTGTACATCACAATGCTTATAGCTACGTCGCCAAGGCTCTCGTCCAACCAAGAGAAGAAATCCAGCCAAGAGGCCTATCGTTATGAAGTGACGTGCATGCCTTCAAGATGCAATTCTGGCATCTTCAGTAGCAGGACAAGAGATTCTAAGACTTATGAAGACCTTTACAGGCGTAGTCCATCTTCGCAATCACCGACCAACCTAATCCAAACTGAAGAGCCGGAGGATTTCACTGACAATGAAACAATAAACAGAGAATCTCCAGATTACTGTAGCTCTGCAAAGCCAACTATAGTCCAATCCGAAACACAACATCACATTCCACAGTTTAAAGAATCACAAGGTGAGGATTTAATGAACACTACACAGCATGCTGAAGGTCCACCAGAGGAGTCTGAGCCAGGCCTGCAGCCGGGCGACATTTTGGACGATAAGTTTGGTGATTGTCTAAAAACTGCAGCTACTGAATCTAAGGTGCAGCTTAGGTCGACCCACATGTCAACAGTCCAGTCCGGGGTAGAAAGTCTTGTACAGATTTCACCCCCCGAGTCTCCAGAAAGTGACACTCACCCATGTCCGATTTTTTCAATAACCAAATCAGATGAACTGTACACTCCTGTACACCAGGCAGACTTTCTTGGATCTAAAAAGCGCTTTACTCTCTCAAATACTTCTACTTTAAAAACAAGTGAGCAACACACAGCCTCCCCCACTGACCCTGCCCAATCAACGGAGTCGTACACATCCCCTCATGTTACAGCAGTCCCGTCAGAAAACTTTTGTACCTCTACGAATTTTTCAACAGAGGAACCAAAAGCTTCTTCACGCGTCACCTTTGTTCAGTTAGACTCATCTTCCTCGTTAAATCTGTCTCACACCCAATCAGAGAAGCCCTTTTCATCTGTACATGTTAAAACTGTCCAAACACAAAACGCTGAAATCGTCAAATCAAAGGAGCATTTTACACCAGGGAATGTTGAGATTATCGAATCCGAAGAGGCTTTTGCATCCCCGCATGCTGTCCAATCAGAAGAGACCTCTGTATCTTCACACGTTGCAGCTGTCCAATCAGAAGAGACCTCTGTATTCTCACATGTTGCAGTTGTCCAATCCAAGGGTCCTTTTGCGTTCTCACATTCTGTAACTGTCCAGTCGGAGGACACCTTTGCATCCTCACATGATGCAGCTGCCCAATCGGAGGATTGCTTTGTATCCTCCAATGTCACCGCAGTTAAATCAGGGGAACACTTTGCATGTGTCCAACAGAATGAGTCTCTCGTGTCTTTCCATGATCCAAACGTCCTGTCAGAAGAACCCTCTACCTTCATACATAAGGCCTCAGTCCAATCAGAAGTCCTCGGTACGTCTCCCACGGTCCCAACAATAGAACCTTTGTCTACCGTACACGCTACTACCCAATCAGATGAGCACTCACATACCGTAGCTGTCCAAGAAGAGTTCTGTCCATGTCCAAGTACTGAACCTTATCAAACAGAAAGAAACATTATTCATACAACAACAGTCCAATTAGAGGAACATTTAAAATCCTCACGTAGTTTGACTGTCCAATCAAATGAGCCGTGTTTATCCTTTAATCATCAAGTAGTAACGACAGAGGAGCTCGCTAATTTTGTGCAGATGCCAACTGTTGTGTCAAAGAACGTTGTAAATTACTTTCAAACTGAAACTGTTCCTCCAGAGTTCTTCTCCGCCCTTCGGACTCCAGCATCTCAGCCAGACGAGTTAAGCCGACCCTCACTGGCATCAAACGACCAATCCAGAGAGTCGAAGCGAGCCCTTCAGACCTTATCTGATTGGTCAGAGATGTGTGACGCTGCCCCTGAGACCACATCTCCTTTATTACCGGACACATGTGTTTCTGAAAAGATGAGTTGTGTCAGACTGGAGGACCAGGTTGTCAGACTGGAGGACCTGCATCAGGTATCTGATCGTTCAGAGGAGATGTTTGCATCGACGCAGGTTCCAACCAAACAAAAAGAGCCCCTAACAATGGATCGCAAGGAAGACCAATCAGACGGCTCTGGGCAGAGGTCATCTGAGTCTGCAGAGCCCCAACATGCCAAGCAAGGCTCGACCGCCCAATCAGAAGAGATGTATCTATCGACGACATGTCACAGTCACTGGATCGACAGTTTCACTGCAAATAAGGTGGCTGTTGAAGGTGATTTTAATGGTTAGCATTATAAGACAACATGGATGGGCACAATGTTGACATTGTGTAAAATGAAGAGATTTTATATTTTTCTTTACATTTCTTGATATCTTGGGGATTCGTGGTTTCTCTTTTATAAATTAGATACTGTTCAAACTAAAACTAGTAGAACATTGAGCCTTGGTATTATGGTGGGAATTAAAAAAAAATGGAAAAACTTAAAATCCTAACTTGAATGTCTGGGTATCTGTTGTTTAACTCAAGATACCTCTGGATATATCACTAATAACAAAATATAGGTTTATATCAACAGTGACTTCTTTAACTTTAGACTTTTGGCATGACTAATATAAATGTGATCAATGCTCCTCTATTGTTTACACGCATCATTTTTAGTCAGTCATAGTGATGCAATGTTTTCTCGATGTTACCTCAAACTTCCCCAGCTCTGCCGGTGACAATTACAACTGTGGGTGAGGCTGAGAGGAACAAGTCTGTTGAACCTGGTGAACCCATAGCACTGCGCTGTGAGATATCAGATCCTAATGCTCGAGTAACTTGGTACAAGGATGGAATTGAACTACTCGAGTCTGCCGGCCGAGAAATGGTGGCAGAGGGTTCAGTCAGGACGCTGGCCGTGCAGTCAGCCATGTCTTCAGATGCAGGGATTTACAGCTGCCAGACAACAGATGATGCAGCGCAGTTTCATGTGGACGTTAAAGGTGACAAAAAGAACTCTTCACTTTTTCCACAAAGAGATTTCAAATAGAATGACCTGGAATAGACACAACATCTTGTCTTTGTAACGATAACATGCTTAATAACAATCTTGTCTTTGTAACGATAACATGCTTATAACAACGTAAACCATGCGAGTCCAGAGAGTCCAAACTAAACATTAGCTTCTCCGTACATGTCTCATGACGTATTTACCACCCAAGAAATATGACATTCGACATCTCAACCTGTGTTCTCTAAGAACGTTGACACAAATACTGTGTATATTCCAGGGCGTATTTTTGAATCTTTTGGTCCCTACAGCGATCACATATCAAAGTAACAAACAACAGGTCGATTCGAGGCAGCTGGGGGGTGTATAATATACGTCTTCATATAAGTAAACTACACCAGTTGTACGAAAAACAGCACTAGAAAAAGTTTTGTGAATAAACTTGCTTCGACTAAACTTTTGTTTTTATCCTAACGACTATTTGTTTTCAAAAATTACACAACAGTAAAACAAAGCAGAACATTTTGTCCAGTCAGTTCCACTTCTGACCAGTTCTCTGTCGTATTTGACTCCGTAGCTCCACCCCTGAAGTGCTCAGCTGTGTCTGAGGGTGACCGCAAAGAGACAGTGATGGTGGACACTCCTATTGCCCTACAGTGTGAGACGTCTAAGCCCACTGAGCCCACTGAACAAGTCAGTCGGGTGGAGGGCGGGACACAGCTCCTCCCTCAGAGTGAAGTAGACTTCCCTTCAGAGGAAAGTCTGAGGACTCTAGTTGTCCCGTCTGTCACTCAGACTCACGTCGATGAGCAACGATGTGAGTTACATTCTTCTGACGCCGAGTTTGCTGTGAGAGTAGAAAGCGATGCTCAGACGCTTCCTTGTGCTTTTGCTGCCTTGCGCTGGCGACTAACTGCTGAGTCAGTTGGGTTAACAGTCAGCTTTTTTCTAATCACCTTAACAAAGTTTTCAAAAATGTAAGTAAGAAATAGAAACCTCTTCGTGACTTTTCTTTGACTTGTCCAAACGTACTACCAAACATTCTGCGTAACAAAGCAGCTTCTTAGTCTGCATGTAAATAATGTTCTTTTTCTTTAATGAAGACAAAAATTCTATCCTCACACCCTCCCCCCAGAAAATCTAGATTGTGAGTTGATTTAGTCTTATTGCATTTTAATTGTATGAACCTTAGATGCAAAATGTAGTGTTTTTTTGGTGTATATGTGTTTGTTATGTCAAAATGATAAAGTATCATGATAGTCATATGTATTGTCTAATGTTCATGTGATGAAACTTTGTTTTTGTTATATGTGTTGTTTTAATTATGAGTCTCTTTCTAAGTGAATACACATTCATTTAATTCACTTAGGAAAAACAATCTTATCTAGAAACTCTTACAATATCTTGACTTTGTAGCGGTACCTGTGAAGTTCTCAGAGCTTCAAGAGAATGACAGGAAGAAAAACATCCGACAGGGCGACGCCATCGTCCTCAGCTGTACGCTCACTCACGAACCCTCCGCTCACGTGCACTGGTATAAGGATGGAGTGGAACTCCTGCCACAAATCAATCTAGAAATACAGTCGGATGGTCTCACCAGGAGGCTAGTCATCCAATCGGCTGAGACCAAACACAGTGGCACCTACGAATGTTCGACGTCTGACGACGCGGTCACATTTAAAGTGGACGTAAAAGGTGATTTGTTTGTATTTTTACTCTGTTCTTACTGCCAGCACACCACACCCAGCTTGTCCAACACTGCACCTGGTTCTGAATGTTCACGAGAACGTGAATTTGATTGGCTGGGCAGTGCCCGCTGTCCACTCTTATGCACAACCTATGCTATTTTCTTCTCTCAGGACCATCGCCCCAGATTTTACCAATCCCACTGTCGGAACAATGCAAGAGGTTTGGAGTGGGTTTACCAATAATCCTCCAGTGTGAGGTCTCAGAGGACGCGGCACAGGTTTCATGGTTCAAAGACGTGGTGGAACTTTTCTGCAGAACAGGCCTCGATATGAAAAGAGACGGCAGATTAAGGAAGTTAATCATTCACTCTGCCAAGGTCTCAGATTCAGGCCTTTACACCTGCAGTCTCGCCAATGATGCTGTGACATTCCACGTGGATGTTGAAGGTGATTGGCTTGTATTATTTGAAGACCTTTCAGGTGGAAGAACACAAAATTTAAGCCTTTGTGCCCTAAAAAAAAAAAAAATCAAACTCCCATTTCAATTGCCTGCAGTGCAAAAGCACGACATGTCGAGCGTAGCTGCAGCCTAACGATGCTGTCCTGCGTTGCTCTTATAATTCAGCTCCTCCTGTGGGATTCTCAGCGCCCCAAGAAATTACAGCAAACACATTTGATGAGGAAGGCTCCCCAGTGAGGCTGAGCTATGACGGGTCACATCCTGGTGACCACGTCCATTGGCAAAAGGACGGAGAAAAGCCACTGGCCCAGAGTCAGAATGAAATTGAAAAAAGAGCCAAGCTAAGCGCTTTTGTCAGTGAAGCAGCAGAGCTCACACCCTCTGGGGCACACAGCTGTGAGGCCTCAGGTGACCAAATAGAATTTAAGGTGGATGTTGCAGGTGATTTAAGTATTTTGAGATTTGTCAGAATAACTAACTTCTCAATAATCAACAGTTGACCATTAGAACAACTTCCCTGATTTTCAGTGAATAGTCGTACTAATAATTATGAACTTCGACTGACAAGTAACATGGCAGACACTAGTTCCACTCTGTTTTGTGTAGAAAAACTGCATGACCGCGTGCCCTGCTACTGCCAGTACTTGAATGATTACTATGGTGAATATGGTACTTGCTTGGCTAGCATTCAGCAGGTGAAGACATTCTTTCATTTGGGTTTGCTAACAAAACCAAAACAGAACAAAATGTCTTCATAGGATTTAAACCAAAACAATATTCTAAATGATTTTCTCTTTGAATTCTGTTTCAGACAGTTTTAAAATATGGTTCAAACACTTGACAGAATCTAACTTTAGTGAAAATAGGCCAGTGTTGTGATTTTGTTTCATTTATACAAATGTATAAACTCAAAGGCAGAAGTGTTACTCTACTGAATTGGTGATTTTAAATTATTACTGTACATCTTCTGTTTTTTACAACTAACGCTCAACTAAATGCACATTTCAGAAAGTTGCAAATTGTTAACTTGACTGCATTCTGTTGAAAAGTATCTAAAAGGTCATTTGAAAAATGTTATTAACCAGATTATCTAACATTGTACACCAGTGGCATTTGCTCTAAGACAACAAGGGAATCTCATCTTGAAGGAAATGGTCAAATATCTACTGTCGTATTTATATTAAACTGACTAGAGTGAGTTCAAATCTGAACTTCATGACTAGACCGTTATCACTGCCGAGTGGAGCGTATTAAACCCTGTTGAAGCTCAGCTTCAGTAGGGCAGCACTGGTTAGCATTTTCACTGCTCAGACTAGATGGTCGTAGGGACAAAAAAGTCACTTTCACAGAAGATGGGCTCCCCCTAGAGTCTATATGCAGTCGCCGACTTTTGTAAAATACTGTTGCCTGTAGCTTGTAGATAGAGACATTCACTTATGCATATGGTACGTACCAGCAATACAATCTTTAACATTCTCAACATTTAGTTTCGTAGAATTTTGTGTTTCTTGGTTCTAGTTTTAAACTAAAATGAGCTCCCCCTGTGTCACGGACCAGCAACCACCACTGTTGTACTGCTGTAGACACAAACCCTGTCACACTTAACAGTTTAAACTGAGGCTAACAGCAAGGTATGGCTTAGCAGGTTTGATCAATGACTGTTTGGTGTTTTATTTTAAGTGAAATATCTGTAGCGTCAATGTGATTCTCAGCTGTTCCAGAGGCTGAGGAGAACATGTGTGTCGAAGCAGGCAGCCTGAACAAACCACCAACACCAGACGCGGCACACCACACTCGCTCCTATGAGGATGGAGTAAATATCTTGGCAAAATTGGGAGTAGAGACTGATTCAGATTGCAGTGAGAGGACACTGGTTGCAAAGTCAGCCACATCTTCATACTCGGAGATGTACAGCTGTAAATCTAATGGCCAATCAGATTTCAGCGGTATCTGTGAGGAGGTGAAAGGTGACACGCTAAGCTTTTCTCTCTCAAGAGTCCAAAAACCTCTTCAATCATCTCATCTAAACTCTTTCTCCATGTGCAAACTTCATTAGCCGTTTTCCGTACTCATGCTTCATGTGAAGAAAAATTATTTGTGAAAATTAGCATGTACTTAAATTTGAGCTTTCGCCATTTTCCCAGCCAATGAATTTGCTTTTCATCACTGCATTGCTTCCATTAACGTCTTTTGCTCATTCCATTCACAAGGAGCTGTCAACTAGACTGAGATCAGCATGTCTGAGCTGTAACACCCAGACCTCACAGCCACTGAACGCATGGGTGTGAGCCTTTCAACGCTGCCGTCAAACAACAGCTAACACTCTTTTTGTCTTGTTTTTGCAGCACTGCCATTAACATTTGTCGATATCCCAGAAAAGGACCTTTTCACCAGTGTTGTGGAAAAAGAACAATTTGTTCTGTCGTGCGAAGTGTCGAGAGCTGACGGTGTTGTCCAGTGGTACAAGGACGGATTGGAAATGCAACCAAGCATCAACGTTAAAATGGATGCTGAGGGAACCAAAAGGACTTTGACTGTAGTTTCGACCAAACTGTCAGACAATGGCACGTACACCTGCCGCGCAGGAGACAACGTTTTACTCTTCAAGGTTACCATTCGAGGTAATGATGAGATCAACCGCATCATCAACCGGTCTCCTTAAATATGCTAAACACATAATCTAATCATCTTAAAACTTAAAACCTTCTTCTCTCCGTCCAAAGAGCCTGCTGTGAAGATTATCTACCCCAAGGAAGATGTCCACCTCGACCGTCACGTGTCAGATGAAATTATCCTCAGTTGTGAACTATCCCGGGCCAGTGGTGTCGTCTGCTGGTACAAAGACGGCCAGAAGCTGCAGAACAGCGAGAACATCAAGCTCAAGGCTGAAGGCCCCTATCGACGGCTCAGGATTCTGTCGAGTAGAGTGGAGGATTCTGGGGAATATGTGTGTGATACAGATGACGACTCCATATTCTTTCACCTCAGTATCACAGGTAAACATCCTGGTACTCAAGAGTTGTTACTTTCTTATCTTACTGATGTTTTTAATGTTGCCAGGATTTGGAGTCTGGCGTCATTAAGAGCAAGTTACGAAGCCCTTCTTTATCTGAAGCCGTGTTTCTTTGGGTCCTAAAAGACCTTGGTTTATGGAGGAAGTAAGAGTGTTTCTTTGGGTCCTAAAAGACCTTGATTTATGGAGGAAGTAAAGTTACATTTCTAATCTGAACATCCACTTCCAGAACCTCCAGTACGAATTGTGTCCCCGAGCCAGTCACAAATGGAACTTTGCCAACAAGCCTCTGAGAGGATGGTACTGAGCTGTGAGATCTCACGGCCCAATGCGGTGGTTCGTTGGTATCGCGATGGACTTGAGGTAGAGGAGAACGACAACCTGATTCTAGAAGTGGACGGTGTCTACAGACGATTGATCATACCTGAAACCACCGTCAAGGATTCTGCAGAATATGTTTGTGACACGGCAGACGATTCTGTCACTTTCTTCGTGAACATAGCAGGTAACTCCGACCGAAGTACTTTTGAAAGTGTTGCTGTGATACTTGCCGATGTCTGACACTAGATCGTTAATCGCAGAGCCTCCTGTTCGCTTCCTACGCCCGAGAAAGACGGCCAGCAGAGTAGAGAAGGAGGTTGGGGAGAGGCTGGTGCTGGACTGTGAAGTTTCACGATCAAATGCCGAGGTGACCTGGAAGAAAAATGGTGAAGAAGTGGAAGATTCCAGAAACGTTACCATCATTGAAGATGGTGCAGTGAGACAGTTGACCATTCACTCGCTGACCGCGAGGGACGCTGGCCAGTACATCTGTGATGCCAAAGACGATGTGATGGATTTCCATGTAAAAGTAAAAGGTAAGTCGTTCAAGTGTGAAATCTCTAAAAGTCGGTAGTTCTGCACCAAGTACCACCTCCAAAATTATTTGTCCCTTCAAGTACCACCAGTATGACCGACATTTAAGTACAACAACTCGGACCTACACTGTTCAGCTAAGACCAGTGTAACCAGTATTCCCCCTGTATCACTAGAAGTAGCTCAAGTGCCACCAATAGTACCTAATTTCAGAGAAACAGGTTTTTCATTTCTCACCTGTAAATTATTTCAATCTCTCTGGTTTCTTATGTCAGAGTTGCCAGTAAAAATCCTTGGGAAAACTGAGGCAAAAACACAAAAGGAGTTCTTAGTGTCAGATGACATCATTCTTGTGTGTGAGCTCTCAAGACCCAGTGTTACAGTCAGTTGGTACAAAGACAATCAGGTTATTGATGACGCTGAGCGGTACTGTATTGAGGAGCAAGGGGTCTTCCGCTCTCTGGTTGTGCTAAATGCTGGGCTCCAGGACTCGGGAGAGTACATTTGCAATGCAGTGGATGATAAGATGGTCTTCTATATCACAGTCAAAGGTAATCATATTGAGCCACTGCAATGTTAATCCAGCTTCCCTTGTAAATAAAAATAAAACTACAGCCAGCGCTCTCTTCCACACTCAGAGCCTCCAGTACAGATTATTGGAAACTCGGGAAATCCAGAGCACCACATCCTGGCAGCAGGAGACGACCTTATTTTGGAGTGCGAGGTGTCACGGCCAAATGCCACGGTTCAGTGGTTATGGAACAGAGATATACTGAAACCAAATCCTCGGATCAAAATCTTCAGCTGTGACGTTGTCAGGAAGCTCATTGTCTCTGGACTCCAACCATCGGACTCTGGAAAATACATTTGTAATGCCGGAGATGACCAGCTGGTAACCATCGTTGAAGTTCAAGGTGCGTTTGTACACACTGCACAGGCTGAGGTGGAGTTTTATTTCAGGTAACCATCGTTGAAGTTCAAGGTGCGGTTGTACACACTGCACAGGTGGAGCTGGAGTTTGATTTCAAATCTCTTGAATGATCTGTTTTGTTTTTTTTTTTGCTGCAGAGCCTCCAGCCAAGTTTATGAACAAAAACGACAACAAAAAGATCACAGCCCACGAAAACGAGAGCGTGACGCTGTGCGCCGTAGTTAGCAGTGAAAGAGCAAACGTCCGGTGGCTCAGGGGAGAAGCGCCGCTTGAACCAGGACAACATCCACATTTCCAGTGAGGGTAAAACCCACAAGCTCACCATTAACCCCCTGCAGCTGTTCGATTCAGGAGAATACGTCTGTGACGTAATCACCGACAGAATGAGTTTCAGTCTTTTAGTCAAAGGTAATGAATTCAGTTGCATCAAATGTATTTGTTTTAATATGCCAGGTGACAATCTCAGTACTATCTCTTGTCTTGATTCGAACAGAAATGAAGGTGAAATTCCTCAGACCACTGGAGAACACCGTCTGCCTCAGGGGCGGCAGCCTCACACTCCGCTGTGAGATCAACAAACCCAAAGGAGACGTGCAGTGGCTAAAGAACGGTCAAGAGATCCCCGCAGCCCGTCGACATACAATACTGGCGCAGGGTCGAGAAAGAACCTTCACGATTCACCAGGTGGCTGAAGGCGATGCCGGGGAGTACGCCTGTGAATCCACAGACGACAGGACGTCAGCCACTGTCCGCGTAGAAGGTTTGTCCAAATCGTACGACTCCCCAAACTAACATGACAGATCAACGACATCATCCTGACTAACTCAGCTGATTTGCCTACAGCTCCACGTGTGGTCGAGTTTGTTGCAGAGCTGCGTAACATCACGGTCCAGGAAGGAGAGGACGCGGTGTTTAAATGTGTGGTTTCTCCAGAGGACGCTCGGCTGCTGTGGCGTCTGAACGACAGACCGGTGGCTCTGAATGAACGAGCCGTTATTTCAAGTAACGGCCTGTGCCACATGCTCTGCATCCACAACTGCCTGGTCTCAGATAGCGGCCGAGTGACAGCAGAGGCGGAGGGCGTGGTGTCTGAGGCTGAACTTCAGGTACAAGGTGAGTCCTGGTCCCTTCCATTAACACCTAAAAACCATGGTCTCTAATCACAACCTAATAGCAGCTGCTTTTAGCTGTATGTCATTACCATTGCCAAACCTTGCATTGCATTATCGGGTATTTATTATCGGAGGAAAAACTAATAACAATTCTTAGAGATATATACATATTATGCTAATATCAGGCATCCCTAATAAAAACCCACGTTGTACTGCTTTGAAGTATATCAGGCATCCCTAATAAAAACCCACATTGTACTGCTTTGAATTTCTGAACCTCTCAGAGGAACAGGTGCTGTTCACCCAGAAAATGAAATCAGTCACTGCTGCCGAGTACAGCGAGGTGACGCTTCAGGTGGAACTGAGTGTGGAATCCACGGAGGTGCAGTGGATGAGGCAGGGGGTTCTGATCCACGACGGAACCAAGTACAGTCTGAAACACCAGGGCCGGACACACAGCCTCACCGTACACGACGTGGCCATGTCTGACTGCGGGACCTACAGCTGTGAAACCCTTCACGACCGCACGCAGGCCCAGCTGGCAGTGGAACGTGAGTGTTCCCCTGAGGCCCGTTCTTATTTGTTTACTGCTGTTGGGCCTCCATTAGTACTTATGACGGCAGCGCTCAATTAACTGAGTAGGAGTAATTTGAGTGACGGGGGAGTCAGGATGACATTTGTTACTGGACCAGAAGGTCTCCAACAGGTGACGGCTTTAGAGCTGGAGCTGACACTCACACCCGGGTCTGTGGTGACCTTAGATTCAGATTCACCTTATTGAGAAATAAAATGAAACAATACGAAAACATTGAAAACATCGATCGAAGTTCAACGGTCGACGCAGTGAAACCTGTGAGGTGTTTTTTTTGTTTCTTTCTTTCTTTTTCATCCTACCAGCCCGAGGCCAGTGGCTGAATTAAAGGCTGTTCTTTCAACACTGGTGTGGGTGGGAAGGGGAACGCCGGGACACCAGGCGGCCACTGGCACCTCCTATGAATTTGGATCTCCTCCTATTGCATCTAAATTTATACCTTGGCCTTCAAAACCGAGGTTGTTGTCATCAGGTCTCTAAAATAAACAGTCCTTTTTTCCACAGGGAGCGCATATCTGCATTAGAATAAGTGAAAAATGTTGGCAGTTTCAAAGCTGGCTTTTGTATTAAGCCCCCCGTACTCAAATGACTGAAACATCCCTCCCCCCACCCCGTCAATGTGTGCCAGCTTAAATTGTTGATCTCTAGGCTGCTGTGAACCAAACAGTCTCCGAGTCCATTCTATGACGGAACATTTAACCCATGACTGCTGGGTAAAAAGTGACAAGAACCAGACGACTTCCCACAAGGAACAAATTTAAAGTGCAATAAAAAAACAAACAAACTCTGCAGTATTATTTACTTTACATATACTGTACTAAGTATGTACTATACTAAGACACAGCTGGGATTCTCATCTTAATCCTACTCATCAGGTACTTTTTTTTTCTTTTTCTTTCTTCAAAAGCACGAAGAGTCACCATCACGAAGGGTCTGAGTGACATCAAAACCATAGAGAGAGAAACGGCCTCCTTTGAAGTGGAGCTCTCCCACCCCAATGTCCCAGGAACCTGGTTAAGGAACGGAGTCAAGCTCAAGCCGTCCAGTCACTACCGCATGAGCGCCAAAGGACAAACCCACAGCCTGACCGTCTCCAACCTTTCAGTGGACGACACCGGTACTTTTACGTTCTCTGCGGAGGACGAGAAAACCTCTGCCAGGCTGGTGGTGAAAGGTGGGTGACTGACTGCAGTCGTTTTACCCATAATCCTCAGGAATATTAACAGAATTCCCAAGCCCTAAGTCCGTCACATCGATGACGATCACGTCCAATAATTAAGAGTCATATTTTCGTTCTTTGCTCACACATACTGCAGCGCTGCACCGACAACTGTGAACGCTACTAATTCTGCTGTAACCTTAGAGCCGTAGCTTAAGTGCTGCACTCAGACCAGACTGAATACCAGCCGCCGCGGCACGATAATAGAACCAGCAACAGTGCTGCTACTGTTCTCTTCATCTGGGCTCATGTTCCACGCATGACCTTAGCATGACTCCAAGAAAAGTGTTAGCTATCTTTTTATCTGCTCCGAAGTCCTACTGTAAAATAATCCAAAGTCAGCCTGAAGGTGTCGCCCCCTGGAGGCTGAAACACTGAGACGACTGTGTCATTGTTTTTCATTGTCCCTACACCAGTCAGGACTCGTTTTAGTCGCGGGTGAGAACTTTTGTTGAAGAGAACGTCTGTAGGGTCTTAGGATACGGTTCTGTGTTCCTCTGTTAATCCAGACTCTCACAGGGAATAACGAAACCAGGATTATGGTTACCAAAGACACATTTGATCAAACTGGATCTAGATTAGATAGCGTAAACTAGGTACCTTCTGTTTGTTTGTTTGTTTGTTTGTTTTTTCCCAGAACCCCCGGTGACTATTTTCAGAAAACTGGAGGATCGTAAATTTCCAGAAGGAGCATCGATCTCTCTGGAGTGCGAGCTGTCGCGACACAACGTTGATGTCAAGTGGTCCCAGGTCAGTACTGGACTGTTGTACCTTGATCCAAACTATCTGTGATGATTTAATTGATCAAAGTCAATGCTGGAGTTCTGAGAACCTTCACGGAAAGAACTGACTTTTTACAAATGATTACTCATCTCAGAACGGAGTGGAGCTGAAGCCCAGCAGAGAGGTCCGCATTTACGCCATGGGACGGAAACGATTTCTTCATATCACCAAATGTAACGTCGGTCACTCGGGCAAGTTCACCTGTGACGCTGGAGATGTCGCTACTTCCTGCACAGTGGAGGTCTACGGTAAGGTTAAACATCTGAACGTGGTTAAAGATAAGGGTCCTGGTGTGGCGTTAACAGATAAATCTTTATCGTTGTGCTACGGCAGAGCGTGAGCTCCTGATCCTTCAGGCTCTGGAGGATCTGGACATCCAGGAAGACCAGAACGCCGTGTTCGTCTGTGAGATCTCAGTGGACGACGTTCTAGGAGAGTGGTACAAGAACGGGGAGAGGATCCAACCCACCAGCACCGTCAAGATCCGTCAGGAAGGTCAGTGTTTCCAGTCATAGGACTGCACGTTTCTGCTCAGCAGTAAATATATTTCCAACAGGATCCAATATTGTGGAAAGGTATATTTTGTTTGTTCATCATCTCCTGGATTTCAGGGACCAAACATTTTCTGCTCATGTGCAACGTTCGACCAGAGGACTCTGGAGAAATCAAATTTGTCGCCAGACACATCGAATCTGTCTCTTATTTGTACGTGGAAGGTACAAAGAATATATATATTATATATGTCCCCTACGTATTTCTTGGCAATGTACGATGGGAAAGAACATTTTTTCCTCCATCTTCTTCCAGAGATCCCTGCCAGTATCGTGAAACCTCTGCAGGACAAGACGGTTCTAGAGAAGACCCGTGTGATCCTGGACTGCTCCGTCTCCAACTCCCGCTGTAGCATCCGCTGGTATAAAGGAAGTAACGTCATTCTGCCCTCCGAGCGCTTCGAGATCAGCAGCGAAGGCTGTTACCGCAAACTCATCATCCAGCAGGTGGTGCTGGAGGACGAGGGCACGTACAGTGTCCAGGTGGGGGAGCACAGCTGCTCAGCCAAGCTCACCGTGGAAGGTGAGTACACGACGAGAAGCATTTGCGTATTTATCAACAGCACAATAAATGTTCTATTGTACAAAATGCAGGATGACCTTTAACCTATGTTTGGCTTCATGTAACCATGGCAACAGCTGAGCAGTGGGGGACAAATGGTGGGAGTTTCTTTGTTATTATTATTATTATTGTTGTTATTGATTTTAAGTCATGTTCACTGTTTGAGATGGACGATGGAAATTTATGGCAACCCAGGCTCCAAAAAATACACTTTTAGAAAACGATATTCAAAGTTCCCGTGAAAATACACATTTGGGCTAGTTAAACTGGGACCAGATGAGGGCGCTGTACTCACCACAGTTTTTTATTGGCTGAACTCCAGGCTGCTCTTCATCAGATGGATGGCTCTTCCTCAGACTTCTACAAAACATAAATAAAAACACCAGACATTTAACCTTCATTTTACCGGGACTTCCTGTGAGATAATAACCAGAGGATGTAGTCACATATATTTAGAAGCACAATCACATTACGGCCCTCAGAGCCTGGACCACTGTCCTGCCCGTGCACTGCGATCATATGTAACTCAACACTGCCATCTAGTGGGTGTAGGGAGACATTACAGCCTATTTATATATAACTCAACACTGCCATCTAGTGGGTGTGGGAAGACATTACAGTCTTTTTTTTTTTTTTTTTTTTAGCTTTTGTCACAGTTAGCCATTTTTACGCCTAGTACCAAAAAACAACAATAATGATTAATAATATCTAATAACTTTGATTAATACTTTGTATTACATTGTGAAAAGTCCGCAATAGTTACAATTAAAACTAGTGGTGAAACACTGACATCTACCTGCGGATGTTTGTCTTTCTGTTCCAGCCTTACAGTCCGTGCTGATGGTCAGAGAGCTGACAGACGTGGAGGTCTTGGCCCCCGATGACGCCACCTTTGAATGTGAGCTGTCCGCCCCTGTGGTCAAAGCTCCGGTGTGGACTCTGAAAGGTGAACTCCTGCAGGCCAGCTCCAGGGTCCGGCTGGAGAAGATGGGCACCGTCCACCGGCTAACGCTGAGACAGACGTCCACAGACATGAGTGGAGAGGTGGAGTTCATCTGTGGGAAGACGAGGAGCAGAGCTGGGCTCCAGGTGAAGGAAGAAGTGGCTTTGTTTTTGTCTTCAGTTTGTATTTCTAATTTAATTTCCTTTGAAACAAACTCCAAAACAAATCTAAACTTTTAGCATACACTTTCCTACACCAAAATTGTGTAGTGATATTTTTTAATAGTCTAAATGTGTACTATGTTATTTGAATGAACCACCATTCAATTCCAAAATGTACCACTAGATGGCAGGAGCGAATAAGTCTACAGTTTATAGGTCCACCGGTCTAAGGAGCTACAACTAATAGTGAATACATATAATAGAAATTAAATTAAATCTATCAATTTATTTTATTATTTAAAAAATTTATCATTTTCATAATTGTTTGAAATAATGTATGTAATATACTGTCATTAAATTAGATAACTATTATAATCCATTTAAATAAAATAATACATATTTTATTACATTTAATAAAAAATATAATATCCACCATTTTAATATTTTTCATAATTAACGATTTATATAATTTATGTAAAATTAATGTGTTTTTAATACAACTTACTTGAGAAAACTTGTTCACATAAAAGGGAACCCATGGTGGTTTGACCTCTGGTGGCTTCCAGAAGTACTACAAGAGAGGAAATACAGAAAGTTTTGGTTGATTAGAATTTTTTATATTCTTTATGATTTTCTCATTACTTGTATGTTTAACTTAAAACAACGGAGATATTAATCTGTGTATTTCTTTAGTAGCATAATGTTTAATAGATATTAATCTGTGTATTTCTTTAGTAACATAATATTTAATACTTAAAATATGAATATTTATATACTTAAAAATACGTATGTTTATATATGGCAGTAGCCCCCCCCCCACCCGATCCTCCTCAACGTGTCCTATCTTTGACCATATATTCGCAGCATCTCTCTGCGTGAACACGTCAGGAAACGTTTTTGGCAGTACTTTCTCAGATACAAAGGGTGTTTACCGTGACACACTCTTTGCACGCATGCGGGGGCCACACCTCTCCTCACAGGTCGGCTGCTGAGCTCTCTGAATATGTGGCAGAGCGTAATCTATTTTTAGTTTTATGATGTTGGCTTCAAACCAGCCGGGATTATATTCCGTCATCTGGCTTTGGTCATGAGGCCGTTATAAATTCAGTAAATATTAGGGTGTCAGGATTTATATCCGGGAGCAGCACAGAATATAACGACTAATTAAAAGTGGATGTTGACTTTAAATGGAGTCACTGGGCCCAGAGTGTGTGCTGAGTAAGACGCGCACGGACGTGGATGAAATAAAAAGAAGTAGGGGCCGCCATGTTGTACCAGTGGAGTCACCGATTTTTATAAATGAAACCTAAACCTGAAGAACTGCTGCGTCTCTACAGTCTACTGTAAATGTCTCTGTATTTTAATAACACGTTCACAGCCAATCAGCAGTCATTATGTGGAGTTTGATTATTTTAGTTCAATGTGGAAAAAGAAATGTAATTTTTCTACACATCTAAAAACTCAATTCATCTTCAGCTCCATCTATTCACAGTTGTGGGGTCCCACATTTCTGCGAGGGTGGGTTCACATCCTGGACCGCACGACCACAGGGTGACATACGTATAAAGACAACTATTCACACTCACATTCACACCTACAGTCGCTCTAGTGTAAACAGGAAACTTGATCTTGCATTGATGTTTGGACTGTGAGAAAACAGCAATATCAGGAAAAAAAAGGCCGTCACTCATCACTGGGATTGAACACATGACCTTTTTTTCTGTAAGGCAAAAGGAGCAGCCACTCATCCACTAAGCTGCATAGTTTTTGTGACATAATGACAGCATCTTTAGTGTGACTGTTTTTTAAAAATATTTTATGCTGAAGTGTAATTTTGCAGGAGCAGATGCAATACAAACAACATCCTCTTGGGGAACAAATCTATTATTTTATCAATTAAAAACAGCAGAAATGTAACCTGTGTCCAACAGTACACACGTTGGTGCTGACTCTGTTTCTCTGCTCACTCTTCACAGGTGACCTCTGAGTGAGTGACCTCTGACCCCTGTTCTGTTTTACGGACGGATGCCGGTTTGATGCTCGGTGACGTTGCTTACATTTCTGCACACACTCCACAGTTGTGGTTCAAACAGGGTTCCTGATGAATTGTCAGTCGAGTTAGAACTTTCTCACTAACTCTCCTTCATGTTAACGTGTTGTTGTCTTTTCTTTCTTTGTGCCATCGTTTGATGCCGTTTCTTAACGACGACTTAAAAATGCGTTTGTTTTTGTAAATAATGACGAGTGCGGACGTGACGTCACATTAACCCGTTTGCAGATTATTTAGAGTAATAAGTACAAGTTGAACCTTCTCCGGTATTTATTTATTTATACTTTACACATATAGTACTCCGCAAAACCGTTACCGTAATTGCTTTAATAAATTTACTTTATGAGATTTTCTTTCCTGCATGTTTTACTTTTTCATGTATTTAAAGAAAATGTATTTTAAAAAAAATAGCAGATCATTCTTAACAACGTCAAACACCCAGACCACAGGTTGGACCACACGGCCACTGACAGCTGTGCCGTGCTCTGTGGGACACCCACCCTGCCGGTCTTGTTTAGTGAGGTCAGAGGGTTTGTTTCCCAGCCACAGGGAGGCAGCGCCACCTGTGATAACTTGTAGTGATGGAGCTAAAAAAACTACATTAGAAATTACACTTTGATAAAAAAAAAATAGAATCTATTATTTATTTATTTTTCCTGTATATTTTCCAAAACTTTATGTTCAAACAGTCTTAAATGCGGCCTGTGTCAAGTGTTCGAACATGAACTTCAAACGTCAACCGTTACAGACTTTATACCGTTAATACTCACGTGATGCCGTTGTCGTTATGAAGTCACGTATCCGGGAAAAAGTTAAGTGTCACTGAAGCCTCGTTTCTTCTTCTTTTCGTCTATAGTAACTTACTAAATAGTTGCTTCGAACGCCACTGTCACCAAGTGAGTGTTAGCATGGTTAGTTAGCCAAACATCCGTTAGAGGGCAGTGCAGTGTTCGGTGTTCATATTCGGCCAAACATGAGTTTTCTCGAACGATAACGAACATGGTGGCGGTGGTGGAAACGTTCCTGCTCAGAAAGACGTCCGAACGCCCGTGTGGACAAAAACCCCAGAGCAGCAGGTGGACGGAGAAATCTCTTAGGTCCAAACCATTTTTCCGTTTCTTTTCTTCTTCGTGATAGTCATTTTTTGGGCGTACATCAACGAAACTGCACAACACTGCCCCCACGAGTTCAAGTCGTGCCGCTCCATTTCACACAATACGTATCCGTTAGCCGTGTGATTAGCATCGATCATGAACGAGGCTAAAGTAGTAGTTAGCATCCTACACAATAAATAAAATAAATAAATAGAGTTAGCATCGAACACGAACGAGGCTAAAGAAGTAGTTAGGATCCTACACAATAAATAAAAAATAAATAAATAAAGTTAGCATCGAACACGAACGAGGCTAAAGAGGTAGTTAGCATCAAGCACGAACGAGGCTATAGAATGATCTGGGGTTTTTTTTCATTTACGTTCCCTTTAAATATTTGAAAATAAACAGCTAAAATAGGCAGACATTTTAAATGTATTCACTTTTAGTACTTTTACAAAGTATTGTCCAGGTATTTTATTTCTACATAAAACAATAAAGTCTTCAAATACTGAAGTACACCAGGAAGTCAGACTAGAGTGTTACTGACTGTACAAAAGGACAAGTTTGAAAAAAAAAATAAAATAAAAACAGCAACCTGACATGTTAGCAGATGTGATACACATTTATATGAACATTAAATCATCATTTTCCATCATTTGTCAATTGTGTAGAACTGTTGTTATGTTTTGCTCAATTTAAAACATTGTGCAGGAAGGGCTTGTAATGTAAAAGCAGTGGGCCAAAACTGAAGTAGTTTATTTAAAAATAAAAAAACTGGAGAAAGGACGGACATGATCACCTTAGTAACCAGGTCGTGGTTGGACGTGTGTGACGAGTGGCTGTTTGATTTGAACCTGTTGGTGAATGAGTTGTTTTCATATGAATCTGTACCATATTCCAATTTTTTTTTTCATTTGACTTATATGTTGAGAAATAACATCGTTAAAAAAATGTCCTGTTTCAATAAAACATGCTTTATTGATGCAAAGTAGAAATATCTGTCTTTTTTTAACTTGTTAGTAGCAGCAAATTAAAACCTTATGGATATTTTTTTAATAACCATGTACTTAAAAATCCTGCAGACTCACACACGCCTCATGTGACTGTTAATAAACAAGGTTCAAATTCAAGTTTATTTCAAAACAAAGATTTTAAATCTTATGCTAAACCTATCTAAGAAAAACCACAAGAAAAATGTTTCACAATTTAACAATGTTACATATAAAACAAGAAAAACCACAAGAAAAATGTTTCACCATTTAACAATGTTACATATAAAACCTAAACAAAGTATCGGCCTAAAGTACTTGTGCAATGTACATAGAAAAAAAAACTTTATTATTTGTGCATCTTGTTCTTAAAGGGTTAACACTAGGGATGTAACGGTGTATTATGAATCAGTTTAAATCGATACAACGCGTGACACTTCACATTGGATATAATAAAATATGAATAGTGCATCGAGGCGTAAGGAGTATGCTACACTATCTCAAAAAGTCACTGGTCATACCATGACACTACACACTTTAGTACAGCAGGTGGCGGAATGCGCCTAAAAATGTTGGTTGTGACCGGAACAAAAAAAAGTCATGAATCATGTGCGCCTAAAAACGTTGGTTGTGACCGGAACAAAAACAAATCATGAATCATATTGTAGAGCAACTTGAGTGTATCGTTACATCCCTACTTAAAACTATTAATTAACCCTTTTGACCTGGACTACACATCCTTATACTGCATAGTGTATTTGTAGTTACTACACTACTGTGTATTTATAGTATCCTGAGGTAAAAGAACAACAGTTTTATACATGTTTACCACTTGGCATCAGTACAAGTTTACATTTACTACTGCAGTAGTAGTTGTGTAGTACTTGTACAGAAAGACTTGGTGTTAATTTCACCAAATGACTAACAGACCTTTAAAGGACCATTACTACTACGTGCCACACCACCTGGTGGTTTGTGCAACTTAGTTTGAGAACCCACCTGAATTCAATGATGTGATTTTTGTGTAGATTTTTTTTGAGTTTCTTCTAAACACTAACAGCTGCTCTGGTAAAGAAGTCCTTTAACCACCGACTCACAATCACTGACCAAAGGGAAAATCTGTGGGTGGAAATACAACAACCTTCTGCTGTGAAGCAGAAAAACCATTAATAAAAAAAAAAAGACAAGAAAACGAGACTCGAACACTTGACATCAGTTTTTTTTTTGCAGTATGGTCCTGGTAGGAGGAAGCAGTGAGAGGCCTGTGGCCCACCAGCCTCTGTGGCCCCGTGACGACAGATACGGTTACAGTCCCACCCCCGGTGCCATGGACCTGCTAACTCGAAGTCTTCCGCTGCTTGAGCATGTCGTAGATGTCGTCCATTTGGCTCAGGCTCTCGAAGAAAGGGATGAGGTCCAAGAGTTCAGTGTCGGACTGGTCATCGAACCAGGACTCCACGGCGATCTGGAGGATTTGAAGCAGCAGAACTCAGAGTCAGTTTTCATGTTTAGACATACTGACTCAAAGACAGAGGAATGTGAAAAAAACCATACGGCGTTTTCAGGATGGAAGACGTAGGAGGCGGGAGAGTTGTCGATGATGATGACCTTGTTCAGGTCTCGGCCCAAACGGCTCAGGTCTTTGACATAGTTCCCTTTATGGAAGACACACGACTCCCGGAAGAGGCGGCTCTGGAAGGCCCCGGATATATCCAGAAGGTCAGACACAGGGTCTGCATACTGAAATTTAAATATTTACATATATATTAAACAATTAATGACACGCATTATCAACAGTAGTTCAATTCTATATCATCTCAAAGATTTAGTATTTAATTATAAAATGAATTTTATTTTTTATAAGGAATTCCTTGTAATTAACCTTTAACCCTTTGTTTATAAGGTAACTGGAGACAAACCCTTTAATCGTCCAGTAATTTCCGTGTCTTAAAGCTACCGTAATTTCCAAACTATTGAGCGCGCCTGAATATAAGCCGCACCCACTACATTTAAGAATAAAAAAATAAATCCATAAATTAGCCGCAGCATTGTTTAAGTCGCAGGGTTCAAAGCGTGTGAAAAAACGCTCCGATCCCGACAGGTCCACCAGCTTCAGTTTTAACACCAGCGTCGTCTCAGCTGTTGTCATGGCAAAGTCACGTGTGAGGAAAGTCGGACAGTTATCACCGAGGCCACGCCTCCAGTAAACGGAGTAAATGTCAGAGGTGAAAAAAAAAAAAAAATCCATAAATTAGCCACAGCACTGTTTAAGTCGCAGGGTTCAAAGCGTGTGAAAAAACGCTCCGACCCCGACAGGTCCACCAGCTTCAGTTTTAACACCAGCGTCGTCTCAGCTGTTGTCATGGCAAAGTCACGTGTGAGGAAAGTCGGACAGTTATCACCGAGGCCACGCCTCCTACAGTCAGGTCAGAGCTGAGCTCCAGTAAACGGAGTAAATGTCAGAGGTGAAACGGTCGACCAGTTTGACTGACGTCGTAAATACTTCACCGTGTGTAAGAAGAAGGTCGCGATCAGAGTTTTACTGAGACTCCGGTCACTACGGTTTTTTTTTGTGACCCAGTTGACGTGTGAACTCGTAGCCTAACAAAAAGTGACAGATTGAGGGCAGGGGTCTGACCTTGGCCAGGCTGGCTGTGAACAACACACACTCAAAGAGTTCTCCCATTCTCCTGAGGAACTCGTCCACGTGGGGTCTCTTCAACACGTACACCTGTACACGGAGACACACAGGAGGAAACAGATGAAGGTCAGGAACGCTGTGACCAATCAGACGAGACCAGAAAGAACTTTCATCTTAGCAGTTCAGTTCAACACATGACCTCAATTATCATCAAATGAAATTGATGAAACTCATACTGAAAAGGTATTAAACTCTGCGGTTCTTCTGCTGTACACGGAAAGTACACAGAAAGTACACAGAAAGTACACAGGTTGTGTTTTATGCAGACTCCAGTCTGTAAGTCATAGCAACAGTGGAAATATTAAAATATATATCTACATGAAATATATGGACATATGTTTGAGGGATCGGTTGATTGATGTTGACTTGGTGGAAGGATACGTTTTGTGTAATGTTGTGATAAGGCCATGAGTTCTAATGAGGGTTCTGTTATTTAATTAAAGAAAGCAGCAGAGCGTGTTGATCCACGTCGACGTCCTACAGCAGGACATGGCCCACGTGGCCGTGCCGCAGCAGACCCATTGTTCAGTCTAATGCAACGCCACCTAAAGGCCTGAGATAAGAACTGCATGTCAGTGTGTGTTATTGAAGCCAAGTGGCCTGGATGAAACATGGATTAAAAAAACATTCCACACCATCAACTCCAACTTCACCATGTTGTTAACGACCTTGTTCTGAACCCAGTCGTCCAGAAAAGGCTTCCCTACTGAAGCAGCTCCATCCTGGATTAGTGGAAACAGAACCAGGTCCTTCAGACAGCACAGCCTCTATGTCTCTCTCTCGCTCTCTCTCACTCTCTCTCTCCCGGGAGGCCCAGCACAACAGATATGCGTTACCATTTACAGCCTGCAGGGTGAAGTCAGTGCCATTCCCTCAGAGCCACAGTGTGGGCACAACATACGCTGAGATTGATGGCCAGTGATTTCCGAGAAGCCGGACGGTGTTTGGTCATTTCGTCAGGCTGCTGAAATAGCCACCTGCTGCTCGGAGCCGTCAACAGACCGAGCCACGCGCTGTCAAGGCACCAGCACACACTGAGGCCTTTTCCTGTTGTTCTTCGTTTTCTTTTCCAACTCAACCACTTACAACTAAAATATACAACTGAACCGTGTCGACTTTAGAGTCTGATTGTGATAATGTGAAAATGTATGCAGCAAAATTTTTTTTGGAGACAAAGATCAAATCTCCCAGGACAACATTCGGGCGTCCTGTCTTTCTGAACACTTGCCAAAAGACAGGCCATCATTTTCAATGTGGAATTGTAAACACGGTGGAATCCATACCTGGTAAACACTTCCATCCAACTCCACTGGAATGATAAAATCAGGGTTGTCCACCGGCTGTGGGGAGAAAAACAAAAAAATCAATAGGTTTTAATGCACAGAAAAGTTCCCCTCCGTTTGATATGTAAGTCTTCGTGTGTGGGATTAAAGTCCTGGCAGTGAATCTGAGGTGATGATGGGTCAGATAGACGAGTAGACACCGCCTCAGCGTATTACAGTCACACAACACTGTCAATAATACCAGCCTGGTTATTGCCATCATTAAAATACGAACACTAAGGAAAGTGACAAGGGCTGTAAAATCTGTGATTTATTTTGGCAGTTGTCACGTCTACCATATTTCACTGAAAATGTATGAGCTACAGTACACGGTTGTACTGCATACTGTAGGGGGCTCCACATCACTGACTGTACTAGTCATCTGACTGTACTAGTTTTCCTACCTTTTTATTTGACAGTTAGCATCTGTTTATTGACAGATTAGTTCATAAATGAACAGGTTTTATAGTAGAACAGTATAGTAGTATAATAATATATTTAGTTATGAGGTGATTACTTTGTCAGGCAGTTTTTAAATGCAGGTATAATACATTGTTACTACTGTTTTTATGACAGTTTTTACTTTTTTGTGTGTCTATATTTTAATATATAAATGACTGTATTTCCTCCCTGACTTCTATGATTCCGTTCGTGCTTGGTGAGTCTAATAACTAACACGCTCTGTTGTCGAGCCGATGTCAAACATGAAGCTAACAGAGTCCGAGCCTGTTTACAAAGCCAGTACCGATATCCAGTGACATCGAGCTCAGCCGTCGGTGATCTGAGACGGACTCCACGTCGTCCGTTACATAATGAGTCTGGTCACAAGAGCCTTGACTCCTGGCATTGATCACTTTGTTAAATGTCACCTGAAAGGGTTTCAAACCCAACAAGAACAGGCTGCACTTTAGAACTGAAGTTACGGTAATGTTAGTTGCAAATTATTAAGTTAGTATTTTGTTTCCTCTTTAGCTGCTGCAGAAATAAAACCTCCTTTTAACACAGGATTTAATTACAGATTAAATAAATAAATGTAATAAAATAAAAGCAGTGGCAGAGGGAGTCCAACTTCCTTCCTGGAAAATAAGTGGTAAATTCTTTGTGGTCGTGTTTTTTTTTTTTTTTTAAACCATGAAATCTAATCCAGATTATTGTTATAGTATTTATTAATTTATTATTTTGTTGTTGTTATCGTTATTATCAGTTGTATTATCATTGCATGACATAATAA
>NC_024322.1:16824087-16827237 GCF_000523025.1 Cynoglossus semilaevis
TCACCTGAAAGGGTTTCAAACCCAACATGAACAGGCTGCACTTTGGAGCCGATGTCAAAGCTACAGTGATGTTAGTTGTACAGTAAGTTAATAAGTACTTTTTCCATATATTTTAACATATATTTCCTGTTCATATCTTCTGTTTTAAACCAAACTATAACACAAAAGGTTAAAAAGACAAGATTCAGTCACAGAGTTCAGCCTAAGTACGTCCAATATATGTGAATATATGTGCAAAGACTAATAAACAGACGCACACAGAAAAAGCAGCCGAACGGACCGACTGACCTTAAATGAACTGTGGACCAGAGTTTCGTCCAAGTCGATGACGACGCAGATCTTTCCTGTGACGTCCGACGTCTGTGGGAGCAGCGGTTGCGTCGGAACCTGAAGTTGATCGACCAAATACAAGAAATACAACCTTTAAATAAATTAGTTATTGGAGCATGTAAAAAATACTTGAAGCGGCGTGTTAAAGGTGTAAATGTAGTGGACTCGCACTGAGCAAATATGTAGCAGTTTATTTTGAATTCTCAGCAAGGCTAGGTTTGGCCTTTGTCGCTGTTCTAAAATCCACATTTTCGTTAATCTACAGGCTAAATATGTACAACATTTCTGTAAGTATAGATACTTAGGTTAATTTTGTATTTGTTTTATTCTAATCTCCAGCTAACTTCTGTTTGCTCACAGATCTGAATCTTCTGGGTAGCTCTGCTGCCACCTAATGGGTCTATTCATGTATGTTAATATTACATCTACAGAATCAATTTGCAATAGTATTGAATAAAAACCTGACTATGCGTTCTTCCAGTGACGTCCTTTCACAGGGCCTTAATTGAGACGATTCTACGGGTCAGTTCGTCTTTGTACGACAGCTTCAACCAAACAAAAATACACTCGACTGGTCTGTGGGGAGTTCACAGGAAACCTCGTATGTGGCCCGTCAGCTGCTGCCATGTTGACGGAGTGTGTGAATATCACCGTTCTTGTTTCTAATCCTACCATCGTACACAGATGTCGGTGTTGTTGGCGTGATTAGAATTCTGAAAAACAATACTGCCTTTAACACTGTGACATTTGTTTGTGTTTGTTTTCAGAGTGAGCCGTCATGTTAATAATGACAGATTATGAGAGAACTGGAGCTGGACACAGATAACTCACCATCTGCCAACATATCTGGTAACTGTTATGATTGAGCGCTCCGCCTTAAGGCTGGAAGACACAGATCACCCAGCTCTGCAGCTCAAATCAGAGGCCAAAACTGCACTTAAAGTAAAGTACTCCTAAAGTACCTGCACTTCTGGTGGAATGCAGTAGTCGCAGTCACAGGTGTCGTAGGAATCATCGTCACTCTGCTCCTCTTCAAAGTCTCTCCTTGGGTCGCAGTCGTTCTCTTCACTTTCCCCGGTTCTGGTCGGTTTTGAGAGAACGCTATAAATGACATCTTGAGGACGTACGACATCTGCTGATGAGCCTTTTAGCCATGAATCGTTTTCCGATCCTGGATCTGCAGCGTTTTCGTGCTCATCGGATTCGCTGGCTGAGATCTCACTCTGCTCAGAAATCACAGTAATTCCATCGCCAGCTGTGACGCAAACTCCTGCGGCCTGAGGCCCGGTCTCCGTCTGGTCTGACTGGTCGTCTCCTGTTTCATTAGTCGCAGCGCTGACATCTTCCTTCGCACAGATTACCTGCTCGTATCTGAATGTGTTCAGTAAAAGTGCACCCAAGACTTCATTCAGAGACATCTGGAGACTCTTAATCTGATATGCATAGTAATCCTCAACACCTGGATTATAAACCTCGCCCTCTTCGTCCTCGTCCACCAGCGACCAATACAGTTCCATTTCTGAACAAAGATCAAAATACGCATTTTCTTCACACTCACCCACTTTGCAGAGAGTAACATCAGTCTGTACTTCATCACCTACAGCGGTGATGTCACAGGAATCCTCGTAAGCATCACCTTCAACAGAAATGTCATCAGCACAAGGTGCATACATGTTCTCCTCACTCCCTGATGAGAAAACCTCGTCCTCTCCTCTCATTTCTTCTTCTTCTTCATCTTCTTCTTCTTCTTCTTCATCTTCTTCATTATCATCATTAGAACTTGCTGAAGCACGACCCTCAAATGCGTATGTTTCCCAGTCCAAGTCGTCCTCTTCATAATTCTCTGCATAAAACACACATGGTTCTCCGTCTAGTTCTTCCTCTAAGGACAAGTCTTCAGGACTTCTCTCTGAGTCGCCGTCACTTCTGCTACATTCGTGTGCTGTTCCGTCATCAGGACACACATCGTTTTCCAGTGGATTAGTTTTCGTCTCGTCTTCTTCGTCACATGCACAAAAACTTTCTGCAGGATGGTTTGCTGCCTCCTGAACATACAGGCTTTCGTGTACGTCCCCACCGTCAAAACAGGAGACGTACTGTCGCCTCGGGGCAAAGACATGTCCGTAACAATCAGCTCTGTCAAATAAATCAAAGTGATCCTCGATTACAACATCAACCACGGGCGACCTCGGGTTACCCTCCTTGACTTCACCACTCCGGCTTTGTTCCATTTCATCAAAGTCCTCAAACGATTCCCACTGGGTCTGATCGTCACTCAAATCTTCCTGCGCTCCCTTTTCAAATTCCCCAGACGAATCAGAGCACGGTTCAGAAGTAATACTGTCATCACGGCAAGTCTTAAAAGATTTAGTTTCAATGGAGGAACAATCTGAGAAACTGTCCTCTTCCGTGCAAAACTCTGAGCCGTCGGAGGTTTTCTCAGGATCCACGTACTGCCGAGCTTCATATTCCACACCTGTTTCAAAATCGGCATTCTCAAACATCTCACAGTGGCCTGTAGACGTATCGAATCCAGGATTCTGTTCAGGAAGTTCAAAAGTCTCCTGGAACTCCTCACAACATTCTCCATCAAAGATGACAGAGTCACTGCCATCACAGTCGGCCTCCGTATCTGTTTGTTCAAACTGACAGTTCTCCTCCGCGTCCTCTTTATCTTCATCATCTTCGTCGTGATCGTCACAGCTTGTGAATGGTACTTCAACAAAATCACAAAGCTCGGTTCCAAACTCCAGTGAGTCTTCTGTGGGTGTTTCAGAATCCCAGCATTCATTCTGCTGATCACAATTCTCCTCCTGCTGA
>NC_024322.1:16827244-16837976 GCF_000523025.1 Cynoglossus semilaevis
AATTGGGAATAACACATTTTCCTGAAATCAAATGGGAAGATTCACACACCTCAAAATCTTTCTGTTTTAAAGTCATTATGTCCCGCTCAAAGCCAAGTGACTGTTGACTGCAGGCTTTGCATTGTTGAAATATTCCGAGGTGTTCGGCACTGTGTTCACAGCAGGGACGGCACTTGTAGCAGGCTACGCTATGATTAGCACTCTGCTCAGAGGACTCCAAACAGTTAAATTGTTGAACACACTTCTGAAATGGTTGGCTTAAAGCTAGAGTCTCGCACTCATCGAGGATCTGGTCGGGTTCTAAGACAACCGTGTCTGCTGGATATCTGTCCAGGGCCTCTGTGTGTCCGTTACGGTACGGTTCAACCTCAGCCACGTGTCCGCTCGTCTGATGCTCCAGGCACGGAAGACAACGTTCCATGTCTCTGCTGACAAGTTGTGCTGTGTACTCCACAAACACCTTCATACCAAGTGCAGCAGCATCCTCTGTAGTGCCGGTTGAATCGGCACCATCTGCTGGTTTGAGAACCTCGCACTGATTTTCAAGCGTGTTCCCAGTGGAGCACTCTCCTTCTCCAGACACCTGGGACTGTTCAGAGTTTTCCAGATACATTGTCAGATTATTTCTGCACTATTTCTTTCTCGAGGTGAAAACTCCATGCATCGAGTGTGGCCGTCTCTCAAGATCTCACTGCGTCCCAAGTCCAAGAGACTGGTGGGTCACCGTTGGGTCCATCCAGAGTGGATACTCACACGGTGGGTGGGGGGAGTTACAGACGACTCCAGCCAGCCTGTGGGAGTAACAGCAACAGGAGCAGCATGCACGACGAGATGACAGGTTGTCACAACCAAAACTGAGATGACCACTCAACCCCCCCTTCAACGGAGACTAAGCAATTTATTTTAGGTCTTGGAAAGAAGTGACACATAACTTCTGGAATATCAAATCTCTATAAAAAGCTGAACTCAGGCATAAATCTGAAACGGAGACTTGAGCACAACTTAACTATTGGACCTCAATACCATGTCAGCCTCAAAGGTACACAGTTTTACCAGTGCATATCATATAAGTAATGAAGGATTTCAAGTTGTAATCAACTCTACCTATTCATTTTTTTCATTTTTGAACTTTTAATGTTTTGTTTTTTTATTGACGTTTGTGAAACTCCTTCAGTAACTCTCTGCAGCTGATTACTGATCAACTACTGATCAACTACTGATCGACTAGTGATCGACTACTGATCGACTACAGTTTCCTACTCAAAGCCTCAACAAGTCTCCAAGACGTCGTCTGCAGTTTCACGTGTCTTCCCTTTTGGCACCACCAGGGTTCCAGTGTTTGGACATTGAGTGATGAAGTAGTTCCAGCGGTCAGAGATGAACCTCTTCAGCATTTCCTTCGAGATTCTGTTTTCACGTACACCTTCTGGTCATCTCGATTGATGCCTGAACACGCAGTACTTTACGGACGTGTAAACAGGAACAGCTTAGAGCCAAGAAAACATGTGTTTGGCGGCTCACGGTCCTGTCCGTCAGTGCTGACCACATGCTGCTCCAAAGACCACACAGAAGGAGGGCAGGAGAAAGTCGATATCACAGGGAAACGCGGGGCAGAAATGAAGCCAGATTAACTTTCTTTTTTTATAGTCCTGTTTTGATCACCCCATAAGATGGAAGTAAAATTCACAGACACAAAAAAAGGACAAAAACACAAACATAAAAAAAACTATGAGTCATGCTCCTACAGTAAGGCACCTGCTGAGAGACTGAGAGGTTTTATAATATAGTTTAATATATATTTGATCAGTTAAACATTATCACGTGACAAAACTGCTTTTTCACCATTATATTTATTTATTATTGTGTACGAACTTCTAAGGTTTTTCTTCATAATTATCGGTTTAAGTTGTTGCACTACTGTTATTTTATATTTTCATTATCAACAACTTAAAATTACATAACATTACGTAATATCCGCCCCGGACTAGTTTACACCATGACATCCTTATTGGCGCTGGTGCCTGTTTAGTCCATCTGATCTTCCGACTCCTGCTGCTTTCTGTCCTGTTGTGGTTCCTGACCCGGGCTATTTCAGAGGCCGAGGTCGAGTCTGACTGGACATGTACATTGTAGCCTGAAAATACTCAGGACCGAGGACTGAGTAATATTTGTGATCAGAGTAATGATGATAATATATTAAGGTATAATGGAAGAACGTTTGTATCGACTACTTTATTTGTACCAGTTTTTGTGGTTCATGTCAAACCAGTGTAAGAACGTCTGCTGACAACCACAGGCTGTGGTCGACAAACCACATACTTCTGTCACCACTGATGAGAGCTGGTATTTGCGAAGGAAGAAAAAAACACCCGACTTGACAAATTAGCCGAGCTCTGATGACCAGTCAGAGCTGTCAGCTAAGGTGTTAGCATGCTGCTCAGACTGTAGCGACAGTTAAGGGATCATCACTAATCACTGCCACCCTACTGCAGTAGTACTGCATGTTCCTTGTCATTGATCAATAAATAAGTACCAACCTCAGAAAAAAATAAAACGTCACCATCAAAGTCGGTTCTTATTTTCTTATTAACAAAGACTGAGTCTGTCTTTATTCTGATGTAAACCACAGAGATAATGGAAACGAATCAGACTGTGGTACCAAACGAGTGATGGTCCAGTGTGTGGCAGGATAAGAAGGAGTTAAATATACGTATAATTAAGACAGTACCAAAGCCTTCGTATATAAATTAACATGTCAGCATTAGCCTGTAATATTTCTCCACCTGTCTGACCTTGTTTTAGAGCTCGGCTCATTACTGCATCTACACCATCTACGTATGTAGAGCGTAAATAGTACGTGGCCATTAGGGAATGGTCATTAGTGCCAGGACAGGTTTCCGTTCAGACACGTGCATCAGTAATTGGACAGGTGGAACGTGAAGTGTTAAAAGACGTTAGCCGTCGTGGGGATTGGCTTCTCTAACGTTACACATCAGAGTGTGCGAAAATAGTGGGTGAGAGCAGCTGCCGACAGTAGTTGACGATCAGACTTCGTGTAAACATGTGCCACATACTGGGCCACAAACAAAACACTGTTGTGTCACATAAACATCATCGATGTGTTTACGCCGCACGAGCTACATTAACGCAGGGGACGGAAATCTAAATGAGGCCACTGACACTGGATCCTCACGACAACAGCACCTCAGTCCGACGGCTGCTATACATTCACCGAGACGTTGGCTAGATACGTGAACAGGTTTGGACAGAAACATCCAGACAAATCATGAGGTCAGACGATAAAAATGTGCATCTCGAGGGGAACGACCAACAATCCAGTTTTTGCTTTTTTGGTCCTGCTTAAGAGAAAAAATATTCACAAAAGTATTTGACATTAAATTAAATGAACTTGTAATGCACTTAGGCTGCAAAACAAAACTGGATTAAATAATCATGATTAATCAGGATACATTAATATTCCTAAATGTGACCAAAATAAAACGTTTTTTTTCCTTAATATAATCATGATTAATCAGGATACATTAACATTCCTAAATGTGACCAAATGAGTTTTTTTTCCTTAACATTGCTAGAACATAAAGACCAACAACTGCAGGTAGAGGTCAGTGTTTTTCACATCTGTTTTCATCTGTGACTAATCCAAATGACGGGCAAATCATTTTTAATTTAATTTTTTTTCTCTTTTAGAAAGAGAGAAACCCGTTCTTCAACCTGGTCTGGTCTGAAACACAAGTGCTGGACAAATCCACTAGGTTTTTCTGCCTGACTGGTGGGACATAAATGTGCAGCGTACCAAATTTCACTGCCATCCATCTTAGCACAGGAGATATTTTAGGATGCAAATTCGTGTTGTCCTGACTGACCTAGTTGCCAATACAGCAAGTGAGGCTAAAAATAACACTGGATGTGACATGAGTTCAAAAGAATAGTTAAAACCATAAACACCGTGTAGACCACTCACTGCTCAAACACCGAGATCTTACATCTGCACTGCTCTTCAACAGCAGCTCGGGGGCAGAATGTCGAACACATTTGTTTATGTTGCAAATAATGAAATGTCTGTGAATGAAAAAAACAATCTGACATGACCTGGTGGAGCAGAAACAGGTTGACACTGAGCAGAGCTGTGCTACATGTGGAGGTCAGCCTACTTTGGACTCCTACGCTCTACTAGTATTTCAGGGTCACACACTGACCTCTGACCCCTGCAACCATATTTAAAACACACTGCAGTTGGTTTATGCAACAAGAACACAGGACACGAGGTCAGATCTTTGACAACGCAGCACATTTTGTGCTGTGTTAAACATTTCAAAAACACGTTTGTTTGGTGATACAGTTTGACTGACGATTCTTTTGTTCACGATACAAGTTTATCACAAGTTTTTTTTTAAACAAAATGAGCTCCAAATCCACTGATTCTCTCTTTGTCAGAACTGTAAAATCCTATCATTAACTGAAATTGTTCTCTTCAATAACAGAAGTAAAAAAAAGTCACATTTTTTCCCCCAGAAACACTGCACATCACCGTTGATCTGCTCTGGTCTGATTGACCTGCTGGACACTTGTCTCAGACAAGTCTCTAGTAAACAAACTCTCTAATTAGAACGCTTTTGTTAGGCCTGGTCTATAAACGTATAAATGTCCCGCGACATTCCTCACACCTTACAGTCCAGGCACCTCCGACACTGATAATGAGGTTACAGCTCTTCTCAGTGTGAAGCCCACGTGGCCTCGGCCTCACACATCAGCATATTTCAGACCGCACAGTTGAAAAGAACTTATTCTGGACCCTGTCGGACTGGGCATGCACGCGGACTGGCTGCTTCTATTCATATCCACATTTAGAAAGAAAGAACGACACCTCCCAGGACGGACCCCCTCTCCGACACCTGACACCGTGCTAGGATCGAGCAGCTTGATCCACATTAGCGGAGCTGACGGTGGGGCGGGTTCACGAAGGCCCGGCTGCTGAAAGAATTAAATACCAAATACAAGAAGAAAGATGTGGGGACATTAAAGACACTTATACCAAATACAAGAAGAAAGATGTGGGACGCATCATTAAAGACACTATGTTCAAATGTAACATTGGTTACTTCCTGTTTTATTGGGCTCTTGGTGTGAATTTCAAAATAAATCTCTTCACTCTTCCGTTCAAGTATTTCCCCCTCCAGGTCACATGAAAATTCACTGCTCAGTGATTGCGTCATCATTCTCCACTTATTTTAAAACAACTCACAGTTGCCATATTAGCATATCCGCTATAGCGAAGCAAAGCTACCATCTTGTGGCCACGACTGGTAACTGCATGAAGTTGAGTCTTCCATACGTTAAAGGAACAAAGTGGTTTTGTTTTTGTGGTAAATTTGTGGATTTCAGATCAGGATAAAATACTCCAAATTATACAACAAACAATCAACCGGCTGTGATGTTTACTGTAATCAAGATGGCAGTTTACGCATCAAAACATTAGCTTTCAACCTTATTAATTTTTAAACACATTTTATTAGTTAATATTATTATGTATTTCGAAGATTAAAATGTCGTTTTTGATCCTACCTTTATTTGAAAAGCGATCCTTCCGCCGAAGGTTCTAGAATCTAGAAAAAAAATCTGGGTCACTTTCATATAAAAGTTTTTTTTTTCTTTTAGTTTGAAACATCTTGAAAATAAACAGCTACGTTAAACTTGACTTTCTGATAGCGTTAATTCATAGGTCGACAGTGTTGCCAGATCTCGCGAGAGATATAAGCCAAATATTTCCACCACCGAACCAGTGTGTTTAACGTCAACCCGTATTTGTTTTCGTTTCTACAATCGTTGAAGCATTGGTTTCTTTATTTATTTACTTACCTACGAGCGATATCCAATCGTAGTCCGATGTCGCTGCCACCGACAGGAAAGACAACATAAACAACGGCGCTGTCTAAAAAAACCCCCCGCCCAAACTCTCTTACTGTAATTGGACTTAGCAACTTCCATTAGCTGCTGGTACCTGAGAAGATCAGGAGCAAAAGCAGCTGTTAAGCTCACGTCTGCCCTCCCTCGGTGCGGCGTGGTACTGTTAAACCCTGACACATTCACGGCTTTATCTTCTTTATCAGAAAAACTAAACGTTTCAAACACAAATAATAGCAACACGTTCATATCAAATACAAGTGGAGCTATTATTGTTTTAAGTAAATGATTTAATAAACTAATACGAGTTATTATTATTATTATTATTATTTAAATGCTGTGTCCAGTATCTGCTGCCAAACAAACAAAAACTTGAAATGTGAGAAAAAAAAGAGTTTATTTCAAGTTATGTACAGTCTGGAACTTCTTCTACTGCGTGTTGTTCATTGAATTGAACTGTGAGGAGGACACAGATCAGAGAACATCCACTCTGGCAAAGGACTGGTCTGTACCGAGGTTGTTCTCCACAAACACTTCATACTTCCCGGCGTCAGACAGCTTCGCATTTTTGATGGTGAGTAGCGTGTTGGTGTCGCCAACATCGAAGAAAACACTGAAAGACAATTCCACAGAAACATACAAAATGGTAAGAGAATAAGAGAATAATTTTTTTTTTTATATGATTGTTAAGTCCATGTACTCACCGCTCGTCTTCATCTATGTCGTCTCCGTCTTTGAGCCAAGCAACATCTGGCGGAGGTTCTCCACTAATCTCGGCCTTTAGCACAATTGTTGTCCCTCTTTTACCCCTGACATTGTCCGGTCCTTTGGAAACTTTAGCCGGTACTAGGAAGACAAGATGCTAATAATTATTGATTGGTTGAATTTAACGTGATCTACAAAAGGGTTAACCTAAATAAAAATCTTTTTTAGGCTAACCCCAAATACAAATGAACAAATAAATTCTAAACTGAAAATAAATCACATTTAGTGTGTACTGTAATACTCACCCTCCACCAGAATACACGCAGATCCCGACGTCTGTCCAAAAGGGTTCTTGATGGTCACCGTATATTTTCCCAGGTCAGCCAGAACTCCATCTCGAACCACAAGAGCCACAAAATCTGGGTCTTCAAACATGTAGCGGTACTTTGGCCCGTCTTTGAGTTCTTTACCGTCTTTGTACCAGATGATGAACGGATCTGGGAAAGCGCTAACTCTGCACTCCAGCTTTGCGGCGCTGCCCTCAACGAGGACCACATCTTTGAGCTCCTGCAGGATCTTTGGAGGACCCTTCTCACGCAACTCTTTACGTGACCTACGTAGGACACAGAAAATGAAAAATAGTGGTTGTAAAAACTAAAGGAGGTATTTGAGCCAAAGGACGTAAGAACTTGCCAAAACGCCCATCATTGGCTGAAGCTGAGGTTTAAATAGTTAGTAGAACCAAACTGACTCACGCAACTCTTTACGTGACCTACGTAGGACACAGAAAATGAAAAATAGTAGTTGAAAAAACAAAGAAGGTATTTGAGCCAAAGGACATAAGAACTCGCAAAAACTCCCATCATTGGCTGAAGCTGATGTTTAATTAATTATTAGGACCACTGACTTTTTTTTTTTTTACCTGTGTCCTCGATACGAAGCTTGGATTCTGATCGCGGCTTCCTGGACCTGAGGGTCGTTGATGTTCAGTGTGCACCCAGAAGGGGGTGCAGCCTTCGCTTTGGACATCTGCAGCAATCATGACTGGTTAACGGTCAAGTACCAAGAGAGACTGTGTTGTAGCCTAAGTCACCGAGGTCACTGTGAAACCACCGTTTCCTCGTGTCTTACCTTGTAGTTCCTCTTGGAGCTCCACCAACGTTCTGATCCACCGCAGAGTCGGACAAACGCGACAGGCTTCCAGCTTTATATGTGGATCACTGGGGGGAGGCGGGGGGTGGGGGGAGGGGAAGATGAAGGAGCAGCCACTCAGATGTTCCTTTGCCTTGTTTGGACGCAAGAAACTACTCATATGTGACCTAGCCTAACAAATGTTACCCACACATCCTCACCTCCTTATATAGGGCTAAAATCAAATACTCCGGAGAACCCCAGGGGTGGGTAATAATATTATGGGTAGTTATTTAAATTGGGGAGGGAGTACAAAGAAATGAGAGTCATCCCTACTGAAAACAAAGCTGCTGAGTGACGGTGGTCGGGGTCATCCAGGGGGCGAAGGACCGTCCGTTTATTCAACCGTTCGTTTCTCACATCATACAAATCACCCATTGGTTTTCGTACCCTTGTCATGTCGTCTTTATTTCTCACAGCCTTCACTGTTGTCATGCCTTTTCCATGCCAGGCTCACAGAAGTGGAAGCAGAAGCTGTAACAGACACAGTCACTCGATGCACAACATGTGAAACACACACACACAAAAACAGTCACATCCAGGGAATCCAAATGAAAACTAATTTACCAAAACTAATATCCATCAAGTGGCACCGCAATGCATTCCACAAAATACAGCATAGGATTTTAAATACAATACCCAAGCTTTTGGACAAGTCTACCCAGAATCCCTTTTGTCTGCTCACAGGCAGAGGGCGCTCTCTGTTTCACAGACTACTTAACCCAGCATCATTATATCGCACCAACATTTGGGATTTAATGCAACATTACATTCTCATGCTGGTCTTGCATCTTTTTTTTAATTTTTTTTTTAATATCCAGTTTAAAAAAAAAAAATCACTTTTGACGTTGACTTCTTCACTGAGCCGAGGATACAAAAAGCTGCAGAAGAAAGTATTTGTCCAACAACAGCATAAGAATATATAGATAAAGATAACAGTAAAGTCTGTCATTTAAATATCACAAATAAATATGATCTCATGTACAGCGCAGCCACACAAAGAAGTCAATTCCTTCCAAACGAGCTACAGAAACGTCCTCGTCTGTCACCGAGTCAAGTTCACCCGACGACAGCGTCTCAAACTCTGGGCAGAAAAAAAATGAGTTTTTCTCTAACAGGAAAGAGTCGTTGAGCAGAAAAATTTCATTAAAATTTCAGAGAAGTAAAATAATAAATTTCCAAAGCGTGACTCTTTCATATACTACCAAAGGTAAATTGTGCAAAATGACCAGATCCCACCCTCCATCCTGTAGCAGGAGGCTTTAATACTCCACATATATATATATACTGTATATATTTTATAAATGGTGAAAATAGTATTTTATATAAAAACCAGACCAATCCAGTCAGAAAACTCTTTTGATTTGTCTCTGTTGTAATGATTTAAAAACATCAAGCCACAGCATTTACACACATGTATTTTAGGGCTGTCAATAATTAATGTTAACTATGATCATTAATTTGTAAAATAATCAAGATTAAAGTTTGTTTTTTTTTGTTCTTTCACTCATCGTGGCTCAGGTCAGTGGACCCGTTGTGTGTCAGAGATCAGGACAGTCAGTCAGTCTACGACTGACACAACAGTCTGAACGACTGAGGACAGACAGCGTCAGGACTGAAACTGTCTCACATTTTAAATCAAACAATGTCTAAAATAATTCAAACCATTTTTAAACCAGTCTGGTTGATGATGAACCAGAGGATGAAGCAGTGAAGAGTGTTAGTGGTGAGACTTGAGTTCATCTTCATCCTCCTCCTCCTCCTCCTCCTCCTTCATCAACCTCAGTGACGTACAGACCTGCAGGGATTATCACACGGTTTCCTTGACACCGAGCTGCTGAGTGGAAGATGATTAAGAATCCAATAAGGTAAATGTTAGCTTATCAGTGGTGAGGAGACTCCGTTATAATCAGTGTTGAGAGGATCAGAGCGGACATTAACGTTAGGGAGGCTGTGCTGAGTCAGAGTCCCTTCATCCTCCCCCTTGTAAAAAAAAACAAAAAAAAAACAAAAACCTTTTTGGCACAAATTACACTGCTGTATTTAAGGAAGAAGTTTAAGATAAAACCGACAATAAACAATTCAGATTTTTTTTTTTTTTTAAATTCAGGACATGACGTGGGTTTTCAGAGGTGTCTAATCAATAAATCTGAACATGAAGGAGTTGAGGTGTTGCTATGGAATCGAGCTCCCAAATGGAGCTGTGCTTGTTTGTCAAACCCTGTAGAAATCTCACCACAGCAACAACAACGTCAAAACATCCACAAGGTCTAGAGGTGACCGCGGGGTCACTACACTGCTGCGCCCCCTACCCTCAGTGTAAGCCACGAATGCACAAAGACAAACCTTGAGGTACTAACTGAAAGAACAACGTTCTCACTATATTAAAAAAAAAAATCTCCGTCTGAATCAATCCTTCTTTAGAAATAAAACCCTTCACGTGAAGGAGGTTCTCCTCAGTCTGTTCCTCCTCTGATGAAGTTCACCACCTCAGACCTGAGAGGGATTCAGCTCCACCTTGTGGCCCCACAGTGTCTTCCTCACCCTGTGACCTCACCCCCTCCCATAGTTCCTTGATGTTTGGAAGCCTGTTTTTTTTTTTTTTTTCACTGGGTGACTGGTGCGCTGGGTGAGGCTGGCACATGTGGTGCAGCGGGGCTGGTGGGGCTGGTGGGGTTTGGTGTCGAGCTCTTGTAGGACCGCAGAAGAACTTTGTGCTTGGTAGCCGCCTGTTCCCGTCTTCGCTGCTGTTCGGCTAAAAACTCCTTGAGGCGGGTGGTTGTAAAAGTCAGCGTCTGCCTGCGAAGACGCATCAGGTAGGCGTCCTGAAGCCACGGGTTATTGAAGCAGTCCTTGATGGATGAACGAGCCCTGTGGAAGACAGTCAGCAGGCACCAGTCAGTAAGACCTGGAC
>NC_024322.1:16839291-16850673 GCF_000523025.1 Cynoglossus semilaevis
AAACATTCCAAATGGATTAAAGGAGCTCTGTGCAAGACTGTCACCATAATCCAGTCAGTAAGACCTGGACTGAACGTAGAGTTTTCTTTCTTTCTGAACCAGAGGCTGGTGATAGTCTTACCAGGGGTAGCTACAGAGGATCTTCTTGAGGAACAGAGAGGCACTTTGGGACACGTTCTGGTAGAGTTTGGAGAGGTCGAACTTTACCGCCTGGATCCTGGCTTCAGTCTCCTGAGGATCGACGTCCATGAAGGGAGATCTGCCACTCAACCTGAGGAGTGAGAGAGAGTTTTGGACCAGAACCTTAACAACGAGGATGGATTCGATTAATTAAAAATGCTAACGAACAACCAAACTTGGACAAAGAATATTCTGGATCATATTTTTTCTCATATTTAAGAAGGAAAAGAAAATATATATTTTAGTTTAATGGCAACCCAGACGGACAGAGAAGGAAGAACAAAGAACATTGTTCTATTTTCTTCTCTCTGTATAAAGGACCTAATGAACGAAGGCTGTTAAAGCAGAACTCACATGAGGAAGGTCAGAACGCCCACACTCCAGATGTCAGTTGGAGGTCCGACTACGTCACCTTTCAACATCTCTGGAGCTGCATGAAAAAAAAAAAGTCAATATATCGTTGTGTCTATAGTATTGCAGTATATTGCAGTATTGTTGCCCCTGTAGATTCTTTCTACTTCTAACCCTTACACATGTACTCCAGTGTTCCAACGGGGGGGTTGAACTGCTTGAGGAAAAGAGGGTTGAAGTTCTGAGCACTGCCAAAGTCAATGATCTTGATGACGTTCATGTAGGTGACAATAATGTTCTCTGGTTTGATGTCCAGGTGGAGGATGCGTCGGTTGTGAAGGTAGTCCAGACCCTGGAGGATCTGCAGGATATAGTTGACCACATCATCCTCAGAGTAACGGAATCTGGAAGACAACGCACCGGTGTTTACGTTGACGACAAAGGTTGTTTTTTTTTTATTTCTACAAGGTCAGACTGTGAGCGGGCTGTACCGGTCTATGATGCTGTGGAGCAGCTCTTTTCCGCTGCAGTACTCTGCGATGAGCACCAGGTAGCGTGGCGTGACGTAGGCCTCGTGCAGAGCCATGATCCTGTCATGATGAAGAGACTTGAGGATGTCATACTCCTGCAGCACGGTCTGCTTGGTGTCCGCCTCGTACGGAACAATCTTGGCCATGTACAGGTTTCCTGTGGCGTTCTCTCGGCACTCACGGATCACGCCAAAGCGCCCCCTGTAGGAAAGGGGAAGTAACAACGCAGCAAACCATGATTTACTTATGTTTCTTCATCTAAAAAACACCTGAAGCCTCTTAACAAAGAACGAAACAAAAAAACACTCTCTCTGTTTTGTTCCAGTAGTACAGTAGTCTCAGGAGTGCTCTGGCGCCCCCCAGGGGGAGTGTACCACACACTGTTTGGTTATAAAAACCTTCTGTTCTGTAAGCAGTTGTTACCTTGCTTTCTCGTCCATGAAGGTGTAGGGTTTCTGTGGAACTCCCTGCCGCAGAGATCCCTCACTGGCTTTGCCCACCGGTGTCCTGCGTCCAGACGGCGTGATCCGCCCCGATGGCGTCAGCCGTCCAGATGGGGTGGCCCTGCCGTCAGCTCCCTGCAGCACCACAGGCGTCAGGCTCTGCACCACCACCACGGGCGGTGAGAGGGTCGCAGGTGTGACTGTTGCTGCGGCGGTTGTTGTTGTTGTTGTTGTTGAAGTGGGTTGACAAATCGGAGGAGGTCGTGCGGGTGCCGCCGGCACGTACACCGGTAGAAGGTTTCCCGATGACGGCAGCGGGGGGGGGGTCTGGGGAGGGGGGCTTGGTGGTTACACTGGGGGGCGCAGTCATAGGACTTCGAGGTTTGGGAGGAACAACAGGCGGTGACGTCAGCTTGGTTTGGGGTTTGCTGACGCTGATGCTCAGGGTGGTTTTGGCTTTGGCTGGTGTGGTTTGGACGCTTGTTGTGGTGGCGGTCTGAACTGCAGGTTGAGCGGTTGTAGCTGCAGTAACAGAGGAAGTGACGACTGGAAGAGGCTCAGCAACTTGAACGGCAGGTTTGATGGTTATCGGAGAGGAAGTCTTAGTCACTGATACAGTGGGAGCTGAGGTAGAGGGGGGCGGAGTCAGAGCGACCGTCACCGTAGAGTTACTTGGAGCTGGTTTGATAAGAGGCACTTTCATGGATGACATCATCACAACAGGGGGAGCAGGTGACGGTGCAGAGACGGTCTTCACCACCACAGCAGCACTGGATTTAACTGGTTCTTAGGTTAGAACAGACAGTGAAAAAAAAAACACAAGTCAATTTTGGTAAACACAAAATTAAAACTTTTATCTGTGACGTTCCCGTTCGGTCTGGATGTTGGAAACACCTACCTGAAGGCTCCAGCCTCACCAGCTGGGAGACGCTGCTGTAGGGGCCCTGGCCGGCCTTGTTAACGCATGCCACCCTGAATCTGAATGAGCCCCCTGCTGGCAGGTCAACTACATTGTAATAACAGTCAGCAACCCCTGTGGCCACAATCAGCCAGTTGGTTTCACCTGTGGAGGAAAATCAGGTCATAATATTCACATCAGGACTGAATGGGAACTGAAACACATTTCAAATCTCAAATTTCTAATAACCTTCAGTTTTCCGTTCCAGGGAGTACGTGCAGGGAGCCATGGTGTCAGAGGGTCTCCACAGCACCAGAGCAGTGTTGTTATACTTCTGTGGAATCTCTGGAGTTCCAGGGCGGTTGGGCAGACCTGGGGACGCATCGCAGGGATGTTTTATTTACAGTTATTTTACAGAGATTTTGACATTTTGACAACTGCGTGTTTTCTTTCTCCTTACGGGCAAGAGATATTGTGCACGAGCTGGACATGGAGGCCAGCGGGTTCGTAGCCACACACTCATAAACGCCCGCGTCCTTCTTGGTCGTGTGCATGATCATCAGCAGCTGCCGACCGTCAGGGCAGGCAATCATGTTCATCCTGGCATCGATCTCCAGGGGCTTCTTGTCTGAGGGAACGAACGCGCAAAATTTTTTTTAAAAATCCATCAGACAACTCTCCTTTTGTAGAATTCTGAGAGCCGTATTTAACCATCTGAAAACTCCACCTTTTATCCAGTTGACTTGTGGGTGGGGGCTGCCAGCCGGCAGACAGCTGAGTGTCACTGGGTCTCCCTCCAGCAGGACATGATCTCTCAGCTTGATGTGGAACACTGGAGGGAAGTCTGACAGCGACAGCCAGAGACAACAGAACAACAGGCATATATTTATACATATAACCAGCACATGTACAGCACATACATCATACCAACCCACACACAGCCACGCCCACTACTAGTTTCTGTTGTGTACCACTGCAGTCAATGTTTCCTAACGCGTCACCGACCTGAGGCTAGCTTGGAGTATTGACGTGATCGTATGGAACTGTTTTCTCTGGAGATTGCCGATGGTATGTCAGGCTGTGACACCGTCTTGTCTCGCCTCCCTCTGGTCAGGCCCCATCTATCCCAGCGAGATCTGTGCTCCACCTCCACACCTTTTAGAGAGAAAAAATAAATAATAAAAGTTTATATAAAAATAACAATTATTGACAATGAAACGTGAAGGTTGAGTTTTTTTTTTTTTTTTTAAATACCTCTGGATGTGTCGGCTCTCAGAGGAGACATGGTGTCTAAAGACTCTGATGAGGTACCAGTCTGAGCTGCTAGCTGGTTTTGAACGTTCGGTACCTTAATATTTCGGGTCTCTGATGTTGCACGACGAAGGATTGACAGAATGGGTGTTCTTTTTTGTTCCTTTTCCTCCAAGGACCGCCTCTCCTCCGAGTAGCTGCGAATTCTGGTAGAAATCCCTGCCACTGTCGATTCAATCTTCCTTCGCATCGCCAACACTGGGGATTCATTAGGTTTTTTCACCTCTTTTTCATCCTGATCAGCTGAGGGATCTGCAGGTTTGTCCGTGCGCGTCATCTCCACTTCCTTCTTGTCCTGTGATCCTCTTCGGCCAAGAGACCAAGACAGCCTGCGTCTGGAGGCACCTGAATCCTCTTCCTTGGTGGAGTCTTCTTTGCGTTCAGTGGATGGAGATCGTTTCAGGCGCATGGAGAGTCTCCTCATGAAGCCTTGGTCTTTCTGAGCTTCACGGAGATCCTGGACTGACTTGGACTTCTCTTCTAGTCTCCTTGGGCCCAGTTCCAATGGTGCACCAATTGGTCCAGGTCTGTATATCTCTTCACCAGCCTCTGTGGAGTCAGAGGACGCCAGGGACTTTTCATCGTTCCTGGACCTGGATAAAAACTTAAGACTCCTCGAAAGAGAAGATTCACGCTTTTTGAAGCGAGCCTCAAAGACTTCTTCAGAGGTAATGTCTTCTAAATCTGCTCCGGCCGAAAGCTCTTGTTGTGAGGAAAATTGTGTGGCCAACCTCGGAGGGCTGGGTTCTTTTGAAATCAACTCTGGTGATGCTACCCTTGAGTAAACAGCCGGGTGTTCTGTGGATGACGCGGAGGCCGGCTTTGTCAGGGCTGAGGGTACGTTGGCCGTGGAGGGTGTGGACAGAAACGTTTCAGTCAACGCTGCAGGTGTCGACGAGGCTGGAGCGGTCGGTGTTGACGACTCACTGACGGGCTGGAGTGAAGGAACCATAATGGTTTGCATGATACTTGCGTATGCTGAAGTCGTTCCATCTGGAAGAACAACACGTGGAGGAAGTGAGGGTGTGACGTAGGTGGGTACGACACTCGTTGGGGGATGAGAATTCTCCTGTGTTGGGCTCAGCACCACTGAGCTTGTGGTTCTAACCATCTCAGATGACGTATCTGTCATATGAACCTCTTCTACTTCTTCTACCTCTACTCATATGAACCTCTTCTACTTCTTCTACTTCTTCTATCTTTTCTACACTAACATCTACATTTTCCTTTTCAACGTCAGAAACACTGACAACTTTTTCCTCTTCCATGACCTCCTCACTTTCTTCACACTCTTTTTCATTCACTTTTTTCTCATCCATTTTCTCTTCTGGTTCAGAGGACTGGACCACAGAAGGAGGCGTGGGTACTCTTTGGTCCACGTACTCGGCTTCAACCATGGGTTCCTCTGATATACTCATATCCTTTTCTGAGAAGCCACTGGTGCTCGACCTTTCATCAAAGTTACAGTCTGTAGTCAATCCATCCATCTTCTCACTCGTTATCTCATCGGTTTTTATCTCTTTTTCCATTAATGATTCTTCACTTTCAGTTTTAGTCGGGCTTTCCTGCACCACAGATTCTGGAGTGGGCGGTCTTGGCGACGGTTCTCTCGGAGTCACTGGACGAGAATTTAGGTTGATTTGCTCAGTTAGAGCTGACATAGATATGGCTTCTTTCAGCCTTCGTTCCTCGGTCTGTGCCAAGGGAATCTCCAGGGGAGCTCCTGACCTGCGGTGGAGGATTATAGGCTCTGAGTCGCCTTGACTAAAAGATGCACTTTTGCGCAAAACTTTAGACTTGGAAACATCATCTCTGGGAGAGTCACTAGACGCAGCTCTAACGAGAGGTGGCGGACATAAACGATTAGTCCGCGTGAACCGATCTGAAGATATCGGTCGTTTCTCCTCACCCATCCCCAATGTTTCCAGCAGTGGCCCTCTGAGTCCGCTCATCTTGTTGTCCACAGAACCACCGCGCAGCAGTCGCTGCCTCATCATTTCCAGTTTAAGTGCGTAGTCCTCCTGACTCATTTTGGTGGTTCCTGGGCTGGGGCTTCTTCTCGGCAGTTCCATGGAGACGGCCTTTTTCAGAACTTTCCTGCCGTTTTCTTGACTTCCTTCTCCAGCTTCTTCCTCTGGTTTGATACGGAGCAACAAGGCACTGTCAGCTGAGCCCCCCCGTCTGAGTTCCCCTCTGCGTGGTCCACTCACTGGTTTGTCTGACTCCACGCTGGACCCTCTCTGCAGAGGTTTTCTCGACAGCTCTGACTTCTGGGGCAGCTCCGCCGGCGGCTCCTCGTCCGAAGAACTCTTGTCATTGTCTTGCGATGACGCCCTTCGGTACCGGCTCTTTGCTTTGCTTGAGACTTCAACAGTTTTACCTATTTCTGGAGCTTCACACTCCATCATCTCCTGAGTTTGAACAGGCGACCCTGACGATGTACCGTTCCCGTTCATCTGTCTGGATTCACTGTCGTTGGTCTGGATATCAGTCAAAGAGATCCTGGATCCAGAGAATTCCATGTGCAGGGGCATCGGGATAAACGGCAGCTCGTCGATATCTTCATCGGAATCTGAGGACGATGATGGCAGAGGTGAACCCCCTTTGAGATGCCTGGCAACGGCGATGGATATATGATTGGAGGAATCGTCCAGCAGTTCAGGTATGGACCTCAGGACCATTTTGGATTTGTAGCTGATGAGGGAACGCTGAAAAGACCAGAAGAAATGTATGACATATTTGAAATGAAACAGACGATGAGGTGAATAATGTGCAAATAAACTGCCTCAGAGGAAATACCTGCCACTTCCTTCTCAAGACAAACTTTTTAAGTGCCTCTGTACTTATAGCCTTTCCTTCACTGGTTGTCTGTAAGGAAAACAAAAATTTAAATTTAAAATTAAATGTTTCAATCGATAAAATACTTTTTTTTGCTGTGGAAGGAAGTAGTGGATAAATGGAGGTTTTACCTTGAACCACGGGTGTCTGAGACACTCCTGGGTGTCTGGTCTCCTACAGACAAATAAAGAGTTTATTTCAGTCAATTTAATTTTATAATAGTTAACTTATCATTTATTGAAAAATGTGTTTTTTTTGTGAATATTCACTGAATAGCTTTAGAATATTTACAAAGTAAATGATCAAAGTCTTTGTGTTACTCACAGTCGGTCGGCTACCAGCAGCTTTATAATAAAACCTTTGGCCTCCCGGCAAAGGTCGGCAAACATGCTCTCCTCGAAGGCCACGTTATAGTTCCTGATGTTCAGCACTGAACTGCGGTCGTTTTCACCCGCGAATGGAGAAACTCCTGTCAGACTGACGACAGAGACGAGAACTTTAATCACCAGCGTCAAAAAGAGTCAAAAAGTTCTAAGACAGATGGGATCATCAAGTGTTTAGTTATCCAAATTTGAATGAAATTAATTTGTCTTCCTCTATTAGAAATAACTCACCACAGATATGCAATAACTCCCACTGGCCTGCACACACACACACACAAAAATAAGAAGATAAATGAAAATGTTATTACGACAATAAAACATGTTTTTATTTTTTTAAATGAAAAGTCTTTCTACCAAATATCTGTCGCTCTTGACACAGGCGTCTGGTTGACTATTTCTGGTGCCACAAATTCTGGCGTGCCATATTTACAGTACTGGGCCTCGTCAGGCGTGGTCATCACCGCATTGCCAAAGTCACAGATTCTGACTTGGTCAGAACGTGGATCTGCCATTAAGATGTTATCAGGCTGAGGAGAAAATGATTAATGAATGATTTTTGATTTAAACGCCAACTGTTGTATGTGTTAGTTTTAGTGATATTTATTTCAGTGTAATTTATACAATCGTTGATTAACCTTGATGTCCAGGTGTATGATGCTCTGATGATGGAGGTAGTCCAACCCCTCCAGCACCTGCTTTATACATGACTGTACCTGGTTCCCAAAATACAAATGTGTTAGTAACGTTGTCAATTTTTCTGCCACTAAATTTCATTGATTCGTTTATTTTTTTCACTAAAAATAATAATTAATATTTTTGCAGAACTTACATCAGAATCCATCACCGTTGATTTCTTAATAAACCGGTCCAGCAGCTCTTCATGACATCTTTCAAGACGTGTTAAGGTTATTGTGAGTGGCAGGGGTTCTCAACCTAGGGTGCACGTGGCACAGATGGTACCCTGTGTTCCCTGTTCTAGTATCAATCGTATCAATGAAGAAGGATACAGTTCTGTGATGATGACGACTGTATTTTTTTTCTGAAAGGCATCGTGAAAGTAAAGCAGTCTTTCGTGGTCAAGCTTGGAAAGCAGGTTCATTTCTCTCACAGCTGACGTTTTCTTCTTGGCCCGTGTGGAGATGAATTTCGCTGCGTACTCCGTCTTGTCCACTTTCTGGGTCACACGTTTGACATAGGAGAATGCCCCTCTGAAATAAAGATGAAGGGATGAGCTGAAAATGATTCTTTTTTTAAATTCTGATTATGTAATTATTAGCCTCATCAGTGTAGACCACAGCATTGGTCTGTAAAGTCATTTGGTTGTTGTTTTTTTTATTTGAAGTATCACATGACCTTTTGGTGCAATGACTGCCATGTTTTACCATCGATACTACAAGTGAGACGTCCAAACTCTATGGTAGGACAACGACAAACTGGACTGCACCGTGTTTTTATGTAAATGTTATTAGTTTTCGTGCCACTTTAACCCCTTACCTGCCTATTTCTTTATGGACGTCATAGTAGTCGGTCAACCTTCGCATTTTCCTCAGAATAGTCTCCTCATCATCCACGGAGTCCTCCTTACTTTTAGCTACGGGACAAGAGAGCGATTAGGTTTCGATAAATGAAATTACTCAAAATACATGAAAGTTTTTTTTTTTTTATGTCACCACCAGTTACCTTCGTGAACCGTGAGCTCGGCTTTACAAGACACAGATCCTGCCAGGTTCCTGGCGGTGCAGGTGTAGACTCCAGAGTCCTCCGGTTGTGCGTTCAGGATCACCAGGGAACATTCGTTATCATCGTAGACAAAGGTGAAATGACTGCCCTCGGACAGCAGGACGTCGTTCTTAGAAAAAAATGAAAACAGGTTCTGGTTCAGGATTACTTTACACACTGAGATAAAAAAGGAAAAAAGTCAAATTTGTTCAAAACAAACCTTGAACCACAAGATGTCAGGAATGGGTTTGCCTTCCACGACCACAGCAAATTGTGGTAACTCTCCAGCGCAGACGTCCAGGTCCTCCATGATGGTTTCAAATGTTGGTGGCGCTGCAGGCGGAGAAGCATTAAAGCATTAAACTGGACACAGACCAAACGACGACACAGACGGACAGGTGTTTGGACCTGCAGTACCTGCCATCTCCACACTGAAGGTGCAGCTGTCGTTGCCATACTTGTTAGAGGCCATGAACAGGATTTCTCCCACATCAGAAGCCTTGACCTTCAGCAGCTTCAGCGTGTGCTGGTCGTCATCCGGCATCCCCATCTCATACAGGCCCGGCTTACTAGACAGCACCTCCCCCCTCCTGGGAAAGATATTTGTCGAGATGTATTGACACAGATCCTTCATTTGTCTGAGTGAAAACACTCTGCCCTTGTTATCACCTCTGCATCATTTGTCCTAACCTTTTACACCTGTCTCACTCTCATGTTTTATATATACTGTACATCAAACCTTTTAAATCATAATAAACCCTTCAGACTAGACACAGTTACCTCTTCCAGATGACAACAGCGTTGACGTGACTGATGGTGACGGTGATTGTGACTGACTGGTTCTCCATCACATAAACAATCTCTGGCTTATCCATGATCACAGGGGACTCCTGGAGATAAGGACCTGAAAGGAAAGAAAGGACAAATGATGATTAACCCTATCGTATCGTGAGTTGAGTGTATTTTTTTTTCATCTCTATTCTGGGATAAAAGAAGTAAAAAGACACCTCTGTCCAGAAGCTGCACTGGGTCAGTTGCAGGAGAAGGTTTGCTGAAAGCCTTGGAAGTGATGGTCAGAACTCTGAAAGCATAACGCACGCCTTTGGAGAGGGTGGTGATGGTGTAGGTGGTGTCCTTCAGACCGGAGGCGATGATGGTCCACTGGATGGAGCCCAGGGCTTGTTGTTGAATGGCATACATCAGCGAGCTGGGGTCTGAAGAAGAGTCACAAAACTAATTAAACAAGAAAAATGGGAGCTGCAGATAAAAAAGACTGGAGAGGATTTGCTGTGATTTAAAATTTTTGTTAATTTTTAGAGGTTGATAATAATGATCAAACTGAAGGTAACATTTTAATTAAACGCCTCAAACACTTAGAGCCAATTTCAACGATTCAAATCAGAAACCTTGGAAACAAAAAAAGATCAGTCCTGGGACTTTCTGATTCACCCTCTTGCTCTCGTTTCCTCAGTCTCCTGATTTAACCATTTTATAATGTTTGTACCAATAGATGGGTCCAGGCGTCTTGGTTTCTTCCAGCTCAACGACACAGTTTTTCCAGTGATTGACTCAACCACAGGCATCCCATCAGGAGGATCAGGGAGGATATCTGAGGACAGTGGGACACAGCAGTACTGAGGATTATGGGAGATCCTCTCAGTCAGTGTAAACTGTGGACCAAAGCTTCAGTTGGAGGTGATGCACTGGTACCTGTCACATAGAGATGAGCATAGCAGGTCGCCTTGCCTACTTTGTTAGAAATGACACTCTTGTAGACCCCCCCGTGGGCGTGGCACACAGAGCGGATGACCAGACTGTGGATGTCGTGGACTGCAGAAGGAAACAGAAAAGGAGTTTGTGTATCTTTGGAACCACAGGTGGATCGAAGCGGATGAAGAAACTCTTACACTGAGTCATCTTTCTGTCCTCCGTGCTGTCGATCCTTTTCCCGTTGTGGAACCAGACGATTGTTGGGTAGGGTAAACCGGCCACTTTACATTTCAGCACAGCCTCCTTCCCCTCGATGACGTCCAGATCATAAAGAGGTTTGATGAAGTCCGGCATGGTCAGACGCTCCATCTCGTTCTCCGGCACCTCCGGTTCCTCAGGGATGGACGGCATCTTCTCCAACTTGGCCCTGAAATAAAAACAAACAAATAAACTCTGACCGTTGTCAGGTTCCCACAGAAGTCCATCCTAGAATGGAAGGGAAATGCCTTACATTTGTGAGGAGATAGCTGGCCGTGGTTCTTGGATGTAAAGTTCCGCCGAGCTTTCGGCCTCACCGTGACGGTTACGGGCGATAACGGTGTAAAATCCCTCATCGTCATTGGTCACATGGGAAATGATCAGAGAATGGCGGCCTCCTTCCTGAATGATACGGACATCCTCACTTTCTGAGAGCGGATGGTCTAAGGAGAGAAACAAGACTGTGTCACAAAGCAAAGCAATATATTGAGGGTTTTTTCCCCCCCTGGTGTAACTGAAGTCTACATTTGGAATCACTAGAGAAGAAAGAAAAGAAAAAGAAAATCCCACTGATTTACCGTTTACCTGTGATGCTGCACTCTTCGTTGTTTTCTTATAGTTTTTAATGGTTGTTGTTTTGAATTAAAGATATATTTATAAAGGCATTTTAAAACAACATCCTACCAAAGTGAGTCCACGTGACCGAGGGTGATGGCGTCCCACTGACTTTACAGTCGAAACGAGCATTTCGTCCTTCAATC
>NC_024322.1:16850736-16881309 GCF_000523025.1 Cynoglossus semilaevis
AGTCACTTCCTCTGAGGAGAAGAAACAATGAAAAATTGAATAAGTATAAGATCTTTCTGGACAAATGCGGTCACCACGCGTCCTTGACTCCCACCTTTGGCCGTGCTGATCTTGCACATGTACGTCCCGCTGTCGTCCTCGTGCACCGAGTTCAGCAGCAGTCGACATCTTCGACCGTCAAAGTGCATCTTGCAGTTGAGCAGCGCGGGCTGGATGAGTTTTCCGTCTGCCATCCAGTCCACATCCGTGTCTTTTGGTCCAAGGACGTGACACTCAAACAGGACCGTCTCCCCAGCCTTGGCTGTGATGTCTTTGACCGGACGGATGACGGCGAGGCCTGGCTCAAATGGTGCAGCTGTTTTCACACACAGAGAACATTTCAGTTTACACTTTATTCTCATCAGTGATGTCAAAAAAATGTTTTTTTTTATACTCATCAGTGATGTCAAAAAAATGTTTTGTTTTTTTCTTATATATGAGAAACAACATGAAATGTCTGTTAAAACCACCTACCTTTGACCTCCAGCTTGGCTTTACACTGCGTCGTTCCATATTCATTGATGATCTTACAGGTGTAAACGCCAGAGTCCGACCTCACAGCAGACTTGATCGTCATCTCAAATGTTCCGTCTACTTTCTCACGCACGACATGGCGTGGCCCGGTTTTTACGGTGACTCTGTCCCTCAGCCTACACATGGGTGAAACCAAGGTACGAATCATAAACCTGAGGTAAACAAGTATTCATATAAATTAATATAATTAATATCTCATTACTAATTACAATTCTGCCTCCATCATCTGCCTCCAGCTTAGCCTAGCAGGACAATGCTGCCCCCTACAGTCAGTTCATTATATGCAGAACATCTAACAGGGTTAACAGATGCGTTTGGGACATAAAAATTCTCGATCAACCATGCAGACGCAGACAAGCTTGTTTGCTCAGGGATCGTGATCCTGGAACAGTCACACTCCATTGGCTGCAGACATTTGACAAACCTACCAATAGAGCATGGGTTTGGGTTGTCCACTTATTCGAACAGACATGGTGACCTCCTGACCTTCAATGACGCCTTGATCACTCACTGTTGACTATTTAAGATGAAAAACAAGTTAGTGATTCACATTGACCCTTTTTACAGCTATTGCTTTAAAACAGTTAACCTTTATTAGAAGTACTGAAGAAATAATAATATTATAATGATTTAAAGCAGTGGTTGGGCAGCCAAGACTCACCAGAAAAACTGGAGGTTTCCTAAAGTGTGCAGGAATAGTGGACTTTGTCTCCACTCCTCCAAAATCAATGCCCTCCTCCAGTGGACTCAGATATTCCTCATCGGATGTTATCGGGCTGCTGATGTCCCGAGGAACACCCAGGATTCCTCTGGGCTCCTGAACAGACGCTGCAAAAAAAAAGAAAAAAAGAAAAAAGCTTGTGATTTGTGTGACTCTTAAATTATGCCTTAATTTTTTCCCCCACAAATTATGACATAATGACAAGAATACCTTTTAAACTCTTTGACCTTTTCAACATAATTAGAATCTAAGTCAAGACGTAATATGTCCAAACAACGGTTGATATAAAGTGAGCGGGGACTCAGTAGGCAATTTATAGCTTCAGTTTCACCTTTGTGTTGCCATGGCAACTATAAGTGAGCTTCTTCAGCTGGAATACACAGCACGCACATTTGCTCACAGAGATAAAGACAAGTGTGAGGGAAAACCGATTTGCTGAACCACAATACTTGTGTGTTTCAGACTCATTTTTAGACTTTAGGACGGGCCTTCAGTTTATACTGTGTATATATGTGTTAGTCAGTTGATAATGGATTCTCATTTTATAAAAACCACCCTGCCAAGAGGCGACAGCAAGAGGCAATTGATGCAATTTGCATTAGGGTGAGAAATGAGGAACAACCAAAGGAGGCGCCATGGTTAGTACTGTTGAGTAAAAAAAAAAACCCATTGTTTCAGTATCAGAGTTGCTTAAAAATTGTAATTGTTTTTTTTTTAATAAGGGTTTACAGAATCGCCTGCATCCAGCAGATGGCGCCCTTGCGCTCAAGCTATACCAAGAGGCTGTGAGTGATATGACAGGAGTCAAACTTACCTGCTTTAACGGTGAGGGTGGCACTGCTGGATGCCTTGCCCACCTGATTCACAGCAGTGACACAGTATTTGCCTCCATCCGTCGTCTTGGCTGATTTGATCAACAGACTGTGCCTTTCACCCTCTACTTTGACTGTGTAATTTGCCACACCGGTGACACTCTTGTTGTCTTTTGTCCAGGTCACTGAAACAAAGAAAAGAAAGAATATAAAGAATATAAAACCAAACCTTTCATAATAGCTTGACTCCATTTGTGGAAACATTAAATGGACTTGTTTACCTTCAGGGGTCGGGGCTCCAGCAATGATACATTTCAGGAGTACATCTGCTCCGGCCGATGCAGTGGTGTCGTGGAGCGGAAACTCAAATACGGGGAATTCTATTGGGTCCTCTTCTGCAGACACGTAAGAGTCGTCGGAAGAATCTGTGCAGTGAAAACAATACAAACATGAGATTTTGATTTTTTTTTTTATGAGATGACTGAATTCTCTAATCTGTTTTAAAATGTAATGGAGAATGAGAAAATACAAAATGTTGGTAAAAATGGATGAAAATCAAACCTAGTTCCGGTGACATGGGTCGTGGGCGCCGTTTTTTTCCTCTGGTCTTCTGTTGCTGTCCTTCTTTGGAAACCGTGGTTGTTTTCTGCAGCTCACTTGGTTTTTCAGGCACGTCCACTTCCATTTTTTCATCCTCTACAATTATCGTAGGGATGGTGATCTTGGCGGTGGGTTTCGATAGCTCCACTTCCATTTTCTCCTCTGTGGGCATGGCTGCTGATAACCTCGGGGCTTTTGGAGGAGGTTGAGGTGGAGGATCTGGAACTATAAGAATTCTCTTCTGTACCAGCGGACTTTCAGGCCTGTTTTCTAATTTCCTCAGCGTTACTTCTATTGGCGTTTTCCTCCCTGAACTTTCATCCTTTTGCAAAACCGAGTCCTGAATATGTGTGGGTTCCTGTCCTCTAGACACTCTTTGTACCAGAGGGCTTGGTGGCCTTTTTTCAATTTTTCGAAAAGTCATCTCTGCAGTGGTTCTACCTGGTCCATCCTCCCTCTGTTGATTATACAGCGCTGGCGACGGCGATCTCTGAATGATTTCCGTGACAGGACTGACTCTACTCAGTTCTCTCACAAACCGTTGTCCTGGTAGGTCCGACAACTGCATTGACTCTGGTGGGCCTGCAACTTCTCCAAATCTACTGACCGTCACCGTTGTGGTGCCGGTGGTCTGAGGTTGGGATTTATGCTCTTCCTGCTGCCGCTGGTGGTCTTGCAGTGAACGCGGACTTGGGTCTTTTTCTCTTTGCTCCTTGGCCCTCTGCGCTTGTTCTCTTTCTTGGAGTTTTTGAAGGACTTGCGGAGGGATTGGTTCAATTTTTCTGAAAGGCTGCCGCTGCTTGCCCCGTAGAGTTAGCTGTTCAGTGGAAAAAGATTTCTTCATATGAGGTTTCCCAACCAGTTTTTTTATGCGTTGGAGTTCTTCTGCAAACTTGTTCTCAATGTCCTGGACTTTTTGAGAGTAGCGCGGTTTCTCCTCAAGGGACGCAGCTCTTTGTCTAAACATTGATCTCCTCTCAGCAGCGTCCTCTTTCAGAGCCTCTCGTAGATCCTCCCTTGAACTTTCCCGAGAGATTCCCAAACGACTACCCCCATCGTCAGAATCCACAGATCCAGCACGATTGAACCCCGCCCAGGATCTACCCGAGCAAGAACCTTCCGGAATATCAAGGCTTTTCCTTCGCTCTTCTAAACCACGGACCTTCTCGAAGATCTTTGAGCTCGCCCTGGTGAGCTTTGGGGATGGTCTGAGGGTAAATTCTTTACGGGAGCACTCACTCGATGGAGTCTGTGGACGAGAGTCCTGAGTAGTAATTTGAGATACAGACTTTGGTTGCTTTACCTTTTCTTCAAACTCCCCAGGAACGGTGTCTTGGTACTCAGTTGGCACAGCTACTTTTTTTCGTAAACTAGTGGGTGTGGTTGAACCAGAACGATTTTGCATTGGTGAGGTGGAAGGACATTTGACAAGCCTTGGGGACGGAGGTGGAAGGGCTTGAGCTGGAGATTTTCTTGAAAAGTCCTCAGACTGATTCCTGATGTTGCATTTTAATAAATAAAGAAAAGAAATGCATAAAAAGTACAATGAGGAAATAAACATTATTATTTTTTACGATGTCATGTGTCATGTTCTTACCTGACTGCATCCAAGTGATCCTGTTGTCCACATGGTTTATTATCATCGTCTGCATTTTTTTCCATCACTACATATTAAATATCAAATGAGTTGGCAACAGTTTACCAGTCCGGTATTTGTAATAGGTTTGACTCTAATGACGATACTATATATACCTGTGTGCAAAGCCTGGTCCTCAAAATCTCCGCCATCTTCTTTGGTCTCAAAGTTTTCTTCACCTTCATCCTCTGTTGTTTCGGAATCTAAAAGAACGCATAAAGATATAAAAAATATCAATAACGATCATAAAAGAATGAATCTTGAAGTTTAAGTTTATATTGTAGTTAAATGCACATAAAAGAATGAATCTTGAAGTTTAAGACTATGATGACAGTTTATCTCTTATGATAAAATACCACAGAATAAAACAAAAATTAAATTACAGCTAAATGTTGTATATTTATTGGGCCAAAAATTAGGACTATCCTAGTAATAAAACAAATAGAATAAATGTTAGTTAAATATTTACGAATATATTTAATGTATTATTATTAATAATATTATTATTCTTAATGTTATTATGGAAACATCTCCTAACTCCACATGCATTTGACGTTATTCGACACTCCTGTGTTGATTGTTTGAAGTTTGTACAAAGCAACAACAAGCAGAGCTTTGACGCTGGTGTCTGTTGGCCACATCCCACACAACACTGTGTTCTGGTTCTCCTCTCACTTATGGCTGAACTGAGAAAACAGCCTCATCTACTCAGATCTTCAGTGTATCCCACCCACAGTGTTGATTCAAAAGAGCCATTTGATTTTTTCTATACATCTAAAATATATTGTATTGTCCCTGTTTGCCGTATGAAATGCAGGACAGCTGAAACATACTTGCCTGATTCTGTCTTTGGATTTTTGTTTTCGTGCTTTTTGGCATATCCCCGACCAACCTCTTTTGTCTTCGTCTACACTCAGCAGCAGGGTATTCCCCAGAATACAGCGGGGGATCCGAGCCATTACTACACATCTAAATCAGGTTATTCTCTACCACGACAGCAGCATATTACACACGCCTTGGCTGTGAATGGTCCGACCGGGTGGTACAGTGCAAACATGCAGATGAAGTCTCCTCAGTCACATGGAGAGGGGAAAAAAAGAAGGCAAAGAAAGAAAGGCACCTCCGTTATGTAACAAGTTGCAGCTCAGAGCCTCAGCAGCAGGGAGAGAATCTGCTCTGGAGAAATAATCACACAGCATAGACCTCCAGCCGCTGCTGGAAACGTCTTTTGAATGCACATCATACACACGAAGGAAGTCCTCCCACAATCCCGTCCCCCCCTCCCCCCCGTCCACACAATTGCCAGCGACATTGGGAGCAACTCTCCCTGCTGTGTTACACCTACAGGAAGTGCACGCTGATAGGTAGAAAAAAAAAAAAAAAAAACAACAACGGGGGAGTGATCCAGCTTTTTTAAGACTGCGTTCCACAGCTTTGCATAATATTATTTTATTGTTTTCCTTTTCTATTCCCGTGTTTTCGTTTCTGTTTTTTTCCCCCCAGCTGGTGCACCAGGCTGGTGGTGCTGTTGGCAGAGAAACAGATGATTACTGCAGCAGCCACAGGCACCAGGCTGATTCCTTTGAATTGCTGGATCAAACGAGAGATGATTGCCTGATCACACGCGTGACACAGAAACACGATCTGCTCTCCATTCTGAATGGTCATTCAGCAATTCTGTCATTGAAACTGCTAATGATGTCTGATGTTGTACAATGACATTAGAGGAGCCCAGGTCTGAAAATGATTCTCACAACTGCTGGACAGTTTTCCTACAATTAAATTGAACAACCTCAATATATCACCGTGCCTACAGTATCACAGTGTATTGCAATACATTGTATCGTTGCCCCTGTATTATGATAGATATCGTATCTCCAGATTCTTGACAATACACAGCCATATATAAATAAACTGACTATTGAAATTAGTTGACTGATTAGTTAACTGTGTCTGGTCAGAACAGCATGACAGCAGTTCTATCCTCAGATCAACATATAGATTAGCCTAATTAGTGAAGATTCCAAACCCACGTTCCTTTTCCCTGTTTTCATGTGGATTTACCCATTTTTTAGGCAGACACCTTAACGTGCATAAACACACAATAATTTAATGATTGAATCATTGCCTCTTACATGTAAGTCACTTTAAAGATGGTATAAATGTGTTTATGCTTACTAAAGCAACACGGTGGAACAGGGGATTTCCACTGTGTAACCACTGCTCCACCTGTTCAGCCTTACTCACGGTCCAAGAGCAAGACAACACTGTGGAGACGATCCAAACACACTGGAATGAAGCCACGGTCACACTCTGTGACGGCTTCTAACGGTCTAACAAACAGACCGTCTCTGTTAAAGCCACGTCGGTAGAACGGGCTTAAAGGTGTTCATTATGACGTTCAACTTATTCTAACAAACAGACCGTCTCTGTTAAAGTCCCGTCAGTAGAACAGGCTTAACAACGTTCATAATGACGTTCAACTTGATTGATTTGCTTGTTTCTAAATTTCAGTCAAAGCTTCAGTCTTTGCTTCTGACACAGGAGACACCATCCCTCTGGGAATCAAACCTAGGACTCTCTGTCTGCGAGGCAGGAATTGCTACCCATTGATATGAATCCAATCTGTATGGACACTTGATGTTATGTCACATATCTTAAACGAAACTAGGGCAGGTTGTCGTCACGGTGCTGTGATTGATGTCCGTCAAATCACGCTCATATGTCATTCAGAGTTTCACCTCACACTGTATCAATCCAGCCCTACCTCCGATGGAGAGAAAGCGACCAATAAGAGGAGATTTATACCTAGACATCACAGAGTAAATTTGACTCAAATCAAAACAGCTCAAAGTCAATATAGACGCAGAGACTAATCAATCTAAATGACTGTGGACTAGTACATCTAATCCTGGACCGTGTCAACCTACATGGGCTTCAGAATGCTGTGGATTTGTTTCAAATACAAATTCTTCTCCTTCTCGTATTAGTGGACGGACAAAATCAGGCAGCCACAGCCTGGCTAAAATTAGCAGTGATGTCTTTCTGGGAAACAGGACACCGGCCTGCTACCATCAGAAAAATCTAAGGCCTGGCACATTCCACTGTATAAATAACTGGGGTGAGATGGTGGGCGTGGGAGGTGAGAGAGAAAGAGACTGTTTCAAAGAGGTAGAGAGAGAGAGAGAGACAGAGAGAGAGAGAGGAACGGGCCCAGGCCCAGTATGAGTGACTGAGTGATGGGACAGCTGTAGATCACTAACTGAGATCAGAACAGAACAGAACCCACCCTGGGCTAACATTTAGCATAAAAATTGCTAAAAGTTTTAAACAACTGTTTATATAACTCAGACTCTCACCGAGTTAAAGAAGGCCAAATGATTTTGACAAAGACTCCCTTCTTATACACCTTGTCTCAGACATTTTTTTTAGTCAACATCTGGGTTGCGAACAACTGGTTCAAGCCTCACATAAGCAAGACAGCCAGACTCCAATATTTACAGCAAGACAGTTAATGTTGTTAAAATGAGCTTTAGGTTCTCTACATTTCCTTTAAACAAGTACTTTTCCTTACACAATTTAAGACAGCACTGACATTTGCCAACACCTCAGCAGATGGAACATTCTGACTGCTGTTGTCTAAAATCACAATTGAATTAATACATAAATACAACATACAACAAGTAGAGGATGGAGGAAGATGGAGTGAAAAAATCTCCTGAATCTTCTGAGCACCGTGCATGCAGACAAAAACAAACAACCAAGATATGTAAATAGATAGATAGATAAGAAAATATTATGCCAATGCCTGCTACCACACTTTGGTACCGAGAAAATGTAATTTCCACTAGAAGAGTAAGATTCTAGTCATGCACACTTTCATGTCAGCACACAGAGCTAAGGTTGTTATAGCAGCTGTTGAGTTGAATTTATACCCGTTTTATGAATGTCAAATTTTCTATAATAGAATAGCAATATATATACACATATATACATATATTATATATATATATATATATACATACACATATATATACATATATATACACATATATATACACACATATATATATATCTATATATAAAATATATCACAGCCTGGTTGTATGGTACCTATGAGCCTGAGCAACTCTCTCTAAAATTAATCAATTTCATACACCGCACCAAAACCAACGAAACAATGCTAATTATTTTTATGCAGTAGTATGCAAAAAATAAATAAAATTATGCAAACCTCACTTAAATGATCTTGAAATGTCCTTGAATTAACTCCAATAATAGAATATAGTCATATTTTGCAGGACAATAGTTTGTCCAGCAAGATTTTTTTAAACTTATGGATCATATACTTCTTGAATAAATGAAATCTAGTAGTAGGTTTGATCTGTTCACCTCGTTTGAATTGTGCAAAAGTTAAAAAAAACAACAACTAAGAATGACATAACACCTTTAAAGTGAAACTGACTCATTTCAGTATTTGTAAAACAGAAACAGGAAATGGGGCAGTTCAAAAAATTCCAGGTACCACACTTTAAAATAATGCATTTAACAGCAACATAGGCATTAAGGGTAATTTCCATTTGTGTAACAGAGTAGCCCCTGGTTGAAAAAAAAATATATTAATAAAAAATCGGAATAACTATTTTACCAGGCAGGTGTTTTTTTTTTTTATATTAACAAACTACAAACCATTCCTCATACTTTTTTGGTCTCTGATTTATGGCACAACAGTAACATACTCCTGCCCATTGAATAGCAGTAATTTACATAAAATAAAGTTTTGCTTAACGGCAGTTTAGGTAAGATGTTGCACAAGTCTACAGTAACATCAAGTCTACAGTATCACCTCATCGTACAACTTTTCTGTGCCAACAGAGCTAACGTTAGCTACAACAGTCCTGTTAGAGACACCACAGCAAACGTTAGCTACAACAGGACTGTACAGAAGCTACAGAAGTTTATGAATAAGATTCCTTTCCATGTCTTACCTTCTCCCAAATCCAAGACAGCGAGGACAGCGCTGCTCCGAGCCTCTCCCAGGTGATTATTGGCAATGCAGGTGTAGAGTCCGGCATCACTTGGTTTGCAGTCTCTTATCCAGAGTCCCCCATATTCCTGGTTCTCCATGTTGAGCAGGTCATCATTGTGGTACCAGTACAGGGAGGGTTGCGGGTCTCCAGCCACTGTCACCTTCAGACGAATGTCACAGCCTGTCCCTACGGCAGCGTTTCTCATTTTCCGTACAAAAACTGGTGCCGACGGGTTGGGGTAACCCGGTCCTCGAGGCTCTGGGACAACTTGCTCTAGGTTTCCTCTGGAGCGCTTTGGAGGGATAATTGGGCTTCCAGGGGCCACTGCTTCATCTGGCCCTTTTCTCAGGTTCACTTGCACCTCTGATTTCCTCATTATGACTAACTTTGCCAAAACCCCCAATTTGTTCTGTAACTGTACTTCAAATGTCTGTGTCTAAAGCTCTGGCTGACATTAATGCTAACATATTCTCAGCGCCTCTGATTTAAGTAATAGTTATTAGTCCTTTTTTTTAATTCTAATCACGCACAAGCACATCTGCCTTTGTAAGCCTTCATGACTACTCTATGAACCAGAGCTGCCAGAAAAAAAAAAACCCAAAACTGATGATTACCAGGTAAGTCAGTTGATAGAGATGGATTCCTCTGTGCTGCCGAAAGGTATTTTTAGGGCAAGACTTACTAGATCACGTTGCACTGATAGATCCCTTGACTTGGAAGTAAAGACTCGGCTCTTCCCTCCCTATCCTTGGTGTTCTGTGGTTTTTTTAGCCTCTCACCACCATCTTCCCGTATCATGCCACCAGCAGAATCCTGTTAATCCTCCCTTTTCTTCGTTTACTGCCCAAGTGCCCCTTACATGTCTTTTAGTCTGGCCTTTGACTGAATACAATCCTCAGGTCTTGTCCGGCAAGTTGCATAGTCACCCCTCCTCCTTGTCCCATGAGCTGAGCCCCCCCACTATTGGACACCCACCCTATACCAGTGAATCCGAAGGGGGAAATGGCAATCACAGCCCAGTGGACCTTACAATGACAGCTGCGTGGCAAACTGTCTGCCCACTCAGAGCTAGGCTCCCACCCCCAGGACATTTTTAGCCAACCTGAGGTCAGTAGAACATGTGAGATGGTGCAACATTTGGCATAGAGAGAGTATGTGTGAGTGTGGGTCAGATACCTTTGTAGTTCAAAAAAATAATAATAAAAAAATTGTATCTTGGTGATATTGGTTCTAGAAAAGAATGGTTTAGTATGAAGTGTCTCAATTTTAAAGATCAATTTAGAGGGGTTGTACCAACCGATCTGGGAACGGAGATCGTAATATAAAGTTTTTGACATACCATACCAAGTGATCTGTCACCAAGGTAAGCTGACGGAGGATATTTCGACAGATAGAAGGATGCTATGGCTTTCACGTGTTAACTGCGCTAATTTCAAACCACATCCAGGCAAAAGGCATTACAAAGTCTGTTCTGAACACTTTATTTCAGGTAAGTACATTATACTTTTATTTAATTCATATGTTCAATGTCAATAAAATTAAAGAATATCAAAATGTACTTTGCATACATAACCAATGTAAATGTAAATCCTCAGCTGACCATAGTCCATATCATTATCAGTATTTTCTATATACATGACAATTAAACTATTTTTTAATGAAAAAAAATACAGATTTTTTTTGTGATTTTGGAAAAAAAGTATAATCTAATTAATAGTAAAACGTGTCTTTTCCATCGAATATTTTCAACATGTCCATGTATCTTGCTTTTGTAATAATGTCTAATGAATATCTAAACAACAACTTCGTCTGATCTCCCTCCAGCGATTTAATATTCTTGTCTTTTGTTGTCATTATTGATTGTTTACGTGTACCTGTTCGTGTCTTTTATTAAACATCATGGCCGACGACGCGATGTATCATGGGTAATAACGATTACCGGAAAACCATCTATGAATGCCTTGGCCTGCTTACCTTTGCGTGAATCTCAGGATGACATGTTTGTAGACAACACAAGTACAAAGTAGTTGTTGTAACACAAATTTGTTACGTTCTTTAATCACATCGTTCGTCGTTCCTCGCGGCTCACGGTGTCTCTCATTCTCACTACGTTTTAAACTGAAATGGTTCCATATATCCGTCCTACGGGACATGTTTTCTTTACGCTACGTCACAAATTGTCCAGATTATTCCCGTTCTCTTCTTCTAACCTCCACCTGCCAGACCTGCGCTATGATTGGACCTCAGTTTTATGTCCCGCCCTACAGCCATCTCCCATTGGACGTCGTCCTTCTATTTCCACCGCAGTGTATATGACATGTATATGACCGTTAGAGACTTTTGACTCTTTATAGTTATTTTAGTCGATAGGCAGCGCCGTTTTTACTGAAAATCTTTCAAGAAAATTGTCGACAAAAAATTATATTAAATTAAAATAAATGTGTCATTCTTCATATCATATGCAAATTTGTTTTTTTAAAAAGAAGGCGTATTTGAGCAGATTTTGTATCTAGAGTTTATCTCTGTTGCGTAATAAACATAATACCTTTCGAAAGTAATAATATTCTTTTAATATATAAAAAAACAACTCAGAATAAAACTGTTATTTACACCATTTTATTTGTCAAAAGTCACTAAAAACACTGTATAATGAAACACATTTCTGAAACTTTGAAAAGTCTAAACGTTGCGTTAAAATGAATATGAACACTAAAAATAAATGTATTTGCCACAGCATAACCAGGCTGCAGGAGAATGGTCTAGAGAGACCCTGGACTGGAAATGTAAAAAACAATTAAAATCATATAAAGTGAAATGTAGTCAGAATATTACAAAATATTAGGAAACGTTTATTATAAGATTCAGTGCTTTTTCAACGCTGCCATTACAATACAATACCACCTCTCCCTCCAGCAAATATCACATTTTTAAACAAACAGGAACCGAGAACAGATTAAACAACAGGTGTCGATATAGTTATGTGTGATTTCTTTACACAAAAACTGAAACCTTTTTCACACAAAAATAGAACGGAAAACCTGGGGACCTGGGGTCAGAAACATCCTCCAGAATTCTACAGAGTTTAGATTCAAATAAGAGAAAATTTTGTACATTTCATAATACCCTTAAAAATTGCAGCATCACTTTGAGCAACATTTCTTTGTATGCAAAACCAAGGTGAATTCCTCTTAAAAAAAAGTACTTCATGAAAAAGTCCTAGTATTTATTATTTTTAACAGTGATACCATGTTTTACCGGTACATTCTACTATAAATCCATTTATCTACAGATTAAGAAACTGCTCTCAACAAAAACCTCTTGTATGTGTGAAGCATCGTCATGAACCCCTCTCTGTGCTCTGTTTAACACCAACTCTGACATGTTGTCTTCAGTCTCAAATTCATTGCTGCTCTTGTCACAACTGTGTGTTTTTATGTTGCGCTAAGATATGAAGATAAGTCAGGAAAGCTGTCCTTTCTGAATGAACTGTACCTTTCTTTGCTCAGATCACTGTGTCTAAAACACAGACGACTCAGTCCCTGTGTTGTTCTCACATGATGGCGGAAGTGATTTCCGATGACATAGAAGATCTGCTAGATCTGGTCACCGATGCTCTCTCTATGAAGCCGACCTTCCTCATGATCTGCAGCAGCCTCCTTCTGAACTTCTCTCCCACAAAGGCGTACAGAATTGGGTTGACACAGCTGTGAAGTAGACCCAGCGCCTGGGTGACAAACAAGGCCTTATCCACCGCCATCCTTGCGGGGCACCGGTAGGGAATAACCTTTGTTCTGAAGAAGGAATCTGTCATCAAAGTGATGTGGTACGGCGTCCAGCAAAGCAGAAAGACCACCACCACCACCACGATCACTCTCATGGCCCGTTGGCGCTGAAATCCACCACGGATGAGGAGCAGGCGTTTGATGGTCACACCATAACAGGGCAACATGATGGCCAGGGGAATCACAAAACCTAAACCATGCCTGAGGATTCTGGTGGCCAGGCGCCACTCATCCGCAGTGTTGGTGCTGTATAGTTCTGAACACACGGTTAGATTGGAGTGGAGAGGAATGAAGGCAGAATAGTAGAGGCCGGGCAGAGACAGCAGGATTCCAACGCTCCAGACAAGAGCACAAACTCCCCAGCTGAGCAGCTGGCGGTTTGTCTTGCGCACGTCCATTGCGCGGACAATCACGATGTAACGATCCATGCTGATGCAAGTCAGGAAGAGAATGCTGGAGTAGAAGCTCAGCTCTTGGAGGATGGTGAGAATTTTGCACATTGCATCCCCAAACACCCAGCCCCATGAAACAGAGACGGCAGAGAAGGGGAGTGTGACAGCAAGCAGGAGGTCGGCGACTGCCAGGTGGAGTAGGTAGAGGTCAGAGGGGGGCAGCGAGTGCTTGGTGAGGCCAATCACCAGCCCCACCACCAGATTACCAGGTATGGCCAAGAGAAAAACAATGGCGTAGAAAGTGCTGACCGCAACCATGGCTGCGCCCGGGAGGGACAGGAAGTCACAGGCTTGTGTGTCGGGGTTTACCTCGTACTCGCAGTTATTATATGAGCTGAAGTTGAGCTCCTCATAAAACATGTTGAAGTCCAGGAAGAACGAAGAAGAGTTTGAATCTAAGAATAAAAAATAAAAACCCCAAACCACACTTGTCATTCACCAGAGAAGATAAAACACATCTATAGTACTGCGTTATTATAATACATGAAGGTTACTATACTGTGTATATATGTTTCAGTACCCTTTTTAGCCTGTAGGGCAGTGGTTCTCAAACTTCTTATCCTGTGTATCACAATAATATTTCTCTCTCCAAGTAGCAGCAGTTTAAACATTAAAAACCCACAGAATATATTTCTTCCTATTGATACTGTGGGGCTAATTAACAACCAAGAAGTAAAACTGCAACAGGTACTTCAATTAGAAGCCCTGACTTCAATTCAGTGTATTTCAACTACTCACCTAACTCTAACTGGAAGCACATAACCACACACACGACTAAGAAGAAGAGTCAAAACAAAACCAGAGGTAAGTGCAACATAGTTTTAGAACCAATGCCCGGAGTTAAATTCCTCTCTGTATTTCTATCTGTTCACGATCACTTCAGTGATTAACACCAATTAACACACAGTTTTTGGTTCATGGCCAACACACCTCAGTCATGTCAGAGTCAAACCAGCAACTCATCAATGACAAAGTGTGATCATTTAAATAGTGAAAACTCAAATGAATTAAATAAACATATATATATATATATGTGTGTGTGTAATATTAAATATGTGTGTGTATTTGATTGCAGAAATGAAAGTACTCACCCGTCATGGTTGTGATCTTGTCAGACGCTGACTATGACATAGAGGAGTCAGGCAACAGCCTATGTAATGCTCTCCAGCTCCTCCTACATCAGACTGACAGTGGCTTCACTTTCCTGTTCTCCTCATCAACAAGGGACAAATGTACACATCTGTTTTAATACAGACGAGTCAGTATATTAAAAAAATATATATACAGTGGAAAAAATCTGAATCATAGTCTATATATTTGTATATACATATATGTATATATATATATATATATATACATACACATATATACATATATACATACATACACATATATACATATATACATAAATACACATATATACATATATACACACATACACATATATACATATATATACACACATATATACATATATATACACACATATATACATATATATACACACATATATATACATACATTCCTTAATCACCACTGCGAACAAATACAGTGTAAACACATATATACATGTATTGTCTACAACACATATATAGATAAAATATACATATATAGATAAATATATACATAAATCAAACATTATTTTGTAGAATTTGAATTATATAGACTTATGGCATGACCCTTTAAAAAAACACAAATTAACACACACCCTTTTTTTCTATATCTTTCCAGATTTCACATATTCAGTAGCTTTTTAAATTTTTTTTATTAAATGGAGTTGTTATTGAAGATTTCAGTTGTATGACAGAGTTTGTTGTCAGTGTGTTTTGTTTTGGTTTTGTTAGCTTGGTTGGTTGCGTTTTGATGAACCACAGTCACACCTACAAATCATTGTGGGCTGCATTGATGTGACAACTGACCCACGGTCATGAGATGCTGCTGTCACACTGTGGGAACTAACGAAAGAGAAACCACAATATATTTAGTTTTAAATGAATGGTTATGATGGGAGTGTTGGGCTAATATTGATCCTGTAGGTTGTTGATAAAATAGATAATAAAATACACAATGTAACCATATTTGGTTGGTAAAATAAAATTCGTCATATATATGGTTGAAAGTAAACAACGGGTTTGAAAAAATAAAAATTGAAAAATATATCTCGATCTGAAGTATACTCTGTGGAAGCAGATTTACCAATGGTCATCGACTGCTGCTGCTGCTGAGGGGAAGTTCCCACGTCTCATGACACACATCAGTGTTGACACTCGAGTGATGGGCATCTCGTTTCCTGCCACACGTCCCATGTATCGCAATGTTTACCGTCACATGTTGCAAAGGTGTAACAGACGGAAGTCAACATATAGTATCAACAATGTGCGGCCATGACCGTTGGTGGGGAAACTGTATGAAGAGCGCGTGACAACGGCACATGGTGTGGGCCCGCCCCCCACAGGTCTTTCTGGGTATTTCACGTTTCTGTGCACTGATTTCAACTTGGGTTTTCCAATTAATATTTCCACTGACGAAAGTGAAGGAGAAAGAATACGAGTGCGTCAGGTGTGACCAGAAGACGCAACATCCTCAGGTCATGACGTCCAGCAGCCTGCTGTAACACAGGATGTGGACAAACGGGTTGACGTTTTGTGAAATGCATTGGTTTTCAACGGAACAGGCTCAGCAGGTGGCTATGAAAAGCTGCAGAGACGAATACCTACTGAAGGTCATTGTCTTTGTTCACTTCCGGCGAGTATATCAGCGTGTCCAGTTGGACGGGCCCACGTTTGAGAAACACCTAAACTCAAGTTATAAGATCGTTATGTCATTACGTTGAGGTACGTGTATATTGGTGAACATGTACTTCATCTGTGTGAGCACTAGATGGAGCTAAAGGAAACGTCATCGGTGCTGCTGTCAAACAGCATTAATGGACCTGGGGTGGATCGATGGTTGTGCTGATGCTTGTGGGAAACTTTGGAACTTTTGAAACTTTGAAGGAGTGAAGGGTGTGTAAGGGGGAGAAGGGTATAACTATATGTAACCATAACTGTCCACAAGAAGAAAGGACCACTGCAGACTCAACTGGGAATTGTGGGTAAAACAAAAAACAAAAACACAAAACCTGTGTCCTCAGCTTTAGAGCGACCGTTTTCTTACAAACACAAACCAGCAGCTTCAGAACGTAGTTACAAACAAGACAGGTTTATTAGCGATATATAAATGGGCTGAAGGACAGGGCAGGGCTTTTTCTGGCATTGATAATTATTGATCACCGTGTGCGAAACACGTCCGCTCTGACATCGGAGACATTCACTCAGAAGATGTGCAGAAAGAAACACACTTCTGCGACAGTGTGGTCAGTAGAACAACTGAAAACCATTTGGAGAAGAGTCATTTCAGACCAACGCAAAAACAGGTGACAGATCTGCAGTTACTTCCTGTCACACTGATGTATGGAACTCTGCTTCCTGAAACCGTGATGTGGTAGTAATGATAAAGTCACTGCTGGGTTAATCTGGTGGGCCTTTCTGCCATTAACAGGAGTGGTCCCACCTTCACGATGGAACACTTGATGGCATTAATAAGATGAAGTCGGGCTGAGAACATAGTTAAAAAAAAAAAAAAAAAAAATCAAACATTACAGCTTTTCTTTCAAAGTCACTGAAGACACAAGTTTGTCTTTGGGAGGAAAGACTGAAGAATTCTGCTCTTGATTTCAGTCCACGAACTCATCCTTACACTTTTAAGGCCTTTTCTACTTCTTAAAAAAAAAAAAAAAAAAAGCAGAAACTCAGTTTAAATGACAGCAACGTTTTCTCAGTCATAAATTAAGCAAAGAAAGTGCATCAAGTGTTCAAGTAGGGTGTATCGTTGGGACAAGGGGGGGTGGGGTTGTGGTCGTGGGGGGGGGTGTGGGGGGGGGGGGGGGGGGGGTTGGTGGGTTCAACACTTCAACACACGACTGTCATTCTGCAGTGATGTCATGATTTGACTGCACAAGCCCCACTGGTGCATCCTCTGGTACGACACCATCACCATGTGCTGCTTGTGACTGGTCACACTACCTATTCAAACGCCACATTAGACCACGTTGGCTTGAAAACAATGAGGCTCCTAGTTCAGATTTATTGTGGTGAAAGCCACTGTCGGCCGTCAACTGTAAGGCTCAGAAGTTCATAGGGCAGGTAGGCAAATCAGAACAAACTCATTTCTCATCCCATCACCACCCACCACCTGATTTCATCTTTTGGCACGGCGGGGGTCCCGGCCGTTGCTAATGGTAACAGAGGACTTTGCGGCTGTGGGTGGTCCCGTTACAGACACAGGGGGGGCTCCGTTACCGGGGGCCCGACCGTTGGGTCGCCCGGCGCTTCCATACGTAGAATCCCGGGGTCCACCTGGCGCCGGGTTGTTATTGGAAAAAGGAAGGGTGGAACCATTACCTGTGGGTCAAGGGTCAACAAGTCAGTCGTCAGATATTTTCTTTCAGATATCTTCAAAAAAGGTATAATACTGAGATGGATTCATTATTAAAAATGATTAAAAATAAGTAAATTAATGTTTTATTGGATTACATATACTACATGTACATTTGAGTATTAGATGTATTTGTTATTATGGGTACGACTAATGTCTACAGCAGGGGTGTCCACACTTTTTTGGCACGGGAGCTAGTATTAAAATGAACAATTGAAAAATTAAATGTTTACTCTGATGAACTGAAAATACTTTATATATACACCTTATGTTGGCTCACTGATTAATTGTGTTACTATGGCACAATTATTTAATTATATATAATTACAATACTTTATATATACACCTTATGTTGGGCTCACTGATTAATTGTGTAATTATAGCACAATGATTTAATTATTATATATAATTATTTTTTTATTGTAATTATTCATGATATATGATCTACTGGTAGATCCTGATCTACTTATTCAGCACTATTTAGTTTTGAAAGTACCTTAATAGGATATTCGTCAGCTTTCACTTTTATGTCAGTATTGGAAATATGTTTTTTCAGAATATGGCATTCCAAAATTCCAATTTTTTCTATTTTGTTATTTCCTCCCTTTCAAATGTTTGATTTCAACACAGGGTTGCACCAATTGCATATAAGAGAAGTATCAAAATTACATACAAAAAAATAAATAAAACAACACACTGACCTGGTGGTGCAGGTGTACCTGAATTTTGATTGGGTGGCGAGTTGCCTCTCTGATTCTGGTCCGGTTTACCCTGAGGTGGTGGTGGTGGAGAAGAAGAGAGACAGAGAGAGGTAACTGTGTCTGTCTGTGAGTCCATGAAGGCATCACGACATTAACAATCAACAAGATCATACAGATGTGTGTTTTTTTTTTTTTTTTTGGCTCTGCTTTGTTTAACGCTGGAATGACTGTCCATGGTGACCCACCGATTTGTTCTGCTGGTTTCCTTGTGTTAGCAGCTCTTGGTTGGGCTCACTGAAGTTGGGGACTTCAGAGTATACCATGCAGAACCTGAAGAGAGAAAAAAAAAATCAGTTATACATTTGACATTAGCCTGGGCTTGTTCACAGGCTTGAAGGTTGGTATAAATTCTAACTTTTATAAATAGAAGAATAATGATAACTACATAGAGACAGCTCAGGTAAAGGTTGGTATAAATTCTAACTTTTATATATAGAGACAGCTCAGGTACCATCATCAGCACATGACCCTCAGTTTAAGAACCACTGTATAAAAACGACCCAGCAGGACTACTCACTCTCCAATCTTCTGTATGTCTCCTCCTCTTCCAGTGTATAGGGTTAAACAGCCTTTCCACATCGACGCATACCTGACAGAATGAACCACAACTAATGAAGGCAGTAATGTAACGCTAATAAGTGTTGCTCTACAATAAGTACAGTGTGTGTGTGAGTAAGTGTTTGTGGACGCTGTACCCTCTGGTCAGCTTGATGATGTCCCCTGGTTGGATGAGACTGCCGGGTTCGTCCCAAACAGAAATGGCGATGCTCCCGCTCTTATCTGCAACTTTACACGAGCGCACCTCATGGCCGTCTTTCGTTTTAGTAACTCGGCCTGAGACAAAAACGAACTTGCGTTAGATACGTGCGTGTGACAACCATTGTGAGTACATAAAAAAAATCAATAAAAATTACGACTGTCTGAACAATGTCTGCACATTTATTATCTGCGGCTCCTTTAAGAAAGAGAGCCAAGTTACCATAAAGGGTAAAAAAAAAAGCGCTGGAGACTAAATACTCACCTATTTCCAAAACGATGAAAACGATATTCAAATTTTTCAACCCAGGTTTAACATCTTTTATCAAAAATGCCTCAGTTACCGGGGTTGCCATGGTGAAAATGAAAGAAAGATCACTAATCGTCACTCGAACTTCCAGCAGTCAGCGCCGACTGCCCTCACTTTGTCATCCGCGGCTAGGTTAGCTCTAGCCAAGCTATTCAAGTAGCGCGCTACCAAAATAAGAACCGAGTACGTTTTATATCTTAATTTGTGTAAAATATAATATCCACGGATATTATACCCACCACTGTCAGTTGAACAACGTCTAGGAGGGGGAGAAAATTTAGTGTTTGAAGTAAACTTATATCCCCAGGACACTAATCGTGCTGTACAGGAGGCTAAATGCTAGCGAAGCTCGCTGTTTGCTACCTCCCCTTTTCTTTCAGATCCTCTAGACATTTTCCTTCCACGACTTCGTCTATGTGACCGTCACTTGACGACAAATGTTACCCACCGCACTAAATGGACCAAAACCCTAAATATGAGACAGTTTGCTGGCTATAACCAGAGTGGTATGTCACAACAAAGAGCGTTTCACGAAGTTCACGTATCCCCAGTGCTTTTGTCTAATGCTCTGACACATTATACGATTAAAAAAACACTAATCACCGCTTCAAGGATTCAGAAGCTCGTTGAAAATAATCACTGCCAAAGCCACCGATCGCATGTATCACTACACGGGAAGTCAATTGTTAGCTTTTTGTCGCCCACACTCGCCAAGTGTATGTGGTCTGTTTTGTCTACAACAATGACTTCACTAGCTATTTGGTCGTACGACGAGTCATGTGTTAAATAGTTTAGCTGCCCATTGCAAAGTTATTGTAAAACTCAAAAACGCAGCCAAAAAAACCCATGTGCCAGATGTTGCACAGGTTTCCCTTCTTCCACAATGCCCCAAAATCTACGTAAGACAGAGCTGCCGGTCATATTTATATAACACGGCCGGTTCCATTGTCCTTCTTTAGAAAGGGGAGACACATGTTAGATGTGTTTTCTTGCTGTGAAACCGCCGCATCGTACGATAAAAAAACAGTCAAAGACTCATCAAAAATTATACACACAAACAGTGTGTGTTTGTATGGCTACGAACAAAACTGACGTACCTTTTAGTATAAAACAAACAAACAAAAAAAACCCCTTTGGTTTCTTCCAACGTCCACCGAATCTGTCTGGAAAATTAGTCTGGAATAAAATAGTTAAAACCATTTTAACTAAAGCTGTAGTCGATTTGAAATACGTTCAAAATGTAATAAGTCAAAAGACTGTGATTTAGAATTCAAAAGTTTTCGTCACGGACAGGATTCGAACCTGTGCGGGGAAACCCCATTGGATTTCGAGTCCAACGCCTTAACCTCTCGGCCACCGTGACACGCACGGTGCACGTCTAAAAACACGTATATAAACATTAATACCGATACACAGATTTTTATTTAGTTATATGTTTGTACAGTTTGGTAATTTTTATGGGACACAACCAAAAAAAAAGTGACCCTGGTTACCACATACAAGAGAATAAGATGTTGTTACAAGATTCGATCACAAGAGGGAGACAAACACCACTTTAAAAAGGAAGGCGTCAACCATGGAAGTAGAGCGTACCTATGGAGGCCTTTTCTCTTATTCTCTTAGTCTTTAAGTTTTAGTTGTGTTGTCCTGCCTTTCGTGTAGGAACAAGCGCATTGACGTGGGCTCGATGAAGCCTCGCCCAGTGTCTCATTATTTGCCTGGCACTCGAACTCGCCTGGGACTGGGCCGTTGTTTCCATCCACCGTACGAGGTTCGCCGTGTTAACTGCTAATTGATGTATGTAGTTAGTAACTCAGCGAGCAGTGGTTGGGTCCCGTCACAATTGCGTAACATGGGCCCCCTTGACACACATACTGGGTCCCGTCACAATTGCGTAACATGGTCCCCCTTGACACACATGTGTACCGATGTAACGGTACGGGACGTTTATTACATTTTTTTGGACCCACTCTATAGTCAAACTTAAAATCTTATATATCAAACTTTTAAAGATGAAGTCTGCAGTTTTGTTGATCGATTTTTGTACTTTGTAAAAACACTTTTGTGTTTTTCCAAGATTGTTTCATGCTGAGTGTCACCTTCAGGGCTGCGTACATTTAAATTTACATTAATCTTAGTAAATACACAAGGAACACACCGAGTTCAAAGTTAATGTCAGTTTATTGTTTTCTTGCAGTACATACTGGCAAATCCACCTTAACAACTCAGTATCATTCAGTATTTTCCTAAAGCCTACATACAGTATTGCTTTTGTTTTTTTAAAACATGTCACCGTTTTCATCAAAAGTACACATATGTCCAGTGAGGAGACAAGACGTCAAGCAATGAGTTTCAAACTGTTAGAGGCCAAACGTTGTGCTGCTGCTGCTGCTGCTGCTGGTGGTGGTTTATTAGTGGTGACACTGATTCTTCCTGCCTGGTTATGGTTTCTTTGAATCCGTTTTACAGTGTCAGGAGGACATTTGATTCAGTTGAAGCCTCAGCGCAGCATGGCAGAAAAACACACATTCTGGTGTGACCTTCTAAACCTGTGCTCAGACCCACCAACAGTCTTCGACTGGAAATCCATTTTTCAGAATTAAAACATAACAACAACATGGTCTCTCAACCACCACAGCTTAAGTAATGGTACGTGTTTGGATTTACAGAAATGTGAAAAAGTGCTGGGCAGGTGTGTACGGCTGCTGTACCCCAAGTAGTTAGAGCAAAAAGAAGGTCTCATTTTCAACAACATAAAAATAGAAGTTTTTTTTTTTTAAAGGAATAATGTGGGTCATTGACTGAGGGCTGGTCGATGCAGCTTCCTACAATACTGGGTTATTACAGTCCAAAGAATAGGAGCAGTATTCAAATCCACATTCCACATTTGAATATGAACATGAATATATTATATATATATATATAATATACAAAATGGGTCAATGTCGTTGACAAGTTCACAGTTGTTGAAAATGATGTTGTGGTTTTTTTTTCTGCCTAAAACATTTGCACAAACACAGTATGTAAATTTCCTAATGTCGCTGTTCCTTACTCTCTACAACATAATACACTTCGCAGGCTTTAATCGACTTCACACATCTCCCTGCAGTCAAACAGAAGTTCTTTTGGCCAAAGCTCCAACGGTGGGTCGACACCCGGGAGCCCGTGCACAGGCCCAGCACCTGTGGCCTCTCGGAGCATCTCCTTCTCGCTGCAGCATCGCAGCAAGGAGGGCCAAGAGGATGAAAAATAGACCGAGCAGTGGCCATCCGTCATTGGCTGGAATGCTGTCGTGCACTTCTGTGACCTCACTCTCACTCCTGCCTGGATCACTGACCCCTACTGGTATCATTCACTAAATTATATTTCCAGGGTGTATGGGATTAGAAACCACTACCTGCAGCTAATGACGTGCAACAAGAGGAAGGTCACTTTGGAGTTATTTTTGTTTTAAAACAGAAAGATTGAAAAAAAAAAAAAAACCCAACACACATTTTTTGTAATCTGACCTCAGAATAGCTGCAAGAAATTCTGGGAAAAAGAGCAGTCACACATGCTTTACCATTACTTATCTGCAGTAAACACAGGAACTTAATCCATCAGAGCGAGCGAGCGAGAGAGAGAGAGAGAGAGAGAGAGAGTAAACATACCAGCCTGTGCCAGGTACATGTGCATGAGGAGTATGTGTGTGCGTGAACATGTGTGAGATTCAAACCCTCCCTCATGCAAGTTATGCAAGTGAACGATGAAGTTTTCAAACTAACTCCAAATACTCACGTGTACATTTCAAGGTCAGGTACTGAGAGCAGATCAAATGAATATTTTGCAGTGTTTAAGCTGTAAATACGTAGAGATTAGTTAGCCTGTAGCATAGAAAATCACTAAATTCCTGTGCGGGAGTCAATAACTGTATCACTAACACCAGTCTCTTTACTCAAGTGTCCTTCATCAGTGAAACTCAAATATATGTATGTATATATATATTTCTTTTAACTTTCAAATAAACACAAGTGATAAATTTTTTTTTCTGATAAAAATATTTATTTTTCTACTTTAAGGTGAGTTACAGTTAATTATTAGCCGTGACAACAAATCACTCTCATCTCAGGGTGAACTAGTAGGTTACCAACGGTAGGGTTAGAAGTTTTCTTACTAAAATCTAAAATTTAACATAAAATTTGACAAAGAAGGACAGGCGACGTGATGGCGCCCCTACAGGCCACTTCAGCACATTTGTCTCTTTTGTTTTGTTTTTCTTTAAGCACAGGTACAAAGACTTCCGTAAACAAATTTAAAGGTCACTACAAAAAAACGCCCCGGCACGCAATTAGAGAAAACAGACAAAGTGACCATTTCAGCTGTGGTCAACCTGGCAACACGCTGCCTCAGTGGGCCGTGGGCAGCAACACTGTGATGGATATTTCGTATTTTTCAGTATAAGAACAAAGAGACTGTCAGAGATGAAGAGCCATCACAGAAAGACACAGCAGGGGGCAGATAGTTGGCCCACCACCTTGGAGATGTGCACCGGTCGAGGGGAATGAGTTATGGTCCACTGACGCAACATTACTCTCCTTGGACAACGCAGCTAGAGCGTTAAGGATGAGTTCTTCCATTGTCCGGCGCGGCACTGCTGCCGCAGAGCCAACACAGAACAGGCGCCGTTCAAAAAACTGGGTCGTATTTCACCGGGTTTCAGATCCAAGCGTTACGCAGTCCACGCTCCGCGCCAGCTGGTCAGAAGTTTTCTGCAGAACTTGGACTAATTTCTTTTGAAAACCTTGATGCGGTTAAAAAAAAATTAAATGCAATGGTAGAAACGGTTTTGATACAGGTAGCATTTGTGGTACTTGGGCTCCCCCTAGTGGTATGTGAGGAATCGGATTCCTTTCTGGACTGGATGAGTCACCTAGCTGCTAGAAACATCTGTTATATATTCTTCCGTGTATGTGTTTCAGGGTTGAACTGAAGTACTAGTCGTAGTAGAACTTCATTGTGCACCGTGTCTTTGGCCAATAGTCTGATAATCTCATTAGGAATAAATACTCTTCTTCTTACACTGGTCTTATCTGAACAGTGTAGGTCGGTGCTGCTGTATTTCAATGTTGGTCAAACTGGTGGTACTGGGACCGACAGTGGTCACAGGCGGTGAAAAGTTTGAGAACCACTGTTTGAGAACCCTCAGGGTTATTCTTCTTGCTGGTGACGATAAAGACTTGTATCAGGCCACAGTTTGAACCACTGGGTTAGGAGTGGAACCAGTCGGATCAGTTTTTAGGACTCAACCACAGACCTATTTTGGTAAAGTTGCAAGGAGTATGTTAAGAAATCAGGCAACGGTACCATAGGTTGGACATCGGATGTGTTGAGATGATCTGGGAGGGGGTGCTGGGAGAGTAGATGCTGGATTAGTAGTGGATTTCAAAACTTGAGCCAAAAAAAAAAAAAAAAAAAAATTAAAACGGATGCTGAAAGAATTTCAATCTAGATTAATGGACTTCCTCAACAGTGGTCGTTGCCGTGGTAATCTGGGTGTCGGCCGCTGTCTCCACTGGGGTTTTTTGCTTCTCGTCTACTTCCTCATCTTCCTCTTCCTCTCCGATGTCTTCATCCTGTTCTGGCACTGCCAGGCCAGCAGAATGATCATCGGTGATGTCACACTCAATGGCCGATGCGTTTCCATTGACCGCCGGCTCGGCTTTAAGGCTATCTGGGGTGGAAGGACAGAGCGCCTCCTGGATCTTCTCCACAACACCGTCATCGACGTGAACCTCTGCCGTGGGAACCTCGACATCCAGGCCTCCTAGTGGAGGAATTTCCACATGGGCTCCTTCCACAGGTGAAACCTCCGTGGACACCTCTCCATCTCGAACCTTCTTTACGTTGAAGGTCATGGGAGAGACCTTGAACGAGGAGGACTTGGAAGTCGGGCTCTTGGGGTTGTTGGGAGTGAGGCTCTTCTTGATTTTGTCGCGTTTCTCTGGAGGAACGATCTTGGTGCCGATCTGGGTCATCTTCTTCTCGATGCTCTGGCGTGAAAAGGCTTTCTTCAGGCTGTCAACCTTCTTCAGGCTGTTGCGCTTGAATTTGTCAGCTCTTCTCTCGAACGTGCGACTGCTGCCTGCGGCCATTTCATCGTCACCTGCCAGAGATTCCTCCTGGTGAAGAGTGACATCATCATCGTCATCCGAGGACAGGCTAATGGTCTGGAGGCCTTCCTCGTTGCCGCGGCCATCAACGGAGCCGGCGATGGACGGAGTGGGGTGGGTGGACTCTGCATCGTACTGGCTTGGTTGGGGAGTCTTCAGAGAGTCCTTTACCATCACACTGGTGGGGATCTCGTTGTCCTCCTGTGAAACATGAAGAAGTAACAAATTGGTTAAATGGGTGGTGATTTCATGAACGGCACATTTTTGCTCAAAAATGTAAACACAGTTTACAGACGCGTTCCAGCTCAGGATTTCTACTCTACACGTGAGAAGATTTCTAGACGCCTTCTGAGGAATTCTTCGTCGGGTTGCCTTAAACATACGTGCTCACACATTCCTCCGATGTTTGTTTGTACTTCTGGCCGTCCTGCTGTTACAAATGGACGTCTGTCTTTAATACATTTCAACACGTTGGCCCACGGCGTCTGCTCAGGACTCGGGATGTGAAGAATTTCACCTGTTTCTCTTCAGGAGTCACACATTCTTAATTTTCTCTTTTTGCTTCGACTCTTTCACCACAGACTCTGTGGCTGATGATTCAACATTTTGCTCAGAGAATCAGAGACTTTTGTGTTTTTGACAGGGTATATATTCAAACCGCGCTCTGATGAGTGAAGACATGAAGTACTACTGCATTTCAGAGAGCTTAAAACGCCTTTAGTTGTTCAGTGCAATCGGCTTATTTTCTTTGGTTGTCATTAGCACATGCTTCAGGACTGGACTAACCAGACGATCGAGCAGAGTCCTGCCTGTCTCGTCCATCGTCTTTGGTACTAAAGAGACTGATCACAAAGACAAACCAGTGCTGATGAAAGACGTCTTTGTGTATTAGCTACATGAGCAAAGTCAAGTTCACGTGGTCGCATCTGAAACACTGACCTGTGCCACGAGGACAGAAAACAGTACAAATATGTATCTGGACGTCGGGCTTTACCAGGAGATCAACTGGTTAATAAAATGGTTAACTATCAAACGACAGAATAAACACAGAATATTTGAAGGTGTTACGGTCAATAATAGTCCTTTTTACACTGATCATTTTACTGATAACTTCCTTACATCTAACTGACTGGTAAAACTGGTTTAGAGAAAAGAGTCGTAAACGGAACAGAAAGTGATAAATAATTAGTGAATAGAACCGTTGAACAGACACCAGTTTAATGACATTCAGATTCCAAACACGCCCTAACATAAACATAAAGCATGAGCTCGCGAAAATGATTAGGATTGGATGTTCAACAGCGCTCCATTAAAGACCAAACTGAAACTTGGGCATTTTTCTACATTTCTTGCCTCCCCTAATGTGCTCTGCTGCCCCCCAGAGGAGGCGCTAAACATCAAGGTTTGTTATTTTTTCTTTTAAACAGTGTATCAGTCTTTGTTTCTTTTTCTCGTGTGTCGACTCTGACGTTGTATCAATAAAATCAAATCTCCTTTTTTTGACGTTGTATCAATAAAATCAAATCTCATCTTATCCGACTGTATCTTATCTCAACCCATCTTACTGTTAACGATCTTTTCTTTTATTATCGCAGCTTATTTGAGACTACGTCCACCTCCAACCATGATCTTCTGGAAGCAGGAGTCCCCGTCCTACGGTGGAGTCAGGGTTGAGGGACTGGTTCCGACGACTGAGGAGATCCTGTTGAGGTTCTCACTTCACACTGGTTTGGAAGAAACACCATGTAACTGTGACAAGGTGAGCCTGTTTGACCCAGTGCCGGCGGGGGGGAGGGTAGGGGGGGTCAGGCAGTCTCATGTTTCTGTTGGTGGGGGTAATAATATCCTCCCTCTTCCCTTTGTTTACATCGTCTCTTTGTGTGTCCTGTGTTAAAAAGACAAACTCAGCAGTTCAGTGGAAATCGATGCACGTGTGTGAAAGCAGCGCTGCTTCAGAGCGGAACACTTCACGTCGCTGCACACGGACCATTGATTTTTCCACGGTGAGTGGACCATCAAACACCTGTGGACCAACGACAAGGCCTCCAACCCCAACTGTAGTTTGGGTACTCTGATGATTACCGTATTTTCTGGACTCAAAGCGCTCCCTTTTTTTAAAGGACTTTGGAGGGTTCCTCTGCGTTTAACTCCGTTTAACTTACCCGTACTACAGTACATACCTCGCATTTTTACATACCTGACACCGCAGACCCCGCCCACCCGCGTCGTGTCAGTGCACTGACTCGTTTTACGGTACAACCCAACCAGACATGTTACGCAACATCAGTCCTAACACTGCTGTTCTCCCTGGAGTTCATGAGGAAAAAACAGAGGAAATATCCTTGTTATCTTTAGACCTCCCTTCACACATGACACCACCCAACAGTGGGGTCGGGGTCTCCGAGGTGGACGTGCGCTGATAAATACAGTATGAACTTTAATACATGAAAAAAAAAAACACAGGGTCTTGAACCAACAACTGAAGACAGATTTAACTTCTGACGGAGTAATCCCTCGTCACTGACTTCAGGCCAAATCAGGACTGAACACAGAGGGAGACAAGTCGGAGCAGACTCAAGTCCTGCCTCCCCGGAGGAAAACACGGCCCGTTGACTGGGTCTGAAACTAGTTATTGCTTTGTGTAATTACACAAACAATAAGGTGTTCAGGTGTGTACTGCGCAAACACGGCTGCTGGAACGTGGACGGCGGCGATGCAGAAAAACAGCCATTATCCCCGAGAGACGACGGCGTCAATCGTTACTTCACAGGAAGTAGACTGTGTTCTAGAGTGGACCATTTGAATATTATTACTACAGCGCCCCCTGTTGTATTTAGAGCGCTTCAAACTCCACTGATCTTTACCTTAAACAACAGTCATCTCTACAAAACCAATGAAATAAAAACTCTGCTCTGTGACACCACAGCGGGGCCAGACCCTCACTTTGAGAACCACCGGTTTAGAAGCTGGGTGTGTGAACATTAAAAAATATCTTGTTTTTCGGACGCGTATCTTCACAAAATGAGAACATTCAGGACCAAATGTCCATTGTTTTCTGCTTCCTGCTGTGCACATGGCGACCTTGGTGACAGGACGGGGCGGACAGTGGGGTCCGATAACTGGGGAGGGAGCAGACGTGTTGGACGTGATGTCAGATATTTCCTTCATACTGTGGCAGAACAGGAGACCAGCAGCAGATGTGTTGTTTTTTTATTAATATATATTTATGTTTTATTATATCAATATACGTAAATATCGCAATATTTTGTTCCGCGATACCGTATCAATCTCTCTGTATTGATTTTTTATCATCATTCCCACCAATTTTCTTTCTTCTCTAGTGATTCCAAATGTAGATCCCTCTGTTCCAGTGTTAGGAACCTGACATATATACATACATATATATAGTATCGCAGTATATTACAGTATATCGTATCGTTACACCTGTGTCGTGATACGTATCGTATCGTCAGATTCTTGACAATACACACCCATATTTTATAAACTGTTCATTTATAATATATATTGACTTCAGTCTTTGTCAAAACCCAATACTTTCCATTGGGTAATACTCACCTCTGATACGTGTACTTGCAGTATCTACTTGAGTTCAGCCTCCTCCTGGTTTCCCTCTAACATTATGTCACACATCCGTGTCATTAAAGTGGTTACAGCTAGTACTTTGAGGTTGTAATCTGTAGCTGCAGACGTGACTAGAGCTGACTCGTCAAACCTGAACAACGAGCAGCGAACATAAGTACGGTCGTCACCGTCCCCCTGCAGGCCGTCTCCGTGAACAGCCTGCTTCAACAGACTCCACTCCTCCTCACCGTCCACCTTCATCGCTCTTCATCTTTAAAAAGTACAGCTTTGGTTCACATGCTGATTTAAAGCGGGTTTTTTTTTTTACACCAGGTGACCTTCATGACCTCTAATGACACGTCCCCTCCTACTGTGGTTAGAAGTCTGGGTCAAAGGTCGGATTCCGACCTACTGAATGGCAGAAAGGTCAAGAGGTCGGAGCTTTGGTTTTACAACAGCGTGGCGGGGTCTGTGACCCTCTCGCAGTAAGGCAAGAGCAGTTACCAACCTCCCACCGTGTGACCACGGCAGGAAATGCAACGTTAAACTGTGGAGAACAGTCGACTCTCGCTGTCACCACACCGTGTTGTCTGAGAGCGCCACCTATTCATTTTTTAATAATACATGAGGCAACGAGTCACGAACACGAGGAACACGACACCGTTCAACCACAGCCAACAACCGTAATGACAGGTGAACACACGCTGCCGACACGACACACACGGACACGTCAACACCGTGTTGGATTCATGAACGTCCAATCAGAGCTCGTCAACAAATTGTTTTTATAAAAGTTTTTAAATATTTCCTTGGCATAAACTGAAAAAAACTATGGCTGAACAGTTATTGTGATAATAATGAGTCGGCGAAAATGACCAATCAGGTGACTCCGTTCATCAGACGTTGTAGCAGTGCTCTTTCATAGGAAATGAA
>NC_024322.1:16881555-16883169 GCF_000523025.1 Cynoglossus semilaevis
TCACCAATTCCCAGTCCAATATTCCTGGTGTTGGTTCATGTTCTTGTTCTTTTCTTTCTTCTCTAGTGATTCCAAATGTAGATCCCTCTGTTCCAGTGTTAGTAACTGATGTTCAGATGGAACAGAGTCTCAGACTAAAAAAAACTCAATTTAAGAACTAAAAATCAGTACCGTCCAACCAACCCATCGGTTCTTGGCGTCACTCAGGTGTACCTGTCTCAGTCTGTCTCAGTCTGTCTCAGTCTGTCTCAGTCTGTCTCAGTCTGTCTCAGTCTGTCTCAGTCTGTCTCAGTCTGTCTCAGTCTGTTGGTGATATTTTCTTTTTGTTTTCAGGTCACACCGTTCCTTGACTGCACTGTGTGTCTTCTCAGTAGAGTTCCTGAATGGAGTACTGCAGTACTCCCACAGTGATACTTTAACCCGACTCTCCCAATACTTTAAACATCTGTGCAGGTTTAGACCTGATAAACCTCCCAGGCCGACATGATTGAACTGCTGCGGTGAATTATCAGAGAGACGCAGACATATCTGAGCTGTAGCCTACAGCCACGGCCTGCTTCGACCTGCACACACACACACACCGACACACACCGACTTCACAAGATTCTTCTCTGAACACACGCAATATCTGTGGTCGGACAGAGAGAGAGAGAGACTCACTTCATGGTCAGGTTAAAACTGTGTTTTGAGTGTTGAAAGCTCTGACCTCCAGGACAGGAAGTTCCAGCTCTGCTCTGTGTCCACATCCTGCTCGGTCACTGCATAATTACCTTTGTTTAACTTTGGTTATTAAACAGCCGGTGCAGACGAGCCGATGGTTTGGGCGTGACTGGAAACAGCCTCCTGAGTTTGTGGCATGAACGTGATCAGGCCGAGACCTTTGGTCAAGTTTCAGTTCACACAAAAGCTCTGCCATAAATAATAGAAATGCACGCATCGGTGACGACGACGGAGGAGAATCCAATCAACATCAAATCCCCCGGTGATTAGATGTTGATGGACAGAACCGTGGGTTTGGTCAATAATAAATGTGTAACGGAAAAAAAAAAACCTTGGGAACGCACCGGAACACCCAGACGGTGGTGTGACTGTCGGGTGTTTATTTTGGCGGGTTGTCAGCTGCTCCTCCCCCACGACGCAAAATAGAACTCTTTCTCTGATGTGTTTAAAGTCTCACTGCAAGAACCAAACACCAGAGTTTGTTCTTTTTAGTTACTGTGAGAACGTCGGAGGCTGAACTGGCGGCAGCAGGCGGAGGACGAGGAGGTTAACGATGGACGTGTTTAGCTAATTTTCACCGCGCAGCACAACAACCTGAGATTCAAACACAGAGACTCGGACCGTACAGAACGTCCTATCATGTTAACTCACATGAACTCCGTACACCTTAAAGTGCAATTCTGTTTTTTCATTTCAACCGATGTGAACTATCACACGTTTATATATCGATTTGTAACCGATTCCACAGAATCCAGCCTGTCAGAACAGCAGTTCATCTCTGACTGACGTTACACCGGATCGTCTCCGTTCTCTTCTCTTCTGTCCAGAAACCAAAACATCTGCAGTGACTGGACAGAAGAGTGAGATGACGATCAATCCTGTGTAATTACTGTG
>NC_024322.1:16903100-16903498 GCF_000523025.1 Cynoglossus semilaevis
CCGGTCCCTTTGGCCAGCACGGCCCGCTGGTTTGTTATGATGAAATTAGACGGCGATACCAACACAAACGGGCTGATAAAGATCAGCTGGGAAACAAACGGCCGTTGTTGCAGGAAAGTTGACGTTAAAAAAGGCTGCCAATCATGCAACGCGTCAAACCGGTGCAAAAACAACAACAACAACAACAACAACAACAACAACGTGACTCTGTGATTTGAGATTTGGTCAAAAACAACAGTAACCATGAGAAGAAGAAAAGCTCTGGATGGGTGGGGGGGGTGAGGCGGGGGACAGGGTGTCTTAGGAAGACAGGAAAGGAAACACGAAAACAAACAAACAAGAACCGAGCAGCAGCAGCAGCAGCAGCAGCAATCAAGTCCTGGTTGGTCCTGGTCGTG
>NC_024322.1:16903738-16904848 GCF_000523025.1 Cynoglossus semilaevis
GACAGAGCTGGCAGGGTGAACTTGGCCAAGTCGGTGTGTGTTATCACAGATTGTTGAGGTGAGCAGCGTCGCTTCACTGTGAGGAGGTGAGGAAACCAGTTCACGTGTCACCACCAGAGGCAGCAACAGCAACGACGACAACGAGAACAACAACGACAACAACAACACGTTGGACTGAACCAAAAAAAAAAACAACGAAAGTTTGGAAAAAATAGATAAAAGTTAAGTCAGGACCAGAGATCAACCAGTGACAGAGAATCCTGAGAGGAGGCGCCTTTTCCTCCTCACCCTCTTCCTCCCCCCTCCCTCCCCCGCCTCGGGCGCGTCACACTGTAACTGCATACACCTGACCTGAGCCAACGCATCAGCACAGCAGCCAATAGGCAGGCAGCAACTCACGACACACTGCAACACACACACACACACACACACCCTGGAGATCACACCTGACCCTGCTGCGCCGATCTGTGACGGCTCCACCTACAGGTGAATTCAAAATGGCGGCCAAAACTCATGCCAAGTCAAATCAGCGCCACAAACGAATTCCTGTGAGCAGCACGCCACACCTGACGGTTAGACAAACACACACACGAGCTCAACGCCACACTGTCACAGGTCACTGCTCTACACTACGACACAAGGGAGTCCAAACATCTGGGTGGTGGGCCAGAGCCAGGTCCAGGTGGAACAAATAAATGGACTAAAAAAAAAATTTTTTGTAAAAGAACCACACCCCCTTTAAAAAAAAAAAAAAAAAAAAAAAAAAAAAAAACCCCGACCTGCCCTGGGATTCAAACACATCCATGTGCAGGCCCCGCCCCCGGACACACACAGAAATGCCTTGTGGAGCTCAGGGGAGGGTCTTGGCACCTGCTGCCTCTGAACAACAGAGCCTCAGTACCTGGGAAACCAGATAAGGACCACGGTGAGGAGCGCTCACTGACTCTGACTGTGTCAACAATGAGCCACAAATACACCCCCCCACCACCACCACCTCCTCCCCTTTCCTCCCTCCCTCCCTCCCCCCTTAACCCCCACCTTAATTTACACTGCCGGGCCCTTACACACTTGTGAGCACATGCTGCGACGCACCCACCGTCACACAGGCAA
>NC_024322.1:16924524-16925527 GCF_000523025.1 Cynoglossus semilaevis
AGGAGGAGGGGGGGGGTCATGGTTCAGAGGAAATGAAGGACAGCTCTTGTCTCTGAAACCATAAAATATTGGATATGATTTGCTCATGTTATAATCATAAAAAAATAAAAAAATGAAATGACAGGAAGCTACGTGACGACTTGCGCAAGAAACAAACAAACAAAAAAAAACGAACAAAAAAACCTATCCCAAGGTAAACAGGAAACTATTGGCCAGTGAGAAGTGGCGTTCGCTGCAGTGACCGAGCGGTGGAGCAGTGGAGGAGTCAGTCATCGACTCGTCTGACTTATGTCTGTGGGGTGTAAACAGATCCAGTCAGATCCAGTGTTTAAGCCCCGTCTATTATCCTGCTCTGCTCTATTCCCAGACACACCCTTCTTTTTCTTCCTCTTCTGCCCTGGTACCTGCCCCCCCCCTCCTCCCCCCTCTCTCTTTCTAAAACACACACACACACACAGTATCAAGATGGTTTTTTTCCCCCCTAATATTTTCTCAGAAAGAAAGCAGCCCTGAACTGCGACAGGGAGCGGAGCGGAGCCCCAGTCCTGTCCGACCAGATCTGGAGTTAATGGAATGCGTCGCCCGACTTCACCTGCAGCGAGATCACGTGTCACGGGAAGAGTCCTGACTCTACCTCAGTCAAATGTGGATGCAAAACCGCGCACAAACAAACGCACAGATACACAAATGTGACGGAGGTTGGTCTCCGGTGTCGCCGCCTGCGGGGGGGTTTGTATTTTTTAGGTCTAGAAATCGGATCTGACTCCACTCCGTTGCTAATGTTTAAACATATCGCTGTCACAGTAGCTAGCCTGGTGTGGCTAGTGAATATTTGAGGGCGGTGTGCCAAAATAGTTCTCCTCGCAGCTACTCAGGAGACCCCGATCTCGGGAACTACCGTGTTCTAGGCTATGTACTTCCTGCCCCGGCCACCACTTAGGGGCGCCACTGTCTTATTAGCCACAGTATTTCACAGTACGATCATCGGTATTTGATTTACGAC
>NC_024322.1:16926151-16928317 GCF_000523025.1 Cynoglossus semilaevis
CGGGAGACCCGGACCTGGGAAACTACCGCGTTCTAGGCTATGTACTCCCTGCCCCGGCCACCACTTAGGGGCGCCACTGTCTTATTAGCCACAGTATTTCACAGTACGATCATCGGTATTTGATTTACGACTACTTTTTACTTTTCACTTTTTTACTTTCACTCGTGACATGTGAAGTAACAACACAGATTGAATTCATTTTTTTAAGACTTTTTTTTTAGAAAATTTAAATGTGTCCAACAGGGCCCTCTAAAGGCCGTCAGTCGTCACTTGGACCCACCTGGAAGATGAGAACTTTGAAGTGGTTCCTCTTCAGCAGGTGGCCGTGGTTGGCCTCCAGCTTCTTCACCTGCACCGCCTGTTTGTCCAGCCGCTCCCTCACCTCCTTGACGTGGCCGCTCATCTTGCGGGAGCGCTCCAGCAGCTTGCTGACGCTGTTGGAGGTGCTCATGTGGGTCTTGGACAGGCGGCTCACGTCCCCCTGCACCACCCGCACGGCGTCCTCCAGGCTGGCCTGCCGCTGCTCCATCCGCCACTGGTTGTCCTGCACCGACTCCAGCATGTTGACCAGCTTGTCCAGCAGCGCCACCACGGTAATGGCGCTCACCTGGCCGCGGTCCACGGGGGGGCCGGGCGCGGCCGCGGAAGGGCTGGTGGGGCTCTTCAGGCCCAGCCGGGACAGGGTACCTGTGGGGGTCGGGGAGGACGGGGCTGAGGAGGGGGCGAAACTGGGGATCAGCAGCTCCGAGGATTCGGGCTGCTGCTGCAGCTGCGGGATGGTGTGAGTGCTGCCGGAGACGCTGCTGGGCTCGGCATGGGTCGCGCCGCGGTCCACGGTTCCCAGGTGGTCAGGTGGTCCGGTGGTCCGGTGGTCAGGTGGTCAGGTGGTCCAGGAAGCCTCAAACAAACAGACTCTGGCGGTGGTGCAGCCACTTGTTGCAGCGGAGAAGTGACGGGAAGCTGTTTTCACCTCTTTGACTTGACTCCGCGGCCACGCCCCTTTCTGTTCACTCACACGCTCACGCTCACGCACGCACGCGCGCGCTCACACACACACTCACGCCCTGTGAACTTTCAAAAACACTTTCGTCTGTGATTGTGCGGGCGGAGCCTGGTTGTCACGGCAACCGTGTAGGTCACGCTCACGACAGAAGAGTGTGTGTGTGTGTGTGTGTTCAACAAAACCATCGATGAAGGATATTTATCAACATGACACATCACCGAGAAATCGAGTTATCGAGGATGTTGCGTAGATTACAGGGTTCAGATTTAACTCATATATTTGGAGTGGTTACGTTGTTAATCCCCAAAAAGAGTGAAACCATAACATTCTTCTGGATTAATCACGATTAATCGTGATCATAATATATCCCGATTTAATCACGATTAATCGTGATCATAATAAAAAAAATTAATCGTGATCATAATAAAATCGTACATAATTATTATAATGAAATAATTGTATTTTTTAATGCAACAACAAATAATTTAAATCATTTTATCACCGGAAGAGCATGACAAATAGCAGTCGGTAGAGGTCGCTGTTTCACACCTGTTTTAATCCGTGGCTAATCCAAACGATTTAATAACAGTTTGTTGTTTTAGTCAGTATTGTTGATGTCCGTCTGTTGTTGTGTTGCTGCCATCTTTTTTTTTTCATAGCTCAGCGATGCTGAGGTGACGGTCGTAACCGTTGCGCCTCTGGTTCCGCCGCTGAGGCCAGAAGCTGTGATTTGAAACGGTTTGTCTCAAGGTTGAACACTCAAACGTAGGTGTTAGATTCCAAGCTGTGCCAAAGAGTGCTTTGTACACGCACCACAGTTTGAGCACCAGCCAAGTGTACAGAGTGAAACGTCGGATTTATGTTTCACCACGGGCTAAATGAGCTAAATGGAACAGTGGCGTGACGCGTCAACGTGTCACAGGGTGAAATGCGTTAAAACAGACCATAACGAGAGTAAAATACAGCGACTGTCAACGCGGACACACAGCAACAGGCACGTCGTCCACGCTTGGACTCGGACTCGGCACGGTCTGACATCGCTTACAGCCGTCCGTCACGTCCCTGGTTGACGATTTGGAACAGAACCTCCTGATGAGAACGTACGGTGAGAAGACGGTAGCTGCGACTGTAGCTGCAACTGTAGCTGCGACTGGAGCTGCGAC
>NC_024322.1:16928514-16928993 GCF_000523025.1 Cynoglossus semilaevis
CGGCGCCGTTAGCGGGGCCTGTAGCTGGGATTGTAGCTGCGCCTGTAGCTGCGACTGTAGCTGCGACTGTAGCTGCGACTGTAGCTGCGACTGTAGCTGCGACTGTAGCTGTGACGAGATACGAACTCCCTGAGATACCAGTATTCCATGTTACGAGGTTTCAACAATTGCAAGATTTTCCTCGTCATACGAGGAAATATAAGGAGTGTTCAACTTAGGGCTGGCATCCATTCAGTGGTACGGCATGGGGAGGCACCGAGCTCTGATGCCAAAGCAGTTGCAGAGGATTTTATACATATATATATATATATAAATATACTGTATATATTTTATTTTATCAAACACTAAAAGTTTGTTTTTAATCAGGAAAATAAAATCTAGATGCGACAGTGAATCGACACAGGAGTGACTGCTGTTCTGGACCTGATTAAACTGGTGTCACGAAGGTTCCACTGGACTGTGATTTCTTACATGTCAGC
>NC_024322.1:16929135-16939385 GCF_000523025.1 Cynoglossus semilaevis
CCTGCCCCGGCCCCTGCCCCGGCCTGGTGCCCCTGCCCCACTCTCTCTGTGTCCCCGCTGCTGTAAATCTTTTCTTTGTGGGAACAACAATCATCGCTTTCATCAATTTAAACACACAGTTTGACAGCGTCCACGGTGTCAGCGTGGAGAGACCACGGTGTCTGGATGGTCGGACTCCTGTCGGACTCCTGTCGGACTCCTGTCGGACCGAGGTATGAGAAGAATCTGCTGTTAAATCCACACCTGCGTTTGATTGGACGACAGCTGGGTCAGTTCCAGTGATCTCACCGTCTGAGTGAAGGAAGTAAAAACCAAATCCACTGCCCCCCAGGTCTGAGGTCTGACTCCGCCCACCAGCCCAGCTCCACTGACCCAGAGGAGGGACTGGAACCCAGTCATTATGTGGACGACTGGTCCACGCGGCGGTGCCTGGTTCAGTCCCACCTTCGTCCAGATCAATCACTCCTGTGTTCCTGTCTCTGCTCTGCTGTGTCACCGTCTCCATGGAAACACACACACACACACACACACACACAGTGTCAACAGAAAAGTGTGAGCTGCCATACCAGGCCCTTGAACTTTGACCTCTGGGACGCAGAGTGGAGGGAGCGTCGCTTCCATCCGTCCTGTCCGTCTTCTGGCTTCGTCTCTGTTCTCCCATCCTTAAATCAACATTTGTATTTTCTTCTTCTTCTTCTTCTTCTTCCTCTTCTTCTTCTTCTTCTTCTTCTTCTTCTTCTTCTTCTTCTTCTTCTTCTTCTTCTTCTTCTTCTTCTTCTTCTTCTTCTTCTTCTTCTTCTTCTTCTTTTTCTTCTTCCTCTTCTTCTTCTTCTTCTTGACGCTGTGGTCCTGTGGCACAGTGTGAAGGCCAGACTGAGGCTGGAGTTCAGTTTCCACAGGATCACAAACAACACTGACATGTTTGAACAACAGAGGGCGCTCATGAGGGGCTGACAATGAACTACATTTTGCAGAGTTTTTAAATTAATTTGTTGATTGTCTCTTGATTATGGAACTGTTGGCTTTGCAGTTTTTTCTTATTTTGTTAATGAAGTGTTATTTTAAAAATCCAAAAATCTTCTTCTTCTTCTTCTTCTTCTTCCTCTTCTTCTTCTTCTTCTTCTTCTTCTTCTTCTGTCCAACCTGAGGTGAAGGTGAATGAACAGTAATTCGCTCAAACAAACTAAAGAAAAGTTACTGATTCTGTGTTTGGACACCCACCACAGATCAACTTGGAGAACTTTGCCCTCTGCAGGTTACAGGTATAACTGCACGGCCTAATCCTCACTAACGTCAGTGAATCAGTGACGACTTCACTCTGACTGTGAGAAGTTTCTGGAGAGAAGAATCCATTTTTTTTCTATGACATAATTTCAACAAAACATGTCGAAACATGAAAACATTGCATCTTGGGAAAAAGAACCTGATGATAGGGGAGGCGGCGGAGGCGGAGGGGGGGGATGAATGGGCGGGTGTGGCACCGGTGTGACCGTTAAGCTGCTGGCAGACGACGTGGCTGAACGACTGTAGCTGACGATTGTTGTTGAACGAGTTTTTGCGGATGTTTGATTTGAAAGCTACACACGCACGCACACACACACATACACATACAATCATATACACAGACATATACGCACACACACACTTCCAGCTGGATGTAAATCTCGTGCACTCCTCGTCTGTTTGTGTGACCTGGAGCAGCAGAGAAAAGTCTTTGACGACAGTGAAGTTTTTTTGGCAGGAGCCGTGATTTGAAATCGTCGTCTGCGTTCACTGGGTTATTTCCCAGAAGTCTCAGCAGCGATGACAACAGCAACGAAACGAGCAAAGGTTTCACTTTTGTCCTTCGTAACTGGGTCCAACGTCGGAGCTGATTCTGGGCGGAGCCACGATAAAAAAAAAACAAATTTAAAATTCACGTCCGTTTGGTTCACGTTCACGCCAAAAAGAACCGGCTCTGAACAGGAAGGTGGAGCAGGACTCACTGATGGACCAGAACCAGAACCAGAACTGGAACTGGAACTTTCTTCTGCTCTGTATTTATTGGTTCATTCTGGGCCATGTTTTTTTTATTATGTTCAAATTTTGTTTAATTAGATCAGGTTTGTTTACCTTCAAAATTAATTTTTTCAATTTTTAAAAGTCAGATCAAACGTCTTATTTTAACCAACTTTAATTGGAAATTTATTAAATTTACTGAAGCATTTAAAGAAAGTGTATTTCACTCCTTTGTCCACACAGGGGAGTCGTGGTCACCTTAACCAACTTTAATTGGAAATTTATTAAATTTACTGAAGCATTTAAAGAAAGTGTATTTCACTCCTTTGTCCACACAGGGGAGTCGTGGTCACCTGGTGGTCACATGGTGTCAAAGGTCATCCTTCTGAAGAAGAAGACGGCAGACGGAGGAGACGGAGGAGAGAAACCACGTCGTTGTGTTTGAACTGGACCCCTGAAGCTCATCATTAACTCCAGCAGCCCCCTGCTGGCCATAGTTCTGATGACACGTACGGTTCCGCCGCCGTCTTTGAGTCGCGGAACCGGCTCAGACTGGTTGTGGCGACTCAGTGGGAAACAGGGGAGAAACGGTGTCTTTCTGTGGCTAAATCAAAGGCCCACGTCGGTGAGAAAATTACACGCTGGGGCCAAAACAGATGGTGGTAAATCTTTAAATGACCCTTTTTCAGCGACCAGCAGGTGTCAGACACGCGCTCACTTAAAGGCCGACTTGTTATCGTGGAGAAAGTGTTGGTGTTTCCTGCAGTTTGGCTTCTGTGATTGTATCCACCGGGAGCCAATAGACCGAGTGATGAGGTGTTGAACTGTACCACACACACACACTGTCGCACACACACACACACTGTGAAACCTGTTTCCTGTCCAGCACCAGCCGACAGCTGATTGGTCGGAGTTCCTCCAGTGAAGGTGTTGAGGTTTTCAGCTGATCCTCCTCAGTGAAGATCAGACGTGAGACTCTGAGCTGATTGACTTTCATTAACCTGTCATTTTCTCCACCCGTGCATCGGTGCTCCCCCTTCAGGTATTCTTCCTGTACTGCGGTTCGTCGTTCCTGGTAAAGGATCGTTTTGGTCCGACTGGTCCGAGGTCTCCGTTAATTAGAAACCGACGAGTCTTCCTCAAGTCCCCAGGGTAAAGTCTGTGGTTTTAGGAAATGACTTAAGAAATTGACAAAAAAAAAAAAGTTAAGGAATCTGGTTTTGTAGATGGGAGGGACAAAGACTCAAACGAACCGGATCATTTCAGTGACCTGTATCTCCACTGGGTTCAGTACCATGTGACCCGACCCCCCCCGACCCCCCGTCACCACCCAGACTCCTGTTGTTTTGACACTGAGTCCGTGGTTCCCTCCACGACAGACCATGGATTTGTATTTGACTCGAACAAAGCTGCGTGTCAGAACCTGTCGTCAGAGGAGGAGAGGATTCTAGAAGATTGGTGTCAGGTTTCACCGTCGACAACACAAGGTGCCATATATGTCCATATATGTCCATATATATCCTGCTGTCAGAGAGCTGCAGCTCTGCTCATACACTGGGAGGTTTATGATAACGACGAGTTTGTTCGATTTGTCTTTTTGTCACCTGTAGGGGTGTAAGAAAATATGGATACATTGAAATATCGCGATATTTAGTTTATCTGGATTTTCATTAACAGACAGTTTTACTACAATTAAATAGTTTAAAAAAAATCTCAATACATCAACAGTGCCTATTGTATCCAAATATATCGCAATATATTGTATCGTTGGCCCTGTATCGTGATACGTTTCGTATCGTGATACGTTTCGTGATACGTATCGCCAGATTATTGCCAATATACACCCCTAGTTAATTGTTTGTTCGTCTCCGTTCCCGGTAATGTCCTGGAGTTCTGTCCAGCGTCTAACCCTCACCCCCCTCCCCTCCTTCACCCTCCCTATGATGATGATTGGCTGCGTCTCCCCCACGACTCCCCTCCAGAGTTCCATCCAGCAGCTGATGGTTCCGTCTCCACTGCAGGTGGGAGCAGAGACATTTTCAGACGTTCACAGAGACTTCCTTCCTGCTCCTCCTCGTCCTCGGGTCTGCTGGATTTGAACTCCCGACCGACAGGACAAAACAGGAAACTGGCAGGATTACACTGACTGGGTCAGCTGTGCAGACACACAGATGGGCTGTGGCCCAGAGGTTGAACTGCACGGGTGTCACTGTGGGAGCACACGCTCTTCACTCCCAGGGACAGGGTTCGAGGTCGGCGAAGAGATCATTAATATTTAATAAATTATTATTATTCTTAAATTGTGAGAAAAAAAATACAGCCAGTCATGTGACACGGACGATAACATTTAAACTTTCCGGCCGGGCGATCCAACCCCCGACGTCTTCTCGTTGTGAGGCCGACGCACCAACAAATCTGAAATAAAAAATGAACCACGCATCAAGGTTTAAGGAGAAGGCTGAGTTATCTCAAAAAGTCACTGGTCATACCATGATACTACACACTCCAGTACACTAGGTGGCGGTATGTGCCAAAAAAAAAACCTTGGTCGTGAGCCGCTAATAAATCCAGATGTCAGGTCCCTACGTAGCCTAAGCCGACATTCGGGTGTTGAAACACAACGTGGGAAGAACAATATCGTGAACAAAAAAAAATTTGTAGAGTATCGTTACGTCGCTAATGAGCAGAAAACAGTTCCGATGAACGAACGCACGCGCGGCGCCAGTTCCGACACACAGACTGACGCGGCATTTTACATTTCGTGATATAAATTATTTATTTACATTTACAGAAAAATGACCCCATCAAGACAACATAGTAATAACTATTGGAAATAGAACCCAAGTACAGTAGCTGATGTCATCGTCACAACCAATCAGAGCGCTCTATAGTAACATTGTGCCCTCTGTCAAAGGTCTCCTATAACACAAGGTGCAAGGCATCACGTGTAGCCCCCCCCAGACACGCCCACACTTCTACACCCTCTCCTCCCCCGACCCGACGACACGCACGCACACACACACGTGCACTCTCTCACACACACACACACACACACACACCTCATGTAAAGCCCCTGACCCTGCTCTGCACTACCCTGATTTGCTGTAACACCTCATCTACAAACAACGGACGGTGGCGAGGTTGTCTCTACCAAAGCTCGCACATCTAAAACACACACACACACACACACACATTCAGTATCTTCAGCGCCCCCTAACACCTCATGGTTCAGTTTTTTTCAGGAAAAACCTGGAAGTGGGCGTTAAGAGACAAAGGTGCAAGGAGACAATCTGGACACGGGCGACTGATATGAACATTACTCCGAGGTCGGACGTCGCCACCAGGCGGTGCTGCACCTCCGTTTAGTGCGTCGAGGTCAGGGTGGGTGAGGAGGGGGGGCGGGGGACCAGGACTGAGGGGGGAGCAGAGTGGGGGCTACATGGAGGAGGACATCAGACGCCGTCTCCACTCTGTCCCGCAGGTCTGGGCTCAGATCAGTCGAGTGGACGCCCGCATGGTGTTCTCAGAACTGAAGTGGACGTTGTTCTGCTTCTGTCTGTTGATCCTGTTGGTCCGCGGGCACTTCCTGTACGGAGAGAGAGAGAGAGAGAGAGAGTTTGACAGGTTAGAGCGAGGCAGCGACACATGCAGCAGCAGAGTGGGTTCTAAGAACGATACGTACGTAAATACGGAGCGACAATACAATATATTGTGATATATATTGCGATATATTGTGATATATATTGCAATATATAATGTGATATATATTGCAATATATATTGTGATACCTATTGTGATATATTGTGATACATATTGCGATGCGTTGTGATACATATTGCGATATATTGGGATACTATAGGCATGCCGATATATTTAGTTTTATTTTCCCAGTGTAACTGTAGTCAATCAGTTATCAGCCAATCAGCTATCTTACTGACAGACCAAAACCTGAAGGTGAGTTCCTCGGCGTTCCGTACGCGTAACCTTAAACACATATACCCATTGTCTTGACTTGTGTGGACTTAGCTTTGAAGCTAATCACAAACCCGGTCCAGATGAAAGCACAGAACCAGTACGGCCTCTGTGCTGTTCTACTCTTTCCTCTCATTTACTCTGTGCTGTGCGTTTTATCGTGTACTGGTGTAATATTTGTGGATTTATGTTGATCATTAAAATTAATACTGCCTAACAGCATGCAGGACACATAAAGTCGACTCAGACTGTTATTCACGGCTGTAATTTCCTCTGTTCGTTGCTCGTTTATTTCACTGCTGAATTTCTTTTTTTTTTTAGTTCTTTATTGAGAGTCATGAATTTCCGTAGGTCTGTTTGTGTAGGCTGTTCTTACAACCACAATGGCTGTTTGGAAACAAGTGGGATTTCTCTGGCGTCGGGACTCACCTGGTGATGCAGAGCACCACCACGCAGATGATGACCACCTGGAGGGCGCCGATGATGGAGGCGATCAGGACGTAGTGCAGTTTCCCAGAGCCTGGAACCACGTACAGGACGTTGTACTCCTTGATGTCACACTGGGGGCCCTGGAACCCTGAGTGACAGCTGAGATCACACACACACACACACACACACATACAGAGGAGGGCGAAGAAGCGGGACAGAAAATAAACAGGTGATTTCTATGAACTACTTAAAATGGTTCATCTTTTGGCCACTAGAGCGGCTCCACAGCTGTCGCTCAGATGGCGAGTGGCTGCTTCTCTGTCTCTTTAAGCAGCAACGAACAGTTCTGATTGGGCGACACAAGGCGAGGAAATAAACCAGAGAGAGGGACGAGCGGTGTCCTCGGGGACAAACTAAACGGTCGGCCGTCTCATCTCCCTCCCTCCCTCCCTTCCTCCCACCCTTCCTCTCCTCTAGTGGCACTTCCTGTCTCTGCAGAGATTGCTCCTCACTAACATTTTCATGTAAAAAAAAATGTCCGACAACAACAGTGCTATTCTAAAACCATGTCCCCACAAGTGTAGATTTACCAGAAGCCACACACACACACACCCTCTCTCTCATCTGTGTGACCTGACAGTGCGTGACATGAACAGTACACTCCTGTAGGGGGAGAGGGTTATTCTGTTTTTCACGCTGTTGCGCACACACACACACTCATGTGGACACCGGCAGTACCTCTCACGACCACAGGGGGGCAGCAGAGATCTTTGTGAAAACCACATCTCAGTGCACAACATTACTGCAGGGCTGGGATGAGACAGCAGAGATACTTCAGTACTTCAGTACTTCAGTACTTCAGTACTGCAGGCAGTAAATGACAGAGCTGAAAAACTTCACTCTGTGTTTTTTTTATTATCATCTCCTCTGAATCTTTATAACGTTGCTGCAACAGTAACAGTGACACATACAGTACACAGCAGGTACTACAGTCGGACAGATGACAACACCTGCAGGAATCTGAAAACCAAATCACTACAAGCCTAGAACTAAATCAACTGAAGTGTTTCTATTGGCTGGCCACCCAGCCAATAGAAACACAGCTCTCTGTTCATGCTCTGACTCTGACCTGTCGCTGAGAAATAATAAACAACTTACGTAATATTTAGACTTGTAGTTTTAAATAACCAAAAACTGCTGTCCTTCCCAAGCAAGGGTATCTGGAGCCCTAGGGGTAAGCAAGGGAACTGCACGGGGGGATGCATAATTTACAGAAAATGGAACATGGTTTGGTAGAAAAAAAAAAACGACAGAGAGAAACTTTTAAAGGTCTACGATGTTGGTTTGAACGACAACGAGATTTATGTAATATTTAAATATTATTTTACATCAACTCTACTGCTGTGTTAAAATGTTTAATTTGGTTAATCGGCTGATTAGTGGACGACGGTGGAATTACTGGTGGTACTGTGATTTTTTTTTAATATAACATCATTAACACTTTCATTTCAACACAGTTGTTCAAATATTACTACGTCGTACCATCTGTTCAAAAACAGCGATGTATAATATTTGTACTTCAACACGTAACAAATACAAATACAGTCGTGTGTGTGTGTGTGTGTGTACCTGCAGGAGGGCTTGTCCGGGGTCCTGGGAAACTGACACTCTCCGTGGACGCAGTAGTTTTTGTAGTCGTCCGGACAGGGAATGTAGAGTCCGCGGGCTTCCCCCTTCCGCACGTCGTCGTTTTCCTCTGTTTTGTTCACAAACACATTCATGAATCATTCATGAGTCAATGCGGCCAGTCTGCATAGAAATGGATTATTAAAGGTATCTGTGGTTATATTTAGAAAGTGCTGGCTCAGGTACAGAGGGACCAGGGTCTGGGGTGAACACGTAGAACCGATCCGTCCTCACCGGCACCGTTTGTTCGTCGGTTTAATTGTTTGTTTGTCGACCAATGAGTGGTTTTGTTTACGCTCATCCTCTCTCCTCAGTGAACAGAGTCGGTATTAAACTATATTTGACGAAAGTAAAGTCGAGAGTTATGGTCTGATTTTACAACACTAGGGGGCGCAAAAACCAAATGTGGTTTGTATTAGGGATTCAACCTTTTCATGTGACTTATCTGGAACCTGTACTGATACTTGGAGTATCTGCTGGTACTGACATGGAGTACTCCGGTTTACAGGATGTCATGCAAAGTTAACTTGAGTTTTCCGGATTAGATTAGATTAGGGAAACTGCCCCCCCAACACAGGGAAATCTGAGGGGCTACCAACAATCTCTTGGATGAACATGCTAACCTATTAGAACCCAGAACCTTCTGCATGTAAGGCAGGTGAGGTAACCACTACACTATGAGACCGATACCGATGCTGAGTATCGGATTGAGCCATCCCTAATCTGTAATCCAACGAGGGAATATTCGACCGTCAGTGTTGATGAAAACATGAACAATCACTGGTTCCCAAGTGTGTGTGTGTGTGTGAGACTCACCCGTGACATCAGTGTGAGGGAACTGTCCGTTCCCTCCTTTGTTCCCAGTTAAGATGTCACCTGTGGAGGACAGGGACACAGTCAGAGGGTCTGCAGCTCCATTAGCCGCTGACAGGGGGCGTACCAGACGACTGAATGCAAATGTTGGAGGTAACAAAAGGGCTCACGTCTGCGTCTGCAGCCCCGTCTCCATAATGATAAATATATATATAATATATATATACAAATAATATAAATGTGAGGTGTTCTCTTCAAAAGTCAATGTCAAAAAATGAGTGAAATGAAAAGTGTTGTCTTTGTCTCCTCCTGGTGGATTAACTGTGTGATTCAGATCAGTGGATTTAACCTGACAGATTAACCTGTCAGTCAGTCAGACAGACAGTCAGTCAGTCAGTCAGTCAGTCGGTCAGACAGACAGTCAGTCAGTCAGTCAGACAGTCGGTCAGACAGTCAGTCAGACAGTCAGACAGACAGTCAGTCAGACAGTCAGTCAGACAGACAGTCAGTCAGCCAGTCAGTCAGACAGTCAGTCAGGCAGTCAGACAGTCAGTCAGACAGTCAGACAGACAGTCAGCCAGTCAGTCAGTCAGTCAGACAGTCAGACAGCCAGACAGTCAGTCAGTCAGTCAGTCAGTCAGTCGGTCAGACAGTCAGTCAGACAGTCAGTCAGACAGTCAGACAGACAGTCAGTCAGTCAGTCAGACAGTCGGTCAGACAGTCAGTCAGTCAGTCAGACAGTCAGACGGTCAGTCAGTCAGTCAGTCAGTCGGTCAGACAGACAGTCAGTCAGTCAGACAGTCAGACAGCCAGACAGTCAGTCAGTCAGACAGTCAGACAGACAGTCAGCCAGTCAGTCAGTCAGACAGACAGTCAGTCAGACAGTCAGACAGACAGTCAGTCAGACAGTCAGACAGACAGTCAGTCAGACAGTCAGTCAGTGGTTGTGGAGATTAAACCTCACATCAGTGACTGTAACAGAGGGAGTCTATTTTAAATGATGTGTGTGTGTGTGAGTGTGTGTGTGTGTGTGTGTGTGTTCCTCCTCGTGGCCTCACCTCAACCTAACGTGAACACCTGCTCCTGCAGACAGGGAGACGGACTCCGCTGCGTGTGTGAGTGTGTGTGTTTTTTTTTTTAATCACCGCTGTGTGTGTTAGCGTGCGTGTGTGTTCATCCGTGTGTGTGTGTGTGTCCGACCTTGGCAGTGGCCCAGGTACTTGACCTCGATGCGCTCCTGTTTCTGACAGGAAGCCTCCTTCACCTGGCAGGGGTTGTCGTAGGAATGGCCGTCTGAGGCACACACCGGGTTGAAGCTGATGTGGGAGCAGTCGATGTTGCACACACACCTG
>NC_024322.1:16939668-16939931 GCF_000523025.1 Cynoglossus semilaevis
GGGGGGAGAACTGACATCAGCACAGGAGGACTGCTATTTTATTTATTATCTGTGTCGAGATGTGAAATAAATAGAACCTGAAAAATGAATGAAAATGAGAACGACTTTACACCAGGGAGTGTGTGTTTGTGTTTGTGTGAGAAACAAAGAGCTTCATTCATTCACAGATTAAAAGTGAGACAAAAACTTTACAGCTGGAGCACCGTGGTGGCGGCGGCGGGGACAGTGACGGCGGTCACGCCGCCGGCGTTGGGAAGGTTCGG
>NC_024322.1:16940107-16942703 GCF_000523025.1 Cynoglossus semilaevis
CAAAAATGTAAGTAATTTATGGTCTGATAACAACCCTAACACTAATATAAAACTGTAGTTACTGCGTTTTAAAAACGTTTTTTTTTGTAGTTTTCAAATTGAAATTATAATAAAAAAATCAATAAAAAATCTGTCTGTCATGAATAAAAACAGAACATTTACCTCAAAAAAATATAAAGTAACAAGTACTCAAACACTACAAAATAAGTCCCTTATGTTGACTGTCTACTACTACATACTAGATACTACTAATATATACTAGATACTACAAATATCTTCCACATTTGTTTCGTGACATTTGACTGCAGTACATTCTCTGTCCATTAGGATTAAAAAACCTCACGTACCACTCAGGGTCCGCACACCCCTAGTTGGATAAGACAGTATTTAACCAACAATGTAAACAAATACTGAGTACTGGCTTCACATACACAGTGGTACATGGAGTATAACTGCCACAACACACACACACACACACACGCACACACACACACGCTCCTGTCCGTCAGCCGTCGTGGATGTACGACTGACACTGACGTGGACTGAAAGGCTGTGCAGTCGGCCGTGTCGGAGCTGAGCCGCTGCTGTAATGAAGGATCAGCAGAGCAGGAACGTCGGGAAGACGGAGCCGAGAGGCTCCGTGTCCGAGAGGCTCCACCTCAGACAGAAGAGCCGTGATCCGTGCACCGTCTTCAACGTTTCTGTTTCTGTTTCTGGACACTGACACTCGATGACAAGTCTCTGTTCTAGTCACAGCATAAAAAAAAAAAAAAAAACAGTCTAAAAAGGAGGTTTGCGACTCCTAGAGGGCGCACAGAGGTACTGCAAGTGAAACAAAAAATAGTTTGTGAATCTAATTACCGTATTTTACGGACTATAATATGCCACTAAAATATGTTATTTCATGTTTGTTATTCTCACACTGACAGCCTCTAGAGGGCACTACAGCTGGCTTGTGCGACTTAAACTCCAGAGTGACTTATATTCTGCAGACTTGTAAGGCAGCCGTGTACCGTCTTCAACGTCCGCGTCTGTATTTCTGTTTCTGTTTCTGGACACTGACAAACGATGACGAGTCTCTGTTCTAGTCACAGCACAAAAAAATGAAAAAAAAAACAGTCTAAAAAGGAGGTTTTTGCGACTCCTAGAGGGCGCGCAGAGGTACTGCAAGTGTTAAAAAAAATAGTTCGTGAATCTGATTACCGTATTTTCCGGAAAAATGAAAAAAAAAAACAATCTAAAAAGGAGGTTTTTGCGACTCCTAGAGGGCACGCAGAGGTACTGCAAGCGATACAAAAATAGTTCGTGAATCTTATTACCATATTTTCCGGACTTTTTTTCATCCTTTGGCTGGGTTTGCCACTAAAATATATAATTTAACGTTTGTTATTCTCACACTGACAGCCTCTAGAGGGCACTATAGCTGGCTCGTGCGACTTATACTCCAGAGTGACTTATATTCTGCAAAATACTGTAACATTTTTTTTATTAAATAAATGGCAGATGTTTAAGTTAGAAAATAAAAAAAAAAGAAAATACAAACCCGACGTTTCGAGTGTTTGTTTTAACAGTTATAATATTGAATTAAAACCATGTATCCAGGGGCGCTGCTAGGAATTCTGGGTCCCCACGGAAGGCCCGTTTTGTAAACACAATTTATTTATATATTTATATTTTCTGTATTTCTGTATTTTACAGCTGTTTTCATCCAAAGTGACTTTTCACGAGGAGGATCCAGTACATGGTTCCACTGGGACTCAAACCCAGGACGTTCTGCATGTAAGACAGAATTGTAAGGCAGTTGTGATAACCGCTACACTACAGAACCACTTTTTTTTTTTACCATAGTCACATAATTAATTTATAATTATACAACTGAATATAATGGAGCGCCACCTATATCTTGGTCTCAGGTTGTCATGTTTTTCCTCAGTCACCACTCAGGTTGTCATGTTTTTCCTCAGTCAAAGCTGTGAATCAAAGCTGTGGTTCACGGTGACCAGAAAGAGACGCAAATAAAGATTCTGAACAATCTGAAAAAAAATATATTTTTTTTAAAAGAAGAACAGATTTAAAAATAAAGTAAATATCCATGAAATAAATTCTCAATAATTCACACTAATGTATATGACCTGAACACACACACACACACACACACACACACAGCCGTCTCCGGGGACGACTGTTCGTCGCTGCCTGATGTCTGGACTCCATACATTTTTAATGAGCCTCTCACTTTCTCCATAACAGGCACTATACCACCAGACTGCAGTGCGTCAACACATCCTAATGCTGCTCACACACACACACACACACACACACACACACACACTAACATCTGCAGCAGAGTCGTGCACATGCACGTGCACGTGCGCCCAGGGACACGTCTCCAGTCTTTACGTCTTTTTTTTGTTTCTGTTTTTTCACACTTTATTCTGAAGGGACGACAGGAAGTGAAATCAAACTCACACTGTTGACCTACGCTGTGTGTAGGTGTGTATGTACACAGGACTCATGAGGACACAGTCTTAGCAGGATGTGTCTTATCGATTAGTTCCCAGTGATCCCCCCCCTCCTCACCCCCCCCGGCCTCCCC
>NC_024322.1:16943511-16945129 GCF_000523025.1 Cynoglossus semilaevis
GTGTTGACACAGCCAGAGTCTGTGATTAGCTCACTATTCAGTCGTCAACCTTCATTCCATCAACACTGGTTGGCGCTATTGACGTCCCTGAAAGCCGTCTTTTCTGTTGGTGATTACAGTTTACGCCGCAAATGGATCCAAATGGGTTCTCCTGACACGCCATTGATCTTTAAAGGCTAAATTGGTCGTTTTTTTTTGTCTGAAGGCCTGAGTACACATGAGGGGGTGGAGGGGTGAGGAGGGGTCAGGAGGGGGCTTCAGACACAGCTGGTTCGACACGATACATTTTCCATCAACGTGTTTTTATTTTAGTGTTTTTAATTTTATCTGACATCACTGTGATGTCATCGATGATGTCATGAGGATCTACAGGGTTAGTTACGGTAGAAAAAATGTCAAATTGCAAATTTCTTTTTTTAATATTTTCAAAGTTCCCTTTCACTGGTGTCAAACCGTGGTCGACATGACCACCACCACCAGGTTGCTGGTTAGATTCCCTCCCACCGTCCACAACCGCGAGGACGGAGTGAACGGTTTACGCTAAATCGTCCAGGAAGTGTGAACGTAGGTGTGAATGACACATGGTTGTCCTGAGACGTCTAACTGCTGACTCCCCCCCCCTCCCCTTCCCTCACCCCCTCCCTCCCGAGTGGTGGAAGACGAATGAATGAAGTGGAAAAAGAAGAAGAACGAACCCAGAGGAGCCGACGCTGTAGCTCCGACTGTTGTTGCACAGCCAGTGCGACTGTGAGTGTCTAGAATAACACTGACCCATTTCTGCCTCCCGCACACCGGGCCAGATCTGTTCTCACCACCTGCTGTTTATTTGTAAACCTGAATAATTTAGAAGAACATCAGTTTGGTGGGTCACTGAGAGACCGGTCGGCCCGGAACGCCGGAGGAAAACCAGGCACAGAACTGACCCCGAAAGGTTGAACAACTAAATCATGACGGTGACAGAACGAAAAAAAAAGAAGTTCTAGTTTGATATTTTTAACAACATAAAACCAGCACACACACCACATATTTTTAACAACATAAAACCAGCACATACACACCACAAACCAGAAACCAAAAAAAAAAACCCATCTAAGTTACTCTTCTAAACCGAATGGGGATCAAATTTCCCTGCTTCACCACTAGAGGGAGCTCAAGTAGCACAAATCTCACATGAACCACAGTTTGAGAACCGCTGCTCTGGACAACAATTTGTCCCTTTGTGTTGTCTACGGTTTTTACAATCTCCGTTGGAAACAGCTTGCAAGGGCGCCACCTAGTGGAGGTGGCAAAGCTGTAAAGCGATGCAAATAAAAATTATAAAAATAAAATAAATGGAACTGACTCTCGTTAAAACTTTAAACTGTAGAGGGGATCGAGCCATGATCTCGCCGAGAACACCGGCTCTGATTGGTCCACGTCGACACCATGTCAGAGCTCAGCGCCGTGTTCATTTTTCTTACACATTTTTCCTACAGCGGTTTCAAGTTTTCGCAGCGGCGTTCACTCATTAGCCTGCTCTTCCTCAAGTAAAATTAGAACACTGATGACGCACGGCGCCTAATGACATCACAGAACCCCCCCCCACTCCTCACCCCACTCCTCACCCCCCCCACTGTTT
>NC_024322.1:16945782-16947393 GCF_000523025.1 Cynoglossus semilaevis
TTGACAACAAGCGTCTTCTCTGGGAGGTGTGGGGGGGGGACTGGGAAACCCCCCCCCATAAATCCACCTGTGGGCGTGTTCTGAACTGCATTAAGGTGCATTTGTGGAAGTGGGTTCGACTCCAGGCTGAGTCCGCGTCGTAAATCTGCTGCTTAGCATCACAGTTACTGCACACCAGGGCACATTATCCCCCATTACAGGGGGCAGTTTGACAGAGTCGTCCTCCCAGGGCAGTTCTCATGGTGGGGCATCTGGGATTTCTCACGGCCGTCGTCTTTGTGTTGCTGTAAACCTGTGACGTCTGCTCATTTACAGCTCCTGCCGCTGCTCTGCCCAGGGAGAATACGTTCAAACTCATCTCGTCCAGAGCTGGAGAACAGGCCACCATTTGAGCCTCCACCTAATTAGGTTTCTGTAGCCACATGTTTATTGTGCAGCCCCGAGGATGTTGTTTCACTGCCGCTTGTTCTTGCTCATGCCAGAGAGGGGGAGGGAGGGGGGGCGGGGAGGAGGGTGAGGGTGAGGGGCACAAACATATTGCCTGTATTTGTCTGTGTAATAGTTGTTGAATTCATGGATTCAACTCCGTCACTTCTGTGTTCGGCTCCAGGTCAGAGTCGACTCTGGTTTCCATTCAAGGACGGTTAAAAATGTGACGTTTGACTGATTTTGACCTTTACATTTTCTTATATATTTGACATATTATATAGAGATTGTCCGATATTAACTTCTTGCCGATATCCCGATATTGTCCAAACACTTAATTTCCGATTCCGACACCCCTCGACTCCTCGTATGAGTTGCTGGCACCAGCATTCTGCACACAACCCCCTGATTATTAAAATAGATTTATAAAACCAGCAGCAATGGTGCCATCTAGTGGTTTTCAGTTTCACATACAGCCGTTTTTCCCCAAAACAATTTTTTGGGCACACGGCATTTGGCAAAATCCAAGCATTGCGTTATCAGGTTTTCATGATCGGAGGAAACACTGATAACGATAATTCTTACAGATATTACGTAATTGTGTTACGTAATATCGGAACTCACCAAACATCCTCTGCGTCCACGTCGCACTCAGCCCCGAACTGACAGATGTCACAGGTGGACGTCTCCTTCTGTCCCGTCTCGGAGGAACCTTCTTCACCTGGAAGTCAGAAGAAAAAAAAAAAAAAAACCCATGACGTCCAGACCATAATAACAACAACATTGGTTTGACTCTAAGGACTGTAAGAAAAATATGGATAAATTGAAATATCACGATTTTTCTCTTTCACGATATCGTATCAATATCCTCCATCGGTTTATGGACGTTTTTTATCTCCAATTCCTGGTCAAATATTCCTGGTTCATTTTCTATTTCTTTCTTCAGTGAGTGACAGTTTGACTAAAAATAACGAAATATATCGTCAAGCCTATAGTTTCGTAATGTATCGCAATATATCGTATCGTTGCCCCCTGTATCGTGATACCTATCGTATCGTCAGAGTCTTACCGATGCACACCTCGTCTCAGAACTTTCCGACTGTGAGAACATTTACATCTGAACTCCTCCAAGTGTGATTCCCCCTGAAACCTCTTCATCCTCGGGCCGTTCTCTCTCCTTCAGTC
>NC_024322.1:16947591-16951697 GCF_000523025.1 Cynoglossus semilaevis
CCTGGGTCTCATCTATCACTCCAATCCCCTCTGATCTTTTTGGAGTCCCTCTTTTATTTCATCTGGATGATTTTCTCGCCCTGTAAGTGCCGCGACTCCTCGGTGGTGGGTGTTGGCGTCAGGCTTATGACGGCTCAGGGACCGCGCCAGTGCATATAACGCCTCATGAGCTGCCAATGGGGGAGAGGGGGGAGAAAAAGGCAATCTGTCCAATCTCAGATTGGATTCTCCTATCGCAGAAGACGTCTTCAGTCTCTGCACACTCTCACTTCCTCTTCATCCCCCGGGCTCTTTCTCAATCAGACCGGCTCTATTCTTTGTAATTTTGGAGGGCCTGCGAGGACAAGTTAAGAAAATAAGACAAAGGGTTTGGATTTGGCGTCTTTTTCATTTCATATCTTTAATCTGCCCGACGCAGACACCCTCACTGTTGCCATCAAATCCCCCGCCCGGTGTTGCCTTTTTCATTTCCCTTCCTGAAACTTTATTTTTTTTCGTAATCCCACACGACATGCTGAATACGTTGGAAAAACTTTATTAACCTGAGTCTCTGCTGCGGAGCCTTTGGACTTTTTTAAAGGTTTTTAAGGTCAAAGTCGGTGGAATTCACTTTCCTTTTTTGACTTTGACTCAAAGCTCGTCAACGTAACTCGGAGTTCGGGGTTTTTGTTAACGTAGGGTCGGGTTCTAAAACAGCTCCATTCATCTCCTGTGTGTGTCTGAAATCGTAACGCAGCCTGTGAAAATTGAAAACCTCCGTTCCTGGGAACACTGAGCTCCTTCCTAACATCTTGCCGTTTCTTTCTTTTCTTTTTTGTCTTTTGAAGCAGCGCCTGAAGCTGCAGGTGTTGGCGCTGAGGTTGTGTCCTGTGAATGCTGAACGGCTTTAGTCAGGTGGTTCGATGTACGTTTTGTATTCACAGCCTCAGCGTCAGGTCAAAGGACTGGAAAGACGACAGGACCGCGTTGGCAGGGAGCCCGCCGCGTCGGGTTAGCGTGCACCGAGGGCTAGCCTTAGAGTGAATATTCACGTGTATCATTTTAGAATCAAAACCAACATCAGGCTGGAAACATTTTCATTTCACAACAAATGAGTGAAAGAACGCAGCCCCGAGGACGGAGAGTTACGGAGCAGGAGCTGAGTGTGTGAACACACACACACACACACACACCAGCTAACAGTGGTGTGTGCTACTACATGGTAAAGGTGGAGCTAATTAAAAATAATGAGCTGCATGAGTGATGGCGCCACCATCTGTCTCCGCTCCTGATCAAACCTGAGCTCAACAAAACCAAACACCACTCCAGCACCGAGGTCCAGCACCGAGGTCCAGCAGGAACCCAAGAGTTTGGGTCGCACACACACCATCGGTACCAGAACACGGCGTCACAGACTCATTAGAGACGAAAAAAAAAATGACGATATTGAGGGAGGTCAAAGACCAGTTAACAAATACGAACCGACGAAGACGCAGCGTTGACGTTGAAACGGAAGAAACTGATCAGAAGATGAAGATAATTAAATGTCACCTGTAGTTTCACTCTCCGACCACAAGGACATTCACTGTCAGTACCAGCTGAGGTACTGCTGCAGTACTGCACATGCACCGACCCTCGAGTACCATGAAAGTATTGTGTAGTACAGATTTGTTTTTGTGTGTAAAATCAACATCTTAACTGAGTGAGAGAGCGACTGTTTTTAATGTTAATTATGTCTTTAATTAAGAGGAGTTCATTCTGACAGATCAATAAACAGACCTTTGAATAAAGCAAATATAATCGTGAACTCCAGTGTTTACCAGAGGATTAAAAACTATCAGAGATACGTCAACCAGGGATGACGACGAGTTTGAAGTTAATTATGGACAAACACTGAATTACACTGGAATAAATATCTTCTAGTTTTATGGTCCAATAAACCCTCCTTTAGGGCGCTAAAGCTTTAAAAGGCATCTCCGTGATCTAATTAAAAACTGGACACACTGCTGAAAGTGCCATCAGCCCTTTTTCCGTTACACAACAGTAAGTTAATCAAGAGACTCATTTGGTTAATAATCACCGTTTGCCATTGAACACACTTTGAACACAGAGAAGGTCGGAGAAAAGGAATCGCTTTCATTTATTCTTCTTTTGTTCTCCGTTGTTAATAGCCCTCATCTGGTCTTCTGCCCCTCTTCTCGCCTCAGTTTTTCCGCTGTGTTTTTCTCGTCTGCATTCCCTTCCTTCTCATTTCCACCTTTATTTCTCCTTCCTCTCTGGTTAGCTCTGGTGTCTGTTCCAGGGCTATTGTTGCTAACGTTGGCTCTGGTGTCTGTACCAGGACTGTTGTAGCTAGCGTCCCCAGGCTGTCATGTCATTTTTATGTATTGTTACATACTGCACTGTGGAAAAAAAATAACAGGTTGTCATGTCATTTTTATGTATTGTTACATACTGCACTGTGGAAGTGTCAAAAAATAATACGTCAATATGTCGCGATATTTCATTACGATACCGTATCAATCTCCTCAGTCATCAGTTATTGATTTTTTCTCATCAATTCCCAGTCCAATATTCCCTCCGTTCCAAATCTTTATTTACAAACTCAGATACTTTTTTTTCTCCCTCCGTCAGAGACCAGTCTGAACCGGTTTCACTCATTAACATCAGAAATCAGCAGCGTCTGCCTGACAACTTTTTGACTTTGCGCCTTCGCACTGCAAACCCAATAATCATCCAGCTTCAGTCCAGCCTCTGACTGAAACACACACACACACACCGCTCTGTGACACGTCTTCACGGAGCGGCGTAGCCTCGGAGAGCGTGTGGATTTTAATAGACTACATGACTCGATTGCATTGACTGTTCCTAAAGAGCCTGTAACGCTCTGTACCAAAGCAGCAAAACAAAATTATGTCTATTGGCAGCCGTGATTAATTGTACTGTGCCATGTTTTTTTTTTTTTTTTTTCCAGTAAGCCGACATGTGAACCATGAAAGGTAATACAGGAAGCGATAAACGTGAGCCCAATAGTAGATAATGGCCCGGGATGATGATGCAGAATCTATGCTACGGTCACATCACATTAGCGTCACGCCGCTGCTGGTGCACACAGTCTGAAGGCTCCCCCGATCTCAGATGTAATCTTTGACTAGTGCAGGGAGCTCCATTAAAAAACGACTACGCCGACAATTAAACCATGAAAGCCATCATATAAAATGACATTATCAACGGGCCGCTGCCCCAAGTGGCTGATCAGACAGGGTGAGCTGAGCCAGAGAATGATCCATAAACATAATGGACATCAATATTGAAAAGATGACAAATGAGGCTGACGACAGAGGCCGCGATTGAATTTCGGCTGCTTTTTGTTTTCCCCCTGCAAAGTCATTTGTCAGCCACCAGGCGGACGAGGAGACACTGGGTTCCTCTCCAACTTCTCCTCCGTGACGTAAACGACTCAATGAATCAGGGCAATAATGTGTGCGCGACAGAGCAGAGTCTCAGTGAAAGACCAAACACAGGACGTTTGTACTGCCGTCTCTGATTAAACAAAGTATTTTTTTCACTCCTTTAGGGGGCGCCACAGCAGACGATCCGCCCCCGTCTACACTCGATCTCCTGCCTCCTCTACTGTTACACCCCCCTCCTTCACCACATCCATTATTCCCTCCCACCGTCTTTTCGTCCTCCCCTCCCGACGGCCGCTCCGTCTCTTGTCGACTTCGTCCATTTTCTCTTCAGCTCAAGTTCAGACCACGAAGAAAAACGTTACATTAAAGACAAATTAGAAAAAAATTAGGAACATTTACAGAGTCTGAGGAATTTAGGTCAAGCTGTTTTTCTGGACTCCCATCATCCTGTGGTCACGGCCGACGACAGAACGGAACTGGACGCGTGCAGTACCGCACTGCTGCCTGTAGGACTGCTGATAATTCAGATGAACTCCATTAAGAAGGAAATTCAACTTTTTCACTTAAACCCAGATTAAAGAGACGGGATTAAAGTCACGCAGACGATTGTTCAAAAACTGAAACCTGCTGCGTTCACTGTCTGTTTTGAATCTGAAGTAACTGAACTGACACTGTGGTCAAAGGAGGGTTAGCGCCCTCTACTGCAGGGAGGTC
>NC_024322.1:16951795-16952548 GCF_000523025.1 Cynoglossus semilaevis
GCCTAAGCCAACGACCACCAGGCCGTGGACGCTGCTCCATCTTCAGGTAAAAAAATTTTGACAGAAGTTGCGGAAACTTCTCTGCCTACATTAGCCAATCGAAGCTCCAGCTCGCCAAACAATTTTTTTTCCCATCGTTTTATTTATACATGATGTTGAAAATGATGCGTTGACTGTGGAGAACAAACTACAGCCGCTCTGGGGTTTCACGCAATCGCAACGTTCGTGTCGCTCCTCGAAACTCTCTCAAACACACACACACGCGTGTTCCACTGTCACCAGGGATTCACCCACTCATCCGCAGATGAGTTTGACGACTGCTGGAGCTCATGAATAAACAGCCTTCAGACGTTTACCTACGACGAACGACGACGACTCCAGAGGATCGGGTAAAAAAAAAAATCTGTCGATGAAAAGAACCTGAAGCGGTCGTTCTGTCTGATGAGGACGTTTAGAGCTGAAGAACACCACAGTCAAAGGTCGCTGGTCACATGGTCTACATGTACGTGTACACGCTGCACACTGGCGCCCACTACTGGACAGACGTCAGTTTCAAGAAAAAAAAAACAAACACACGATCTGTGGTGGGTTTTATTTTTTTTTTGCGAAGGAGAAACCGTCACTGCCGTCACTCAGCTGTGAATATACACCGACGGAGGACGGGGCAATTGGGCAATTTACTGCACTCCATATTTAAAATTCTGTCAAAAACAACCCCCCCTCCTCCTCCTCCACCCCCCTCCTCCTCCTCCC
>NC_024322.1:16972201-16973337 GCF_000523025.1 Cynoglossus semilaevis
GGGGCAGGGAGGGGGGGGGCAACGCAAAGGTGACCCTTCTATTCCCCGCCAGCCTCTGTCCCACTTTTCTTTTCACCCACCTCCACTGATAGCTGTGACACATGGCGGCTGCCACTCAAGACGTACGACGCCTCCTCACACGGCGTCAAACCGTCTTAGTGCTTCACACACACACACACACACACATACATACATACTGGTTTTAGTCATGTGTGAGCACTTCAGCCACAGTGCATTTTAACCCCTGATCTTACTTTAACTATTACTACTTTAAACCTAATCTACAATTCAGTGTTTTTCTCGCCTGGAATTAAATTAAATGTTTCAATCAATTATATATATATACATATATAAATATATATACGAACATATACACATATAAATATATATACAAATATATAAATATATATACACATATACACATATAAATATATATACAAATATATAAATATATATACACACATATACACATATAAATATATATACAAATATATAAATATATACACATGTACACATATAAATATATATACACATATATAAATATATATACACACATATATACACGTATATATTTATATATTTTTAGTATATAATTGTATTCTTTCACTTTCATGAATATTAATCAGTTGACGGCGGTCGATCATGTGACTGCTACAAAAAAAAGTCTCTGCCGTCAGCAGACATTTGTGATGTCAAAATAAGGTCACGAGCCAAAAAAAAAAAAAAAAGGATTGGGAACCAGAGCTTTAACCCATCAATCTGAGCCCACTTCAATTTCTACTTAAAGTGTAAACATTTTTTTTCAAAACACGGTCCCCACAAGTGCAGCTATACCAGACACACACACACACACAGTTATTCTTGCTTTTCCCAGGTCATAAAATACTGACATTTAATTGACATCGACTTTCACTCTATACCATTTATTTTTCGGTTGTCGTACATCCTTTAGCATGTCGCGTTGACTTTGTAGTTTTTTTTTTTTCCGAGAAACCGCGGACGTGTTTCGTGTAGATTTTTACCTTTAAAGGAAATTGTTTCTGTGTTGTTGTTTATTTCTGACATGGCAGGAGAAGCAGCTCAGCAGGCTTTGGATCGATGAACGTTAGTCTGGCCGGCGTCTCACCTGGGGGGGG
>NC_024322.1:16973439-16987953 GCF_000523025.1 Cynoglossus semilaevis
GGGGGGGGCAGAGGGGTGTGAAAGGCCGGATGGTTATGTAAAGGTGTGACATCGGGCTAGGACAGCCTGCCAATGAGAGACGAGGAGGTCGACACGGCTCCTGTTAGAATTATTGTCGTATTTTTTTAAGGACGCAGGAAGATCGCGTTGGATTTTTAGAATTCAAATTAATTTTTTTTTAGTTGAGAACCTGAATCGATGAACGATCGTTGATCTGAGAACAGTAACGAGGAGGTGAAAGGTCACAGCTGTCAACAAAGACAGTAACCTTCACTGTTCCTGGACCTTCTCCTGATTGGTTCTGGATAATTTGGTCTTCAGTGTACTTCAGTGTACTTCAGTGCCTGACGAACACACCTGAACCCAGAGACGAGTCTAGAACCAACACCCAGATTAAAGGCATCGCAAAAACTCAACTGCAGGAGAGAGTGTTTTTTTTTTTTTTTTAATTTTATTTTTATTCTTATTATCCTCCATGGAACTGGAGAACACACAAAAAAAAATGGTAATTAGTCTGCAGACGGCCCCGATGCCGCCTCCCCCTCCCGACCCCCACAGGACCTGTATTTATTTCCTACCATTGAAGCAGAGAAAGGGCTGTGATAAGTTATGGGCCGGAGTTTCGACCTTGACAGAGCACTTCATTTAGATAAGAGTTACCCCGTTGGAATTGCAGTGAAATTAGGTCACTTTAGTGCCAGTGGCCCACGGAGTCGACGGAGCATGACAGGGGAATAGTGAAGGAAGAGTTCCCCGTGGCTGTAAATCAGTGACTCTGAAGGGTTTTTAATAGGACTAGTTTCACTTAAACTCTTTTCAAAAGGGATTTTTTTGTATTTATTTATTTATTTATCACCAAATTAAAACAAACCGTGAAGAGAATCCAGGGGAAAAAAAATGTATTAAAAAAAAAAAAAAGGTATGACATTATGATGATTACTTTGTGTAAAATCGGATATTAATTAGGAGTAAAACCATGAAAGTATGAGTAGAATCAGACGTAAAAAAAAAAAAATCATCCTGAATATGTGTCACAATATTTTGAGCTGTGGTTTTGATCGAGTCGAGCAACGAAAAACGCACAGCTTCAAACCAGTGATTGACGTCACTTCTGTCTACATAAGGGGGCGCTGCAGACAAAGTTTGGTGAACGCCAAGGTAATTGTACTCCGCCAATCACTGCGTCAATACAGGATGGTATTTACAATACGATACGTATCACGATACGGCGGCAACAATACGATATATATTGCGATACTATAGGCACTAGTGTCGTCATAGTAAAGACACAAAAGAAAATGAAGCAACACCAGAAATATTTGACGGTGAATCGGTGATAAAACATCAATAAACTGAGGATATTGATACGATATCGTGAAAGGAAATATCGCGATATTTCAATGTATTGATATTTTTCTTCTACTCCTACTGATCAAATATTAATGAAGGTTATTTCATGTACAGTCCACGCCATAGTGACACAGTCTGTGTAACGTCTTACGTGATGTTACAACGATGAGGTGATGTTACAGTAACAGTTTGTTCTCAGTCCTTCTTTTGAGTTTTTGTCTTTCCAGGCGGTCGTTTTGACTCCCGTCCACAATTCTTTAGTTTAATGCTATCAAATATTCTCCATTCACATTAAAACAACCAATCAGCAGAGCAGAGGCACGAAGCCACAGGAAACAGGTGGAGGCAGGAATCAGTTGCCAGGTCAGCAAAAAAAAAAGACATGAAAAACACCACATCTGGTGTCCAAACGAAAACTCAATCGTCCTCTTCTCTACGCAGGAAATCCATAATGACGTCCACCGACACACAGCTCCAGCTCCAGCCCCTGGACCTGGCAGCTGCCCAGCTGACCCGGGGGTTTATGTGTGCAGATTTATCCGGGGCTATTAAAACACACTGGCTTTTTTACCCCGACGGCCGTCCACTGCAGGTCCTCTCAACAGGACTCTAACCCACCTTTTACTGCCACTTTCTTTAACCTCCTCCCCCGCTCATAAAACCCCACCCGCACTCTTCCTCCACCTCTGGCCGGCCTGTTTCCTTCCTTCCAATTCCGACCTCTACAGTGATTCTGCCTTTAGAGGATATATTTGTGTTTACCCTCCTCTTGACCTTACCCTCTCAATCCGATGCCACACAAACACATCTCTGCCTTTTTCTCCCCGAATAAAACGACTCTTTCACTGGAAAAAGCTATTGTGAAAAAATATATTTATCTTGAACTTGAGACGACCGTCTTGTTTAAGATACCGATGTGCGTGCGAAGAAATATATTAAAAATATATCAATTTAAATATATACATGTATACATATATACAGACATATATGTATGTATGTATGTATACACCCACATATATACATATATATTTAAGATACTGGTGTGTCAGAATTGTCTCCAAAAGAATATAAAAATATATATGTAAATATATACATATATGTCTGTATATATGTATACATGTATATAAACTTATATGTCTGTATACTTCCCAATATATACATATTAATTTAAGATCCTGATGTGTGTGCGAAAAAATATATTAAATATATATATTTTTAACTATATACATATATACACACATATATATTTAAGATACATATATATTTAAGATATTGATGTGTCAGAATTGTCTCCAAAAGAATATAAAAATATATATGTAAATATATACATGTATACATATAATGCATATATATGTATATGTAGAACCACATATATAACAGTCAGAAGAATTGCCTAAAAAATATAAAAAATATATATGTAAATATATATACATATATGTATATATTTACATATATAGTTATATATACATATATATGTCAGAGTGTTGTGACGTCATCTTGACTGTTTCTTTCATGAAGATAACGTTGTTCTAAAACGGCACCAACCGGACCACCCGCAGTCAAACATGGTGAAGCTGTGCAGCTAAAACCTCCTCATCAGTCACCCGTCCGGCCGCAAACCCTACATTTAGCTGTCCCCCCCCCTTCCCCCCCCCCCCGGGTTTGATTGACGCTGCTCCACCAACACCGACACCGACGTCCTTCAGACAAAGGAAACATTTTTTAAAAAAAACAGCCTTTAAGAGAAAAACAAATAATAAAAAAAGCAGCATTCAACAACCAGCAGTTTTTCATTTGAAGCAACTGCGAACAAAGCCCTAAAATATTACTTTATTTTTTTATGTCTTGAAAATAAACATTGTTTGTTAAGTGTTGTTAGCTAAAGGCTACGACTAAAGCTCGTAAAGACACACTAGAGTTATTTGTTTTACCAAGGATTTCTGGCTCTGCGTCAGTAAGGAACCGTTTTAGACTGTTGTTCCCATCTCCGCCACAGGGGGAAGACCTGAGGGTGGTCCATTTGATCAGATATTGTCAGACAATCAACTGATAGTGAGATTTTTTTCGTTCTTTTTCCGCCCCCTCGTCTCTGGGTGAACCTCCTCTGGTTCCTCAGTGGAGTTGTGTTCCTGAGGACACGTCTCTGTCCACCTCCCCTCTTTGACTCCCCCTCTTTGACTCCCCCGTTCCTCCCCCGTTCCTCCTCGTGTTGACCCAGCAGGAGTTTCATATCCGCCTCTACCTCCGTGGCTCTGCCATCTTCTCTGGAACTAATCTCATTTCCAATCTTTCATATTTGCTCGGTCCATGAAGACGTAATGAAGTGGACAGGTAAACAGGTCAACAGGTCAACAGGTTGACAGGTCAACAGGTCAACAGGTCAACTCACTCTTTAAACAAACCATCAACAAACTCAACTTTGTGTCTGGTTGACTTTTCTCTAAGGATGTCCGATAATAATCGGCCGATCGATATTAGCATAATTATGTCACATCGGCAAAAATCTGTAACGTTTGTTTTTCAATAAAATGCTTGGATTTCGCCAAACCCTAAAAATAGTTTTGGGGGGAAAAACACAGCGCAACAAAATGAAAGTCTGAGTTGACTGACACAGAATTAATCAGCTCCAGGATTTACATGTGTAGTCGCTCAGGAAACCAGAGCCCCCGAGTGTACAGGAAAAAAAAAACAAACAAAAAAAAACCTCAGCTTATCACCTTCCTCTAATGCTCTTCTCTTTCAGCCCCAGCTTTTATTAATTGAAAAGAAAGAGAAAACACATTAAAACCCAACACAAAGGGAAAAAGAACAATCAAAGAAGTTGCAGCTCCCGGCTCTGAGACTGTAGAAACTGAAGCCTGCAGAGATACGGGAGCGACTTGGACAGAAACCCCATCGGAGAAAAGAAAAAGAAAAAGAAAAAAAAAACCAGGTTATTTTATTATTCCAGTTATTTCTCGAAGCTGCATTATCATTCGCCGTATTCACTGTGACTAACCGCTATTCGCTAAAGCTCCCTTGCAGCTGCCAAGCTGAGACACAAGTGCCTCTGACAAATTTAATAAGCCAACAGAAACGTGAACGGTGGAAGATCTTACACAGCTTTGAACAGCAGCGGGGGAAAAAAAAAAAAGAAAAAAGAAAAGAAACAAAACTGGTTTTTTTTTTTAGAACTGAAGGACACAACAGTCGCCACGGGAGTTCTCACGTATGCAGACGACGATTAACGTTATTTAACAAACAAAGAAGGAGAATATATTTGGAAATGTATTTATATATTTGTCTATACGTTGGTGCAGCGGTGGAGATACGTTGCTGACAACGATGGATTTTCGATGACTTTGAAGCGGGCACTCACAGTTTTGTACGATTTCCCGCAGCGTTCCGCAGGGTAACCATGTTGCATTATTGAATTGTTTTTTGTTTTTTTTTCTTACTGCATAAAATATGGAAAGTCATTCATACGACTGCAATAAAAGCAGCACTTTCCTCCCTGTAGAGCAGTTCGACTGAGCTGTTTTCAGGGCGTGTGCTAATCCACGCAGAGGGAGAACAGAACAAAACCTGACCTCAATCTCTACCTTTTAAATAATTACATTTCTGCAAATATATATATATATGTTAAGTCTGTAGGGGGCGTCAACACATTATCTACCCTCTGTCCTCAGAAGCCCAGGATCTCATTCTGATTTCTGCTCCAATCGTCCAAATTCTGTGTACGTGAGGCGGTGGAGGAACGCAGCAGGTGAGCGCTGGATTAACCCCAGTGACAGAGTGGATAATCCTGTATGTTCCAGCCCGGCTGCCCCCCCCCCCCCATGCACCGGAAACCTTTTCCTAAAGGTGTGAACGTCTGACCCAGACGATGTCCTGCTGTGTCTGCCATATGTGAATATCAAAGTCCAGGCTGGACGTTTGTGTCCAAACTATAAATGTTGACACAAACACAGCGGTCCTACAGTCGACCGTCTACACCTGAGATACGAAAATAATTATTACTATAAAGTGTCGGCAGTTAACAGCTTTTTTAAAAAAAACAAAAAACAATATTTGACAAAATCAAGGCCCGCGGACCAAATCCTGTACGTCACGTTGTGTTATGCGGCCCACCAGATCTTCACGTGTCTTGTGGTCTAAAGGTCTGCACTAATGTGTACCACGCGTGGCAGTAAAGTCCCTTTTTTTTCATCTTTAAATCCATCCAAATGTTCAGTTAGCATAAACAAAAAAATCATTTTTATTTTGCTTGACGTTAATATTTTGAATTTACTTCTGTTCAAATCCTTCATTTCTGTTTACATCATCGTCAGTACTAGTTGTACGTATGTTAGCTCTGTGCGGCCCACAACTACGTAAGACTGGGTTGTAGACGTGGGCCACTTCAGGGACAGAGTTCGACAGCCCTGCCTTGAAGCTAAAAGTTTTGAATTAAATATAACGTCGTCTGATGACGACCAATAAATAGATAAACAGGTGAAGTTGAACCACAACAACAACAACAACAACAACAACAACAACAACAGAGAACCACCGCAGAGACCAGAGCGCGTACAGCACAGAAGAACTGAGAGGAAGAAGAGGAGGAAGAAGAAGAAAAGACATCCTACCATCATCTCCTGATCCTGAACCAGCGTCTGTAGAGGAGAAAAACAGAAGTGATCAAACACAGGCTCAGACATTATAATGGAGACAAAAAATATAAAAAAGAACCAATCACAGACTGGTAACAAAGGTACAAACACATCGTTATATATTTCCTGAATTAGTTTGTGTAAATAAATACTTGATGACCAACTCAAAATACTTTGGCTGGGTTTGACTCATATATTAAAATATATATTTTATTTTCACACTGACGGCCACTAGAGGGCACTCTAGGCTGGTGTACCAGTATCTGCTACTCCTGAAAATTTAAATGTTTGTTATTTTCACACTGACATACTCCTGAAAATTTTATATATTAAAATATATTAAAATATATAATTTCACATGTTTGGTATTTTCACACTGACGGCCACTAGAGGGCACTCTAGGCTCGTGTACAAGTATCTGCTACTCCTGTACCAATGAAAATGTACATATTTGTTATTTTTAACACTGACAGCCACTAGAGGGCACTCTAGCTGGCTGGTGCGACTGATACTGCGGAGCGACTTATAGTCCGGAAAACAACGGTAAAATACGGTGGTTTGTTTACAGATGTGGGACAGCCAATGAGAGCAGCTAACACATTTGACATGTTCAGTGTGGTCAGTCCTGGTCCATCATCAACATAAACGACGGACAAATGAAACGCAGCCACTGAATTAACGGAATAAAAGGCTGAAAAAGTTGAACGTCAGATTCAAACTGAGTTTTTTTCCCCGCTCTCTTGTCGGTGAGAATCTTCTTTTTAAGGTTTCCGCTCTGTTTGCATCTGTGTGGCTTTTCCGCTGATTCTGCGTTGAGCTCCCTCAAACACAGCCGGCTTTACTGAATTGTGTAACAATATGGCTGTGAAAGTGATACTGATGGACGCTGGGAGGAACAGTCTGGGCGGAACTTGAGCCGCGGGATAAAGTGATCTGCTAAAGACGTCCAGGGATAGACGAGGCGGGGCCTCGGAGGAGCGCGGGGGTATAATGGCTCCCTGACGTAGGAAAACCCAACGGAGAGAGAGAGAGAGAGAGCGTTTTAGGGTGGACACACTGCCACTGCCGCAGCCGCACAAATGGACCCAGAGCAGCGAGTCGCCCTGACATTGATACCGCCGTGACACCGGCCTCCGTTCAATAAAACGCATTTACTGTGTGAGAAAAACGTGGAGTGACTCATTAAGGTCAGAGCGGCAGATGGCGAAGAGGAGCGGCGAACAAACGATGAAGCTGGATGTGAATATAATCGGGGGGACTGGTACCGATGCCAGGATGAAAGTTTAGTGCTTGTGTTTACGTTTTTCCCTTTTCGCCCGACGGATTTCTTTTAATGGTCTCCAAATGATAATGGAGCCTCACAATGCAAATGTGCATTAATATCTTATAAGTGGCTGCAATGAAAAGCACAGAACATACTTTAAATCTCTACTTCATTTAGGCCTAATCACCGTTCTATTTAATTATCTCCATTTAAAAAAAAAAAGAAAAAAAAAAGAAAAAGCTTTTTATATTTGAATATCAGTCTGGTCCGAGACACAGACCGACGATAAATCAGTCCATGATTTAATAAAAAAAAAAACAAAGAAGTAACAGCAGCTAGCAGCTAGCACAGCTAGCACATGTGTACACTTTACAATTCAAATACTTATTAATATAATACTTAATACTTACATACTTTTACACATACATAAATATATGTTTACATATATATAAATATATGTTTACATATATAAATATATTCCACATATATGAATATATTATATACATATATAAAATATAAACATATTTACACCTATATAAATATTTACATAACACATATATACATATTTTACATATTTATATATGTTGACATTTACATATACATATATTCTCACATATATATAATATATATATTTAATGAAATTGTGAGATTTGCGCAGTAATAAAAAAACTTTTGGGTTTGTATTATCTTTAAGCTGTATTTTATTGCCTGGATATATATTATATATATATATATTAGCTAATTTTACATTTATAGGTTAAGCAGCCAAATCGTAACATTTACGCGATAGTTAGCATAATATATGCCACCTGTAGGACGTCAGTGCGTCAGTGAGCTTCAGCTTAAACCACGAGGTGGAGATCAATGAAACGCTTCGGCCACGACAGAGGCCGAGGTTTAAGGAGAAAAAGAGCAGAATTATAAAACGGAACAAAACGACAAAGGGGAACGGAACATTCCACGTTCAACCTGCCTGTCCGACAAATGTGAGGTCACACTGACCCCAAGACGAGACCGTTTGATTTTCTAAAAAAAAATGTGTCGACTGTGAATCACTTGAGGAAATGACTGCGTCAGTTTTTTTTTTCGCTGACTCATGAAAAGGAGGAGAACCACGGCGTTGTTGTATTTGTGTGGATTCTCGTCACGCAGCGTCGACATCCATAAATCCGACATTTTTGTAATTGGAAAATTAATTACCCTGGTGATTGTACTGGTTCTGACTGGTAATAGTGCATGTAATGTCAGACGAGAGAAGACGAACCAGCGGAAAAAAAAAATCTTTATTACCCTTAACGTGCTGCCAACACACACACCCACACACACACACACACACCTCCCTGCCTTCCACTGTAAATAACCCAGTTAGCGTTAGGCCTCAGCAGCAGATGTGTCCTGGCAGCCGACACTGAGGGATGCGACCCGCGGGTCTCCACAAAGGTTCTGCTCACTCTGCAGTCCAGCGCGTTTTTTTCTCATGTTAAATAAAATTCAAAATGATCAAAAACCATAAAGACGCACACACGTCTGTCACATCTGTGCGCTCCGGCAGAGCTGAGGCCCAGAGTTGATTTATTCGCGATCTGTTGCGCGTTAACAATTCCGTGTTCCATTTGAAAGTCGCGGGAACATCAGGGAGTTTGACTTTTAATCTCTGGGTTGTAAAGATGGGTGAAGTCAGTACTCAGCGAAAACCTGTACAATGGAACCAACGGTACCGGAGAAGTACTAGAACCGTCTAATTCAGTCCAGAGAATCAAGCAACAGTACCAAGGAACAGTACCGAGTCGTCAGTTTTACTACAAAATACCTCATAAACTACTATGATTTACTGCAGTTCAAATTAGAATCCTGAGATTTGATTTTTTTACGGAGGATTTCTGACATTTTTATACCCTCATAATACCTTCGATTTTCACGGTTGACTATTGTTAGCGCTCTCTGACTAACGAGATATTAGTCGAGTGCGATGTTAGTCATCGCAGTTTAAGATTTAAAGCCGTGAAATAATGTGCGTCATCGTGGGATCAGACAACAAGTGAACTGTTGCCAGATCCTCAGTAGAACGTCAGGCTGATCCTGTTGGGTTTTTTCCAGTAGAACGTCAGGCTGATCCTGTTGGTTGATCCTCAGTAGAACGTCAGGCTGATCCAGTTGGGTTTTTTTTTTTCATTTTTTTTTGATTAATTATAGAAACTCATTTACACTGACGGATATTTGAAACTGCAAATAATCGTTGTATTCAACAAACAACTCAAAATATTGACAGAAACTAATTATCACTTTTTTTCCTCTGTGGATTATCGTGTAAATTAGAAAAAAATCCAAGGAAGAGGAGGCGTCGCAATCATGGAAATCAAGAATATTAGCAATAGCTGTGAGAAAATATCGATACACTGAAATATTGCGATATTCCGTTTCCTGATACCGTATCAATCTCCTCCTCCATCAGTTATTGATTTTTTTTTTTTATCACCAATTCCCAGTCAAATATTCCTGGTGTTGGTTCATTTAATTTTTCTTTTCGTTCTTCTCTAGTGAATGTATATCGCAATATATCGTATCGTTGCCCCTGTATCGTGATAGGTATCGTATCGCCAGATTCTTGACACAATACACAATAAAAGAGCTGTGATGTTGTACCACGATGAATACTTTCCGTACTCCAACTGAGCTAACGACACATATCCGTAGTACTGCGTAGATCGGAGGAAGTGATCGTACCAGCGACTGCGGTGCAGCGCCCGGTTCTGCTAACACCAGCCGTCAGCCAAACATATGGCTCACGTCATCTGTCAGTGATTAGGCAACGCAGTCAAACACAGCAGTGATTAAACCATGTCATCAACATTTTAATGGCGTGTCGATTAAACGCAGCGCCACCCTCTCCTCTAACGACCGGGAAGTTCCAACTTGGAACTTTTGTTTCACTCTGTGAACTGAGCCGGAAAATGCTACGTGAGCACTTGCCTTAGCTTAACTCCCCTCCTCCGGGGGGAAATAGCCCGCTTGGCTGTTTTTCGCTTTGCTAAGCTGTTGCTTAACTGCTCCGAGCTGGAGCTGACCAGCGTTTGAAGACAGAGGTCAGAGGTTCAAGTCCCTGCTAATCAACGTAGGCTGCCTCCGCACCGTGGGCAGATTTTTCTTCGTATCAAACCTGAATAAGACCTATTTTTGTAACCGACCCATATTTCTCTGATGGAGTACAGTACGTTTTGATTTGATTGCGGGCTGCGATCAAATTCCACCGTCAGTGTCGTCACTTATCTTATCTTTTCGTTTTAGTAGCGAGCACGCCCAGCTCTGTTTTTTTTTTTTTAAAGATAATCTGCTCCGATGAGGAGCGAAGAGTTCAGATTACAGCCTGAACTCCACGTCCAGATTTTTCTTTCAGGTTTCCCAACAGATTTCCTGATATCTTTCATCCGAGCTGCCAAGCTGACATATATCCATTACACCGTGTACTGTTGCTGCTAATGGGATTTAGGAAGATGGAAATAGAAAGCCGCCCAGCTCTGAGGGGAAGAGGAGAGAGAGAGAGAGAGAGGGAGAGGGAGGGGGGGAGAGAGAGAGAGAGGAATAAAGGATGTTTCTGTCGCAGCATGTGATTAGTCTGTGTTCAAAAAAAAAAAAAATAAAAAAATTCCTTACTGCCAGTTGCATCAGTGACTTTAACATGTTCCACTGCGGAGGTAACTCTAATTCCGACCAACAGGTGGTGCAGTCTGTGGTGGTTCATATAAGAACAGACTCAGGTGTTTGAAAGACAACAACATTAAAACAGCCCCCCCCCCTCGCTGCCCCCCCCCACACATTTACCCCAGAAACTCTACTTCATTTTATGCCAAAAAAATTTTTTTTTTTAAATTTCTTTAGAAAATATAGAAATATAAATCGATATGTCCCTGCCCGCACACCTCATGTCCCTCAGGAGGGTGGGCGCCCCCTACTTTGGAACCACTCACTCATTCCACTGGTATTGCTGAACCCCGACTAAAAAGATCAGAACAAACAACATGTTAAAGCTTTAGTGAACGTCATCTGCATACGTGCGAACTCCAACCACAGTAACCGCAACTGCCACCAGGTGGCCTCTCATCTACTGTAAATAACACCTATTAAGGCTAACGAGTACGAGTTAATCTGAGTAGATATGACTGGTTCCTGTTATGATGTATTCTCATACAGTGGGCGATACTTCACATGTACTCACGAGTACACTTTTTTCTTTTGTGGTGTTTTTTTTTTTTTGGACGTTCGATGCAGCATGACTAATGTTAGAACGACAGGTTCCAATGTTAACACGAATAATTAGGGGAAAAAAAAAAAACAACAACCAGAAAGACGCCCACGCACAGGAGTGTGTGATTACTGCACGGTGTTAATGTGCGAATCCACAGGCTGTGATTTTTTAGTGGTACGTGAGGTTTTTCTGGTCGACTCAGTCAGTCACTCAGTCGGCAGCAGGAGCAGCAGCAGCAGCAGCAGCAGCAGCAGCAGAGTGGAGACTGAGGAGGAAATGGAACGTCATGGTCATAAACACACACACACACCGGTCAAACGTGTGTGTCTCTGTCCACCGCGCTCATTTGTGGGTTGTGTTCCACGTTCTCAGTCTGGGCCGCGTGGTGTTCATGGAGTTCCTTTGAACTACAAAGGAACAAAGGCGGCCCTTCTTCCACATTGAGAAACCTAATATAAGATAAAGACAAAGCTGGTATCCGCAGAGCAAACTCCCCCCCAAACACCCCTCCCCTCAGACAAACATTAAAAAAATTCAGTTTCATCCCATAGGTGGCGCTCAGAACGAGGGTCTCTGCTGAAACTGCCATTTTGTTAAAGGGTCAGATTAATAATAAAAGTAGAAGAGTGAGAAATATCAATACACAAAAAAACACCGATCTGCACAGATCCTTGATTCTATGGAAACACACGAATCTGAACCACGTTATTTGAAGTACAACGTTAAGTAAGATTAAAAAAAAAAAAGGTATCCGGACAAATTTGAAGAACCGTGGAACGACTCTGGTGACGGAGCGTGACTCAGTGGCTGTTGTTTCCAGCGTTGCCTGGTGGCGACAGCGCTGCAGTAACCGACGATGACAATTTGGCAGCAGGAGAATTATTCTCACTTTATGCTTTTCCACATTATTTAAGTGCAACACAATGAGAGTTCACAGCCGCGGAACCTTCTTTTTATTTTCTACTTAACAAACTGTCTCAACAGTAACAGTACCAGTACCAGTAACAGTTCCAGTAACAGTACCAGTAACAGTTCCAGTAACAGTACCAGTACCAGTACCAGTACCAGTAACAGTAAGAGTACCAGTAACAGTAAGAGTACCAGTAACAGTAAGAGTACCAGTAACAGTAAGAGTACCAGTAACAGTAAGAGTACCAGTAACAGTAAGAGTACCAGTAACAGTAAGAGTACCAGTAACAGTAAGAGTACCAGTAACAGTAAGAGTACCAGTAACAGTAAGAGTACCAGTAACAGTAAGAGTACCAGTAACAGTAAGAGTACCAGTAACAGTAACAGTACCAGTAACAGTTCCAGTAACAGTACCAGTACCAGTACCAGTACCAGTATCAGTAACAGTACCAGTAACAGTAAGAGTACCAGTAACAGTAACAGTACCAGTAAGAGTACCAGTAATAGTACCAGTACCAGTAACAGTACCAGTACCAGTAACAGTACAAGTACCAGTAACAGTACCGGTGCTTTCATCCTGTCCTGCAGGGACCTGACAGTCCTCTGGTGGCGCCACACTGAGCCTCAGCGTTGCCTCACACCTGGGGGAGTTACATCACTCTCACCTCTTCCTACCTGTTTTATAACAGTCATCCAACAGACAGTAACGACTGACCGTTCACAACCGTTCACGCTAACGTTCACGCTAACGTTCACGCTAACGTTCACACCGAGTGGACAGTTCCGCAGGAAATGCATTTGTTAATTTTGACTGTCAACAAAACAGAACGGGCTCTCGGCACAGGTCACAGAGGCAGCTGCCTGCGGCGCCCTCTGCTGGAGGTGTAGAGCTATAACCTTTTCGACAAAAAATATTAAAATGATTGGTAGGGGGGCGGAGCTACAGGTGTAATGACACGTGTATTCATTAGTACCGGAACAAAAAAAATTTCAGCTCGTACGATTCCTTTAAAGCATCTGAAATCAAGCAAATTTTAAACAGCACCACCGCCACCTACTGGCCTGGAGTGTGTGTGTGTCTCCCTGACATCCTGCTGTGGCCAAACGGAGTACTTCACATACACCGTGTACTTCAGTGACGTGTTGGTGTCAGTGTGTTGTAAAAGGTACGCACCGGCAGGACACGCCCCCTCTGACAGGATCAGTACTTCAGACTGCTGCTTGCAGGCGTCCCTGCGCAGGAAACACTCGTTCTGGTAGTTCTGATTGTTGGAGCCACACACCGGGGTGTAGTCGTTGTTGCACTGCAGAAAGAAGAGAAAAAAACAAAACAGAATTAGGTTCAAAAAAGAAGAGCCCGGAATAAAATACATTTTTTGTTTTTTTGTTTTACTTGATTCAGTAATGAAAAAACTTCAGTAAAAACTACAGCACCGGGAAAGTAGTAAGTACTACAGTCACTGTACTGTACTGTACTGTACTGCACTGTACTGTACTGTACTGTACTGCACTGTACTGTACTGCACTGCACTGCACTGTACTGTACTGTACTGTACTGGTTCTGGTGACGCCAATGTGAACGAATGAGTGAATTTAAAGCAGCAGAAGACGTGTACTCATTACTGCCCCCCCTGTTCGCGGCACGTGCGGTACAACCTCCGAGATGAATTATCCCCGGCATCTGCTGTTGCTCACCTCTGCGGTTGCTCCGCCGGAGCAACGCGAGGTTAAGTGACTTGCTCAAGGGTACCGAGCAAAATAGCAGCTAGCGTTCAGCAGAACATTATTCATTCATTTCCCCACACGGTTCGTCGGCTTTGGAGCAACCTTAGATGTTTCAGATGACTGATGACACACAGGGTCTCCACTCACCCCCCCCCCAGACCGCCCCCCCGACCGCCCTGTCAGTGGGGACTGCATTAAAAAACAGAAGGTCGTTTGATTTCATTTCTGTTGTCCCTCCGCTGCACCACCGGGGGGGGCAACAACAACGGCTGGATTTTATTTATTATGTAACTGATCAAAAAAAAAAAACAAAAAAAGAAATCCCTCCTTGGTTCTCGTCAGTAAAGCGTGGATTTTGAGTGTTTTTTTTTTTTTTTTTTTGGGGGGGTGGG
>NC_024322.1:16988789-16989773 GCF_000523025.1 Cynoglossus semilaevis
AACAAAGCGCCGGCCGACCCACAGAGAGGTCTGTTTGTGTTTACGCTACATGACATTTAACATTATTGACCGCAGTTTTATTTTAAAATGCACTTGTTGCTCCTTCACTGATACGACCGGTCGGTCTGCACTGACCGACACCTGGAGTATTGACCTGAAGTCAGAGGAGCCGTTACTGCAGTCTGTATTCACAGTACACACAGTACTTACTGTACATACAACGGATACTCAGCACAGACGTCACTCACTAATAAAACTGTGATGAGATGTAAATAAATCACTACAGATCAATAGAAATGATACATGACTCAGTTTTCAAACTGCGTCACATATATGTTTACATATACATTATATATTAGAGCTGCAACCTCACATAAACTGTACAGTAAAGTATGTTTGCCCTACTTTATATATTTTAGAACTGTCAAGGGTAACTATGGTAACGGAGGGCGGAGCTAAAGTCAAATTTGCGCCGGAATACAATTGCGACAGGAACAAGCTAGTTGCTGTCATCAACTCTGCATTGATAAGTTAGCAGCTAACGTGGATTAGCCTGGTATGGCTAATGAGAGTCATTTGTATTTGAGCGCCTCCTTTTGGCAAAACTTGAGAAACTGTGTCGCGTCTGTTCAGTCAAATAAAAATAATAATAAACAATGAAAATGTCTCTTTTTATTTCATCGCAAAAGTGAAACAACAGGGGGGAGTAAAGAGAACAGAGGGGGGGGCGCTGAGAGATGAAACTGGACTAAAGAAGAGAGGAAGAAGTCGGAGATGAAGATACGGCAGCTCACGACACTCACGGCCAATGAAATCAAAGGAAAAGACTGCAGTGATATGCAGATGGACGCAGTGTTTGTGTGCGTTTGTGTGCGTTTGTGTGTGTTTGTGTGTGTTTACGAGGGTCGGCCTAAGGGGGTTTGGGCAAAGCCTTGGCTGAAGAAACGTTGGCACAATAAAAAAGGAACTGGAACGCCTGAAGAA
>NC_024322.1:16989866-16990338 GCF_000523025.1 Cynoglossus semilaevis
GTGGTGGGGGGGTCGGGCGGGGTGGGTGGGGGGGGGGGGGTGGTGGAGAAGAAAATACCAGCCCCCGGAGGCACTGGCCTGTAACTTTCCTAAATGTATTTATTTTTAAAATCCTTTAGATCTTTTGTTCCAAACGAACTCTTCCATCTGACTAGAGGCGGGTTCTCAACCTGGGGACTCCGTCTGTCTTTATGCCCGTCAAAGACAGTTACACCAACACATCCCTAGTGGTGGTGGAGGGGGTTGGGGCGCTGGATTCCGATCTCCAACAATGTTTGTCTTTCAGCTCAGCGGAGATGAGAGGGTGGAGGATTCAAACCTACAACCTTCTTATGAGGTGGTGCAAAACCCGGCTCCTCGCTCCACAGTCCTCACCGGCTTCACCTCCATATTTCAGCCCAGGTCTGTATGTTTCCCTGGGCCGCTCGGCAACAGCAGCAGGATGGAAATAGATTGTCGTCAACAAAAAACA
>NC_024322.1:16991678-16992379 GCF_000523025.1 Cynoglossus semilaevis
GGTGACAGCCAGTCTGTGAACGTGAACGTGCGCGGATTGTTGTCACGAGTGAACCTGAATGTTCACTTTCACATTCCTGTCGCTCTCTCTTCATCCTCATCTTCATCTTCTTCTTCATCTTCATGTTCCTCTTCCTCTTCATCATCTTCATCTTCCTTTTCCTCTTCTTCATCATCTTCTTCTTCATCTTCTTCATCTTCATCTTCCTCTTCTTCTTCTTCTTCATCATCTTCATCTTCCTCTTCTTCTTCTTCCTCTTCTTCATCTTCTTCTTCTTCATCATCTTCATTATCTTCATCTTCTTCTTCATCCATTTCAGTTTTTTTTTCTGCCCACACAGCTGAGGCTTTTAATCACAGGCTCAAGTTCCACCAGTCTCCTGTAGGGGCTGCTGTGGCTCTGTCCTCCCTTTAACTCTCCTAATCTTGGATTTTGTCTCTTATGTTTGCCTCACTTTAACACACACACACAGACAAAGACAGGGCGAGAGAAAGAGGGAGAAAAAGGGGGAGTAAAAGAGAGAGAGAGAGAGAGAGAGAGAGAGAGAGATCAACGGATTCAGAGCGGAGGCAGCCACGTCGTACCAGGTCACAACACACAACAAACTAACAAAACAGCCGAGCCGTCGTCATTCTTTCTGTGCGTCTATCGCAGCTGCAGGTGCTGACGCTGCCAAGTGTCCGACGTAACTGTGGGACAAA
>NC_024322.1:16993403-17000370 GCF_000523025.1 Cynoglossus semilaevis
TTCAAGTGGCACAAATTTTTGAAAAAAAGATAGAAGTCGCCACCCAAATCACACTGCACCGTACCAACCCCCCTCCCCCCCCCGAACCTTATATAAAAATATACTGAATTAGTTACACATGTAACTAAGAAGGACGGGTGAATGAACGGCTTTGTGTAAATACTTATACTGTGTCTTTTCAAAAAAAAAATCAAAGTCAAACTTCCTGTGTAACAAATACACACACACACACACACACACAGCTGATTGACTGTTTTTTTTTTTTTTGACATCTCCATCTGAACACGATTAGCCACGCTTATGCTAATGTCACACTTCTCTCTTTACGGTGGTTATTTCTAGGGCAGAAATAAAAAAAAAAGTCACGTGAACCTACGAGGATGTGGATGTGTGACACCAACACACACACGAGCGTCAGCGTCGGAGCGCAGACCGCAGCACAAACAGGAAGTGTGACCTTATTCTCTGCTCCACATCTAACCATTAAATCACACACTGACACAGACAGAGAGAGAAAGATAATACCCGTCTATCCACCCGCCGCTAAAAACCCCCCCCCCCCCCCCCCCACCCCCCCCCCCCCCGGAGTTTTTCCAGCCTGGGGGGGGGACTGAAGCCTATCATCCCCCATTCACACCTTTAGTCACCCGTTAACCTGCCTGATTTTGTATGAATCTTGAGACACTCTATACAAAAAGACAATCAGTGAGAGTCGGGACGCGAACCAATAACCACGTGTCATAAATAGGTTCAATCAAGTCTGTATTAACCAGATACGACAAATCGCTTGATTTTCTCCGGAGTCTGAGGTTCAACCGAGACGACACTTTCTCTCTTTTATTGTCAGATGTTTTATTTTTTTCTCCACCAGAGGCAGCGCAGTACCTGGTTCCTTGAACGCGTCTCAACCTTTCATCCAAAAAGTTCCTTCAGTTTTAACTACGCATCTCAAAACTGCCGATGACCCGGATCACTGAGAACCTACAGACACCGTAGGAGGCCCGTGATTGGTCAGAGAAAGAATCCAAATCCGTTTCATTTGACACCGGACTCGAACAGAACACACGAGACAATTGTTTGTTTACCTACAGCGAATAATCACAGCGTGTTCCAGGAATATGAGACCAACTGGTGACTTTCTGAGGCTAAAAAAATAAATAAATAAATAAATAAATAAAAGAAGGGAAACCTGTGTGTGTACAGAGAAACCCTGGACTCCAACAGAGGTCGCACCAACAATCGTAAATGGCGGTTGTAACCTTTATGGTTATTTTACATCTCTATTAAACGACGTCTCGCTCTGCGGCCGCTGCACGTGTCTTTGTGGACGTTTTACTGCTTCCTCTCATCGTTCCACATTAACAGCAGCTCTGGGGGGGGGGGGGGGGGGGGGGGGGGGGATCTTAGAGCAAAGATGATCTTAAAACCCAGTGGCTATGGGGGTCAAACCAATTAGCCTATGGGGAACGTGGGGGGAGGGAGGGTGAGGGGGGGGGTCATGTCAGGAGACCTTCACACACAGAGTCTGTTTATTCTTCAGATTAAAATAGAACAGAATAAAGAATGTTTCTGACTGACTGACTCCTTATCGTACCAGTTGGTGGAGCTAGCTAGCAAAAATCGCAAAAGCACGTGAGTAGGACGGTGACAATAACAACTGGACGATATACTGTCCCGAAAATAATTGCCGAAACACATAAACATAATATTTTCAGACTAAATGAACCAGTGATGTAACAATAATAATATCATAATAATGAAAGTTCAATCTTAAAAAACGCAATGAATTTAATTTCTGGTGATTTTTATCTGATTCACAAACTGAACCGACCAACGCTGCAGTCGCTGATCCCTCATTGGTTAATGATGATCAGGTGACTCTCCACATCTGTAAAGAATACTACTGCGTACATCTGTGTACTACGTGTCCCCAGCTCTGGAGAAAACAACGTTAACCTACATTTATAAAGTGTAGAACCGGCGCCCTCTGGCTGGCTAGACACTGTTTATACACGGGCACAGCCTGGCCTAATTAAAACCTGCAGCCAAAGTCTTACACCAGGCTTTAAACACTCCACTGAGACACAGCTGCCGCTTCTTGTTGCTCTTCCTCAGCACAGCTCCAACTTTTGTGGCAGAATCCAACTTTAATGGCTAATTTACAGAGCAGGCAACTGAAGATAAGTGGCTGAGCTCCCGCAGCAGTATTGAGGTTTCACTCTGTAATCATTAGACATAAAGCCTTACACTATACCGGGATCATTGACATTCAGCACAGATCGCAGACACAGCTGGGATGGAAAGACGTCCAATTCTGCGGCCCCGGGACGCAGGACCGCACACGGGCGGAATACATAAATGCTGAGAGGAACCTGTGAAGAATCCAAGTGATCGACCGGAGCGGAGACGCAGCGTCAAACGCTGTGAGCTGAACAGCCGAACGACGTGATTGGTTCCTCTGACCACACAATCGGCCGCAGCCGTCCACGGGAGATCCACCAACGGCGGTCGATTACAGAGGTAGCAGCAGCAGCAGCAGCGGCGGCTGTTAGCATCCGGAGGAGGCAGCTAGCACTGTGTTTTCAGGGTAAAGATGTGTAGGCGTACGTTTACAGGAAAAATACACAGTCAGTTATAAATCTGTGACATTATTACAGATAAAAAAAAAACAAAAATCGTTCCACTCCCACATCCTCTTATCGTTGCTCTGATACAAAGAAAATCGACACGTTATTTACGCAGGAAAATGTTTTAGTTTCACTGAAGCAGTTGGATGAAAATCCCACCACCGGGGGTTTCAACCTCAGGTCAGCGGCCCCAGCTTGTGTCAGTCCAGCCTTGGACATCGGTCTGGACCTGATTCCACACCAAACCTGCTGATGTCACTTCTAGGTTCCGCAGTTCTAACCCGGTGGAGACCACAGGAGAGCCGTCAGTTTACGGCCAGCAAATTAATTTTTATTCCTATTTTAACGGGCTTTTCCATAAAGGTGTCAGCAGTGAATGTTATGTTATTTATGATCACGTTTGAGGACGGGAGAAACCAGAGAAGGAAAACTAACAACCGAGCTCCTGCGTCGGTGCTGAACTGACGGACAACACCAGTTGGACCAAGGGTCTCAAACCCCTGGCTCGCGGGCCACTTTTTGACCCCTTCAGTGACATGGTGTTGGCAGCAGCGTTCTCAAACAACATGCAGACTCTCAGCAAGATAGGCAAGAGCATGAACCGCACCTCCACTGCACGGCCCCTGCTGCCAAGGCCTTCAAATATTAAATATAAAAACTGTGAGTTTGTCCTACAGGAGATGACTTGCAGAGTAAAATAACAAAGAAAAAAAAAAAAACCCCGTTCTGTCTCCGACATAAAGAAAACGTTATCAAGTGTAAATTAACGTGCATAAAGACGAGAGGTGAAGAAAAAGGTCTGGTCTCCACAGAGCCGTGCGAGGTGAAAGAAACAACCTTTAGTTTAACGCTGGCATCTCAGGCGTCTGCTGTTCTGTTCTGTTCTGTTCTGTTCTGGATCCTCATCACCACAGAGTCAGTGGCTCAGAACCGCTGAGACGGGATTTCATTCATGTGAAGGGCACCCTCGGGGACCTTCCCGTGTAACAATCTCGGGCCCTTTCCGAACATAAAACAAGGCTTTAAGATGCTTCACTCCGCTGCTCTCCCTTCATCAGCATATATGGCATATAAAAAGGATTTCCACAATAGCAGTGACATTTTCCGAGGGCGAGGAGAACAGTTTCAAGAGGATGGAACCCACTGATCCCAGCTGGGAGGGATGGGGCAGAGACCTAATGTGATACAGGGTCTCCCAAAACCCTGCTTAAGGATTTCGACGCGTTTCCGAAACCTATCTCAGACGACACTCCGCGGAGCCGAGAGCGCATCCGACAGACCAAGTACCAGACAAAGTACAGAAAGAGAGACGATGTCCTCGTCCTGCAGAGGTCACCAAACTTTCTCGACTCTTACTGAAAAAAAAAAAAAAAAAACGGCTAAAACCGGAAAAGCCTTTAAAAAAGTTCATCCTACGTTTTGGTCGAAGCTGAGTACGATTTTCTTTTACTTACTGGGTCGTATTAAAAACCATGAACGTTTCTCGTGGTCGATTTGTTTCCTCTGTGACGTGATGTCATCCGACCAAGACGGCCCATTCGCCGAGCAGTAAAATAAAACACGACAATTTGTACCGTTCACGAGATGATGAATGAATCAAGAGCCGCGTCACGAATGTTGACGTCACTTCCTGTTTGTTCGTCCAACATTATCTGCACCCGCAGGTCGGCAGCAATTTGAACAAGTCAACAATTTCGACGTGCTGTTCTAATTCAAGGTGTGAAGATAACGGTGTGTGAGGGACACGCTGTTGTCCAGGAACACACACACACACACACACACACATATCCTTCATCTCCAGAAACCTGGCCGATAGCCTGATCCATTTCCTGTTTCCATTAGAGACGGCTCTAGATTACGCAATTCATCCCCAGGCTATAATACACCTCTATCAATAATAAACATCTCCGTGAAACTAGGGCTAGCCTCGGAAGACGGAGACGGCACCGCCCAGCACGTTCTACTTCTGATAACCTCCCCCCCCATCTCTGCTAATCTCATGCACCGTGTTTGCCTCCCCCATGACTTTCTCCAGTTTCGCAAAGAGAGAGAGAGAGAGCGAGCGAGACTCCCGGGTCGGATCCTCAGCCGTGACCTTTTGAACCTATCAGAATGCAGAATTATCGGCTCTGGGAGCAACAGCTCAGACAGAACGTTTTTTTCTGTCAGTCGTGGTTTCGTTGTGACTGGTGTTCACCTGGTAACGACTGGACCAGGACCAGGAGGAGGTTCCTGGTCCGACGCAGATGTTGTGATGTCGGATGTTGAGGGATTTGCGACGACGATGTTTTTTTTTATTGGGCGTTTAAGTGTCGGAGGCTAATCCAAACTAAAACAAACTGAGCTGCGTTTCCTCTGATGAGTTTTCTTTGTACAGAAATTTAGTTAAAAAAAAAAAAAAAATTTTATATTTTAGTGATACTTCAACCTCTAAAATATATCATATATTTATATATTTATCTTCCTCTATACGTCTGTTCACAGATGAGATCTTTTTGAAGTGTCAAATGTTGATAAATTCTTGATTCTAAAATATAGACAATAATTTACGAACTAAATAATTAACAATAAGATACATATCAAACGTATTAAATATGTAAATATATATTTCTGGTAACAATATTATACATATTTTAGCTTTCGAACTGATGATGTGACAACACGGTGGTGTCGTCAAATCCGTAGCCTATCAAGACGCAGCTCTTCTTATGGTCCACCAGGAACGGGAAGGACACGTGGATTCAAACCCGCAACCTACTCCACTGTAGGCAGTTGAATAGGTGTTACTTACATATATATATATATATTTTTTTACAAAAGGCTCACAGACAGACAGTTTACATGACTGTTTACGGATCAACTCCACCGACGCAGACGCAGACTTCGCTCACATTTCGCTAACTCGTCGCTCGCTCACCGTCCTTCTGATTCACCGACCCACAGCACAGCAGCGGCCGTCACATCGCATCCCAGTGACGACCAGGATAATAAGGACTCGGGGTTCTGCTCAGCACTGGGAGAGGAAGAGGAAGAAGAAGAAGAAACACTTCTGCATGTCGACACCGCAGGTAGCATTATCAAGCAGCAGTGAGTTGCCAGTAACCCGCAGCTACACCGCGCTACACCGAAGGCGGAGAAGACACCACACAGAAGAAAAACAACAAACACTGCACAACTCCTCCTGACTTCCTGAAGGAAGGAGACGGCGGTGTTTGTCAGTGAGGACACAGTCATCGCTTCAGCGGCAGCCGCTCCGTTCACTGAATATGAGAAAAAAAATACCTTTTCAATTCATATTATTTTTTAAAAAACTCGACCTTGTGCCCAGAGAACGGTGAATTCAGAACAAAACGGTAATCACATTAGGGTGGAAGTTTTCTTTCAGAACATCATTTATAAGAATGTAAATAATGAGAGTGTTTTAAATTATTTCTTAATACAGGAGGATGGACCGGGTGTGTAAAAATGGAGAGTTGCTGGTTGAAAACCCCCAGCCCTGACAGGACTGTGGTGTTTATTCAAGTGTGGTTTATTGTTTTCCCAAAAAATATAATTGAAATTCCAAGTGAAAACACAAGGGAAAAGAAAAAAAACACAGAGTTTTGTTCTTTGGTTTGTTCTAGATTTTATAATAAACCAAATTATAAACCTGACGTAACTACATCTAGACAGGTCAGAAATTAAAAAATAAATATGACATGACGGACTGACGGCACAAGTCAGTCGATCTTTACCTCAACAAGTCAAGAACAATATGACATGACGGAGTGACGGCCAGTCCAGAACAGGTCGATCGCAGTATATCGTATCGTATCGTCGCCCCTGTAATCCTGTAATCCTGTAATCCTGTAATCCTGTAATCCTGTAATCCTGTAATCCTGTAATCCTGTAATCGTGAATCGTATCGCCAGATTCTTGCCGATACCGACTCCTAGCTCTCAGTCCTGTGACCACGTGAACAGACCACTCAACGTGGTTTTACAGATTTGCCAACTTTTTCTTTTCACTTCTCAGAAACTTCAGCAGACGTTGAGGTCGTAAAATGTCAGAGAAGGTAAAAAAACAAAACAAAGACAAAAACCCTGGGATCCCTGAGGAACGCCGTCACGGAGAGACAGATGTGCCGTGTGCCTGACACTGTGTATTATCAGGCCAACAGCCCGCCTGGACACAGGCACGTCAAGTGTTGTCGGGGTAAGTGACAAACTGCGCTCGTCACCGTGCCATTTCACGTTTACCAACGAAGACGTCGGTCGGATCGCAGCCCTGAGAGGAAGGTCCGGAAAACGTAAACAAGGGGAGGTGAGCAAGGAGGCTGAGAGAAATGGAGGAGAGAGGAG
>NC_024322.1:17002036-17012674 GCF_000523025.1 Cynoglossus semilaevis
TGGAGGGAGGGTGCATCAGCTCTTTAACTGCTCGGCAGTCCTCTCTTAAATAGGGCGCAGCCCAGCAGTCTCTGCGGAGGCTCCGTGGCCGATTCACAGGAGATAAGCTGCAGCGTGATGGTGTCTGACAGGACGGTGGAGCAGTGGAGCAGTGGAGCGGTGGAGCGGTGGGGCGGACGCTGACGCTGCTCTTCAGTCCAGGCATGTCCTTGGATGTTATGTTTTTAATTCTAACCATAATCAACGTGTCTGACGTGAACCAATAAGAACGGCCCGGAGGCAGAACACATTCACTCTCCTGCCGAAACCAATCAGCCGCTTGGAAAATATCACCGCGAACCACGTGGTATAAAAACGCTCCTGAATTCCACACCTGTGAACTTGTCCGGGTGACGACCTAATTGTCCTAACTTGGTCCTAATTGTTGGCTGCAGCAGTGATGTGATTTCAACTGATGCAGGAACTATTTTTAGAGCAGGGATTGTAGACAACGAGCTTCCAGAACCTTCCAGGGTCGTTACTGTCCAAACTACGGTCCGACCTCTGAGACGACTGGTGCTAACACTCAACAACAGGAGTTAAATGAATGTTAATTCAATTACATTTTCAGACCTCGAATTCTAACATAAGATTAAAATATTTAATCCTGATTAATTGCATAATTGTAGTTAATTAGTGATTAATCTCAAATTAATCCCATCATTTCTACCTGTTCTAACGGGATATTTTTAATCCCTTTATAAAACAAAGAGCAGAGATGTTCTAACGGGATATTTTTAATCCCTTTATAAAACGAAGAGCAAATATCTCTTCATTGTTTTATCAACAGTCAGAACAAGGACAAATATGATCCAGAATATTCTCCAGAATAACCTCACAGTGATGTGGCGTCAGCTGCGCTGTGATTGGTTGATCTCAGGTCACACCCAGAGTAAATAGCTTCCAGAAGGATCATCTAACCGACGTCGGACAGTTTTCCCATATCTACGTTTGGATTAGCTCCTGATTGTCCGATCTACGAGGCGACGCGAAGGTCAAATGTGCATTTGATTCGCTAGGTGGAAAAACAACAGTTGCGTTAAAAGTAGTGATTCGTCTTCGACAGATGTTGACGCTAACGGATCTGCTTGATCGTCGTTGACTCTGTGACGACCAAAAACAAAACCTAGCTGATTTGACGAGTTACATTTTTCATCAACAGACTGAAGGGGGCAGCGCGCTGCAGAGACATCTGACAAAATAAACCAGCCCCCAGCGCCCCCCCCACACACACTAAAACAACGTATAAACTAGAGCCAAACATTTTGATATTGAATCCCAGAATTTTCTATGTTTACATTGAAAATATATAAATAAATATATATGTAAATATATTTGTAAATATATGTAAATATATATATATGTAAATATATGTAAATATATGTAAATATATATGTTTTACAGGACTCGAATACCAGGAGAACCTAGAAAAGGTAAGGCGAGCACTTTACTGTAAGGCAAGGATGCCAACCACGTCTGCCACCGATCTGCCCAGCATTGACACATTCGTACGTTGTAATTTCTGAGCAATATATATTTCATATATTTGCAGGATTAGGACGCAGATTGATAGAATCTTGAGCAGCTCAGTGATCTTAGACGTCTTTAACGTTTCATCCCAGTTAAGCGAATTATCGCGGTGAATTCTGACGCTGACGACTCAGATTATGTCGAGTAAACGCCGGGGCAACAGGAGATTTAGGGTTTTTTTTTTTTTTCTTTTCATTCCCAGGTCACGGATGAAAGGCTGGTAAATGAATGCAAATATATGGAATGGGATCTACATCAGACGCCGGAGTGGAACCACCTGGGCCTGCTGTGGTCGGGTGAACGTAGGATTTCACTCTCTCTCTCTATTTTTACCCATCCGTGGTTGTTTATGAGTTTGTTACAGAGGAGGAGGAGGAGGAAGATCAGTCGCTTCTACACTTTCTTACGCAGCACGTTTTTTTTCTGAGCCATTTCACACCCTCACACACACACAAACACACACCTACATGTTCTCTCATGGCAGTGATTCTCAGCAGTCCAGTGAAAACCAGTGGAGCCGACATCAAACACTGACATCAAACATCCAGCAGGGGGCGTACCGGAGCGTTACTCTACAGTACAGTCCTTTTACGACGGGTCGGTGAAACGGTTCTAGTGGAACTCAGTAAATGTGCCTGGTACTTCTGTCTCTGCAGGAACAGAAACCTCTGTTAGCCAATGGTGTGAGGCGTGAGACGAGGACACGCCCACTTCTCTGCTGAGCTTCCAACCAAACAACGAAAACATTGTCCACATCATCAACCAATAATTTCTATTTTTTAAATATCTGTTTGATGAATTGATTGATCTGTAGGACCTGAATATATAAATATATACACGACAAATATTTTGAAGGTGTTTTTTTTCTCCACATTTTACAACAGTAGCAGCTGAACACAGTGATGAAAGAGTTAATTTTTTGTGTCACGACCTTTTGTTCTGTGACAAAAACAGATAAAAATCTAAATTGGAACTTATTTTTAAATCAGTTTTTATAAACAAGAAAATGTCGCATTTTTAGAAAATGTCTTATTCAAACGTAGTCGATGAAAAATGTGAAGGAACTAGAGCGGATTATTATTATTATTATTATTATTATTATTATTATTATTATTATTATTGATGCCATTTTATGATTCATTCAACTGTCGAACTACCTTGAACCAGAGTTTTCTCTTCAGTTTCTGAGTGATTTAAAAATAGATGATATTTGGTGAAATAAGTCAATGGTAAAATAAAAAAATAAATATAAAAAAAAAAAATTTTTTTTTGGCCTTTCGATGCCCAGTGGGGGGCGCTTGTCGTCCTGGTACAACTGAACAACGTTCCCTGTTTGTTTCGTTATGAAACTAAATCTAGGACAAATTTTAAAACGATGACTTTTCAGTTTAAATTCTCTACGAACTCATTCCTAATGAGTTGTTTTTCCGTTTCACATTTGGATTTTTTTGGTTGATGAATTTTTCCATGGAGAAAAGTAGTTATTTATTCCAGAAGGAGAAAACATCGCCCTCCCCCCCCCCTTATTTTTCCCGGCCCCCCCCCCCCCACCCTCTCCACCCGGGGCAGTATGAACTCTCATGTCCTCTCTTTATCGACACGTGTCCTGACTCTGGCCCAGACCCACGGTTCACCTCAGTGGAGCGTGAGATGTTCTGGCAGAAGTGACCCGTCACGTCGACCTTCGTCTGCTGCGTGAACATCTGCCGCTAATTCATCTGCAGCGCCCCCCGCTGTAACAACAGTCTCCCAAAAGCACCTGTACACACACACACACACACACACGTACTGCACCCAACTGCCTCAGATCTGCTCTGCGACACAGTCAAAAAGTTCTAAGACAGATGTTATCATTTTTGTATCTGAGAATCCGTTTGATTCACCCAACACTACAACGCTTCAACGAGGACCAAAAAGACGGCGAGACATTCAAGGTTAAAAGACAAAATGTCCTCAACGTCTGTTGTTAATGAACTAAAACCAGTTCCGACCGGTCGCTCTGACCAGTTTCATCTTCGTCCAGTTTGTGATCTTTGATTTGATCAGGCTTTCTTTCAATTTCCCTCGATTACGCACCGTCGCTGCCCCCTCGATTACGCACCGTCGCTGCCCCCTACAGGGACAGTTAGGTCTATTGCATTGAATTAGATGGAAATTCTCCTTTGAATCCTGGTCTGAAATGATCCGACTTTTTCTCAAAGAAAAGTGAGGGGCAGTTAATATATATATATATTCATATATTTCTTTATATCTGTCAAAGTAGTTTTTTTTTTTAACCATCCTTCTGTACATCTCAACGGCGGCACCGTCAGTTCATAAATGTTACAGCAGCTAAAGTTAATGGGATCCGTTCTTAAAAAAATTATTATCTTCTCCATCTTTAACGATAACCCAGTTAAACGCTGGATTTTTTTTTTGCCTAGTTGTCAAATGTAGAAAATCTTGCTGTGAAGTTGCCGATAAAAACTAAAAAAAAAAATTAAAAAAATCCTCCCAGAAAGTCCGACGTGAATTCCAGTGACATTTAGAACTTGAAAAATGGCTAACGATAAACGGTTAATATATTCAAGTTTTTAACAGTTCCTCGAGCCACTTCCCCCAAACAGAACTACCCTTTGGGGAACCAACGCCGTGACCTGACATCAACATAAACTAATTGGCAATAATAACTTCCCGCCGCGGCAGCCATCGTTGAATAAATTAGCTAGAAATGTCACATTATTCGTCATTAGCCGACGAAAATAAAGCTGGTGATGTTCCAGCAGAGGACGCAGCGTTTGGACTCGGGGACCAAAGGTCTGGACTCGCTCAGGCTGTGAGTGTGAGGCGACTCTAATGCATCTTGGCAATGAATAGTGTCCATTGATTCTTCCACATCAAACTGCCTTCCTTCTCACACAGCCCCCTTTCGCCGTCTCCTCCTTTGGGGATTTTTTAGTGTGTGACACAATTATGGAGTCTGGAGTGAATCTGCCGTCGACGAGGGACGAACCTCCGACTGTTTTTTTTATTTTCTTTCTGTTGTTTCACGTTGACGTTTACGTTGACGGTCGAACTAAAAAAAAACCTTGACATCCGTTAACTCCCACGTTAGCAAACAGAAAACAGAAGCTCAGGCGGTTGAACCCAGAGCCGCGGTGCTGAGAGAGATACTGTGGCGTGACCTGATCTTTTCTGAGGGAACAGGGAGTGACTGGCTGTTGCACAGATACCGGTATCAGTGTGAGATCTCAGCGGGAGAAATGGATCAGTAATGTCATTTATCCATGCACTTGTGTTACCGTCGGCTCCGACGCTCGTACACAAAATTGAGATAAAAATCCGGTGAGCAATCAAGTGTCAGGCTGCCTGCGTGTGTTGGATGACACATTTAAAAAAAAAAAAAAAAAAAAAGAAAAAAGAAAAAAAAAGAAAAGAAGGATGAGAATCCGCGCCACGTCTTCTGATCTCCGCGGCTTCATTTCACTCTGTGCTCAGCGCAGCATATTAGCCCGGCAGAGGCTACAAACGTTACACCAAAATCAATACGTGGCTGACTGGTTTGCTCCATTTTTATTACGGGACGGGCTGTAAAATGTGAGTATCAGATATAATCAAAGATGGAATAATTTTCCAGTTTCTCACCAACGGCGAGAGCCGTTCAGGGTTAGGGTTAGGGTTAGCCGACCAGAAGGCTAGCAGTGACGCGGGCTGGGCCGCTGCCAGGACCGATACAGTCTACATTCAGAATAATGGACATCGATCAGGCTTATTTTACAGGTCTTTGGTCAATACGTGACGAAAAACTTAACGCTCAACATGTACTTCAACTGTTTACTTTGTTGTTTAACGTCGTCTTCTTCATCAGGACGGGTTTTAACCCCAAACTTTAACCCATATTTTAAAACCTTTGTGAACCAAAACAATAGACGTTATTCGTAAACTCCTGGGAAACATGATGCGATACGACCCCAAAAAAAAAAAAAAAAAATCTTGCGACCCACCTGAGGGCCGCGACCCAGTCTTTGGGAAACAATGTTTTATCACATCTACACATCTGTCAAATATTTGACCCTGCGCACCAACTCCACCAGGAGGCCCAACGATGAACACGCTAAGATCCCCTAAAAACCATGTACTCCCCGTGTTACACGCACGAAGATCCTCTAAAAACCATGAACTCCCCGTGTTACACGCACCGCAGTTTGAGAACCGCCACTGGCGATGATTAGAAAGCATGAAAAACTTCGTGGATCTTGACTCACCTTGAAATCACAGATGCACGTCACCATGTTGCCAATCCTCAGACATTCGCCATCAAACTTGCACGTGTTGGTGTCGCACAGGAACAGGTCCGTGTCCCGGTCGTCAAAACCTGAGGATCAAAGGACACGAGTGACATCAGTGACTAAACGCTTCCAATGTTCGCAGCCCCCCAAGCAGCGCTAGCATCAGCTGGATCTGGCTCTTTCATGATGTGATTGTGACATTAGTCATGACTCCCACAGATCAGCGCTCGCCTTTGATCTCTCAGAGTGCAGGGCAAATTGACTACAAAGCATAAAAAAAAAAAAAAAAAAACATTAACAAATGTTAGAAATGATTGCAGAGAAACCCCAGGTACAAAATATATTTTATCATTTGGAGTTTGCATGATGATGGTTAAGTGCCTGTGTGTTAAACTCAAGGCCCGCGGGCCAAACCTGGTCCACCAACTCCATTGAAGTGGCCCCCAGTCAACCAAGTCTTCGCGATACTTTGATTTAAAGGTAAATATTAGAATCACAACGTCGAATAAATCAAAACCTTTTGTCATTAGTTATGGGTAATGTGCGCCCCCTGCTGGGCTGTATGTAGCCAAAAATTTGAAATCTGATATATTTGAAGAATTTCTATGATTTATATACAATTCAGACCAGATACATGTCATTGATCAACCCTGGACCGGGGGCTCAGCGTTCAGCTCCGACCTCGACACGTACACTCCCGGTTATTTATTGTGATTTGTCCGTGTGCATCCAGGCTGTGGATCAGGGAGGAGCTCTGCACGAGTGAAACCCCGGGACTTGATTGGATTCCGGCTGCGTCGGGGATTTCAAATCACTTCAACCAAGCGTTCTGAATCAAATCAAAGAGTCACATGGGCTGGAGGCGGAACTCAGCGCTGGACGGAAGAAAGGAACGACACGGAACTGTTTACGGTGGACTATTATCCAGACGACGTAACGCCTTTGACAGGACAACAGAAGAAGAAGAGAAACCTCTACAGCGGGGTTTGGTTTTTTTTCCACTACAGCGGGGTTACAAAAAAAACCCAAAACTTTAAAAATCAATTTTGAACATATCCAGGATGAGGAGAGAGGAACCTCGTGTCTCACAAAATGGCACTTCAAAAACCAATATTGTTCTTCTCTCTCTTTTTTTTTTTGCTGGTACCGATGTCAGTACACAGAAGCACATTAAAGGTTTGACGTGTGTCACGGTGAACACTCATGCAGTGACTTTTATTAAAGAATGTTTTTTCATTTCAATTTTTAATCTTCTGTCATTTAATCTGTTGTTTGGGTTGGGGGTAGAGAGGGGTTTGAGGGGGGGTAGAGGGGTCAGGGATTGAAGTCAGTCCACATACACAGTGGTAGAACATACTGACTTCATCAGAACAGGAACGCCGTCAGTTGCCAGGAAATGTCTTCCTGTTAGTTTAGAACATTAACCACTGTTGTAGGATTGAATTAAGTCTCAATATTAACAAATCACTGTCATTGAACAGCATTAGCCTGGTAATCCGCAAGAGAAGGATAAGACGATAAAAACAAAGAGCGTAACATCTTGTTACTTTAGCTTCAGTTACCCTGGGATTCCAAAAAGACCCCCCCGCCCCTCCCCCCCCCCTTTTTTTTTTTTTTAAAAAAAAAAAAAAAAAAAAAAAAAAAAAAGGGACACATTTCCCAGAGTTAGCATGTATAGCATGTAGCATCACAGCGGGCTGTAAAACCCAAGTCGAACCCATTCTGACTGCAGGTACAAGCAAGTACATGAAGTATCAAGTATGCAGTACATGTGATACTTTCATATTGTTGTCGTATTACTCGAGGTCCCGAGAGTCCGACACTGGCTACAAAAACCGACGTCTAGAAAACTAGCATGTTAGCGATTCACTACAGGGATGTATATATTGTTGGGAAACGATCAGACGACTTCCTGCGTAAACACAACTTTCCTTCATTTCTTTTTTTTTTCAGTCTTTCTTCGAGAACAGACTATAGAAAAAAAAAAAAAAAACTCCCGAGACAAAATCATGGTTCTTCTAAATGAAAGGGACAGTTCTGTCAAACTGTCTCTTTTGGCAGATCTGGAGTCGGGACGAGTGCGAGGGGCAGTAAACACGCCAGACGATGATGGATGGACGGGGCGGGTTTTCTCTGATCCAATCTCATCTACATAATTGATCTGAAATTAAAAAGTAAAAAAAAAGAAAGAAAGAAAGAAACGCACTAGAATGAGTCTGCAAAGAGTTTCCCAGGACGTGAGGGAGCGAGCGAGCGAGCGAGACGTCGGCATCGTTTCTTGGGTAAAACTCAAGCTTCGAATATTTTACATATGGTCACTTCTGAAATCACAGCTTCAGGAAACAAACGTCAAGAATCTCAATTAGTTCTCCAGCAGTGGCTGCGTACGAGCAGATACAAATATAGATTTACAGTCGAGGTACATTTTTCATGGTGCCAGTCGAGGGCTCGGGGAAAACATAATTTGTGAAAATGTTATTTGTTCACGAGCAATAAATTACACACAATCAGCCCCAGAATTGAAATTAGTTTTCATTATTCCTCGGAATCAAATCCCGTCAAATCCTCCAAACAGAACTCTTTCTGGACGCGGTAAAAAAAAAAAGGACAAGAACGGGTTTTTGTTGCTAATTTAATCTGCACAAATTAAAATGAGCGTCAAAGAGCGGGGATTACAGGAGAAGTGTTTCTGAAGGAGGCAGATTTTTAATCCCTCTCAGGGTCAAGGGTCAGGGGGTCAGGGGTCGGGGGTGGTTCCTGGGTGAGGTCACGATCTGGACAGTTCACTAGTCTGTTGATGATGATGTTGAACAGTTGCACGAAATAAAAGTTTGGTCAACGTTTTTTCACACAGTAGTGTTGTTTTTTTTTCTGCCAACAAACCAGGAAAAAAAACAGTTCTCCTTCAGATCAGTACCAGAGAATTAGGGTCTAAAACGACTGGTGCTCCACAGACGTGACCTAAATCTGTGTGATCGCTGCCTGTGAGTCGTCTTTCTCAGAACAACCCTGCCAGTTATTCTGAAATAGAAAAAAAAGAAATTGTGGTCTGTGTCTTCCGCAGCTAACAATACCAACTGTAACTGCCAGGAACACAACAGTTCTCCGGCTGCGGCTCTCAGTCCACAGCAGCTAACAGAGTTAAGCTTTCACCCTTTATTGTTTTATACCCAACACGGGATTCATTTTCTTTAGCTACGAAATCACTGCCGACAACTTTAAACACAAACGCGGAGAATTCACCACCGTGAAAAACCACAGACGCTGGAAACAAGGTTTGACTCTGTGACTTTTTACGGACACGAGTCCAGATCTTCACAACAGTCCGGTCGGAAGAACATTCCAGCAAAAAAGACGGATAATCACCTCCAGACCTGACGCTGCTCGGACGGACTGAGGTGGAACTGAACCAACATGTAACCAGACCTCAAACAACAACAAGTCCACGTGTTGACAGTCAGAAAACAACTGACAGAACTGACTGAGTGGCAGAATTAAAAAAAAAAACCACCAGGTCACACTAGACCAAAAAGTCCAAACTGAAATAGCAAGTCACACTAGACCAAAACGTCTAAACTGAAATTGCGAAATAACAATTAACGCAAACAGTCGCGTACACATCAAGGGTACGTATCAATTATCGACACCGTCACGATTTTCATTGACTTTTAATGAGGTCCTTTAATGTCCAGTTTGAAAGACAAGGATTCTCACGTTCAAAGACGTTATTTCGAACCTAATCTCACACCAATTACTGAATCAAAAATGACAGGAAAACAAAAGCAAAAAAAAAAAAAAAACAACAAAATGTTGGTATAAAAACCTTTAAATGGGAAACTGATGCACTTTGTAATTTTAAACTTCACTGGAGCAACTGTTGTGTTAACAGCAGATCTGCAGCAACAACAACAACAACAAAAAAAAAAGAAAATTATAAAAATTTGACCATGGGCTGCAATTGGCCCACGAGCCAGATTTTGGACAACCCTGAAACAGCATGTAGCAGATAATGTGTTGTCTGTGAACAGAATTTTTTTTTTTCCACAGAGTGATGTTTATGTCAAGAATTATCTCAGCAAACTGAGGAAACGACACGTCTGGCACGAAAAGTCCAAACAATGAGACAGAAATGAGAAAAACAAACATTTCCGTTTCGTTAAACGTCCGCACGTCCAGAGAGCCTTGATGACACGGTGATTTATACGGGGCGTTCACACAGCTTCAGTGTCTCTGTGTCAGAGGCCGGGGGGGAAACGTACACTTCCTGCCCCGAGCGCTCGCCATCGCAGCGGCGGAAATTACAGTAACCTGAATAATTAACGAAAACAAGCGGGCAGACATGAAATATTGAAAAGTTAATGTTTAAATGCTAACGATAAAGATGGCAAGACAAGCACTTACTTGTCTAAAAGAGAGACCTTGTCAGCCAAATGCATCTCCTCCTACCTTCCTACCTGGAATTTTCACAACACTAAAAAGAACAAAGAGTCCTCGCCCCCTGTTTTAAGCATCGTGTGGATCAATTATTGAAGAGGTTAAATTAATAATGAAGGCTGAACAACCACAGTGGTGAGACATCCTTTTTTGACCTCTCATGAGGGAGACTTCTATTCTTTTCTTTTCTTTTTTTTCTCTCTCTCTCTCTCTCTCCTTCTTCTTTATCTCTGCAACAGGTCTTCAGTGCCACCGTGCAGGGAGTTCCATTCCAGGCTCTCCTCATGCCTTGTTAAAAGGCACTCAAATCACAGCGATTCAGTTTGGACACGTGACCTTCAGAGCAAGTTCAAAGACGTGGGTTGGA
>NC_024322.1:17012843-17017297 GCF_000523025.1 Cynoglossus semilaevis
CGAAAAGCACCAGCCGGGGGGGAGGGGGGGGGGTGGGGGGGGGGGGGGGGGGGGGGGGGGGGCACCAGGGCCGAGCACGCAGGAGGCAGAGACTCATTTATTTTCTGCTCATGCATAATCTGGAGAATCTCTCTCTCTCTCTCTCTCTCTCTCTCTGTGTGTTTTCACAGGAACCGACTCTAACGAATTTCACCGGGCAGCTGGGGATATCGACTGGACAGGAACATTCCAGAGAATGCCCAGGATGACATTTGCGGTCTCTGACGCGGCCTCTTCAACCCGTCTCTGGAGAAATGTCTAGACTCTGGTGCAGGATTAAAAGCGAAAGCTGAAGGCGAAACTGAAGTGCGATTTTCTTTTTTTTTAAAAAAAAAAAAAGTAAAAATCAAACAAACCACAGAGTCATGAGAGCTGCGTGCTGCTGAGTCATGCTAACAGGGATGCTAACCTGTTAGCATGTTCTTATTGTCTCTTGATTTAATTAGAGATGTTTAAACTCAACCACTAGGTGTAGGTGATGCAACCAAACAATTTTAAATATTTGTTTATCTGGAAAAATAGCAGTGCGATAATTTATTTTAAAATTAATTTATAACCTTACATAAATTATAAAAATTATTCTGTTTATTGAAGTGATCATTTCTCTCATTTAATTTTTTATTTTATGTGTTGAATATTTATTTCGGAAAATATTTTTCAAACATTTGGAACGGAATATCAGAGGCAAATTCCGTGTATGTGCTTTTCGTACAAGGTCAAACTTTTCAATGAACCCAAACTCTGTATCACGACATTCAACCAAACTCTTCACCACTGCACCACTGCACGTCAGGAAACCGTTCTCAAATCCAGCAGATTAACACATTCAGACGTTTGACTTCTGTATCAGAGTCAACACGGTCCCACAGGAACCGACCAATCGGTCCATTTCACTTTCCCTCGTATATATTTCCACCATTTTCAGGCGTTTGTTTTTTTTCTTTTGACCTCTTCGCTGACGAACAGCCGTTGGGAAATTCCCTCCAGAGAATTCCGAACTCTCTGTATTTGACAGGCTTTATATATTTATTGTTATGTGGCTTTGTATATTTCTGTGTCTGTGCTCATCCTTCACTGACCTGGTGGACGATTCCTGAAGCGCAGACTCAACTAGCTACCAGCTAGCTAACTCGCGTCATTCATAGAAACAGAAAACAGATAACGGTAAATAATTACAAAAAAAAAGGTTCAACCTGAAGATACTGCACATAAACTGTAAACAAATGACAAACCTTAATAAAAAAAGAAAATGACGAGGGCAGCAGAGAGTTGACCCGGAGATAATTAACGTCACGTCAGCCCGCTGCACCACAGCCATCTGTTGCTCTGACTCATGTTTTCATCAGCTTTTATCAGAAACCCTGAAACATTGGCTGCACAGATTAATTAAACAAACGTATTCTGTCACAGCCTTTTTACTGCTATCAACAGTTGCCCTGGCAGAGAGAAAGGCAACCTGTGTCAGACTAAGAATTCTCTTTTCTCTCTCTCTGGTTTGAACCAAAGAACAGAAAAACATTTAATATTTATTCATAGGCTGAACTGATGCTGCTGCTGTTACTGCTGCTGTTACTGTTACTGCTGCTCCTCCTAGTGATTGCCTTTGAAATGACACTGGACCAACCCTGAAACTTCTGCTCAGTGTTTAGTGACTGTGTGTCCAAAACACATATATGTGTATATGTATGTATATATGTCCTTGTGGGGACATGGTTCAGGTGGGAGGCCTGGAATTGACTGTATGTATTTTGGAGTTAGGATTAAAATTAACATCAGATTAGCGTCAGGATTATGATCAAGACCTGTGATATATTTGAAGTATTAAAGGTTAGGGATATGTGGCTGAAGAATGTACTACGTCTACAGTATGTACTACTACAGTATGTGTAAGTATTCACATTCTCATGTCGTGTTGATATGTTTGTGTTTTTGGTGAAATATGTTGTTGTTTAGTTTTTGAGGTTTTCGATTCAGTTTGGAGTTAGGATTATGTTAGGATTATGTTAGGATTGAAGCCGACTTTAGGACAGGATCAGGATTAGACTGAGGTCAGGGTTCAGAGTTAGGGAACGTCAAGACCTCAGGACTAATGAAAATCAGACTGAGTGTGTGAGTGTGTGTGTGTGAGTGTGTGTGTGTGTCGGGGGTTATTGTTAGTATATGCACTTTAGCTTCCTCCAGGCGTGTTGGATAAAAGCTTTCGCCCAAATGCGTTTGAGAGTATGTCAGGAAATGGGGGGGTGGGGGTGGAGGGGGGGCAAATGTGTTATTTGGACGGCACGGAGCGTTATTGATCACGTCAACGGTTGAAGGAAGTCAGTCAACGACAGGCAGCAACACGGAAGTCAATCTCCAGATATACAGTACACCGCTGTCAAATCTACGAAGGGAAAAAGAAGTTCGGATAAAATCACGCGTCACTGCCGACAACATTTTCTTCAGAATTTTCACGGAAGAATTATTTACAGCAAGACTGGAAAGATTGAGCAGCAGCAAAGTAAAAAAAAAAAAAACACCAGGTCACACTTTCAAAAAGTCTAGACTGAAATCACAAAATAACAATTAACGCAAACGTATCAATCGTCGACATATGTCTTGATTTTCATCGACTTTTAATGAGGTCCTTTAATGTCCAGGTTAAAAGACCAAGATTCTCACGATCAAATTTCAAAGACGTTATTTTGAACCTAATCTCCCACCAACTACCCCCCCTCCCTGCCCCCCTCCCCCCAGTTGCCCTGAGCTGTTTGGTGTGGTCCATCATTAACAGTCTTTTTCGTGGAGGTGGCAGTAACGCTCCGACCTCCTCTGCCTCCGTTTGACCACCGGCGCTGACGACGGGTCCGAGGGCTTTTGATGTGTGACTGTTAGCAGCTACAGCATCATTGAGCAGCAGCAACGTAAAAAAAAAACAGCAGGTCACACTTTCAAAAAGTGTAAGTGTGTGTGTGTGTGTGTGAAGCTATTTTCAGGGTTTAGACTTGGCGGCAGTGGGAAAACACGGCAGCCCCGCGGGGCTGAGTCCACAAAGAGAAGCTCTGCTCTTCTCTGCAGCCTCGTAACAATTAACGCAAACAGTTGCGTACACGTCAAGGGTACGTATCAATCGTCGAGGCTGAGTCCACAAAGAGAAGCTCTGCTCTTCTCTGCAGCCTCGTCCGACCAACTGTCCGACCGACCGTCCGACCGTCGCCTCGGGCTCCGAGGAGAAGGGAAACGAGTTTACGGCTTTAATGGCCTCTAACTGTAAACTCTGCAAATATAATCATGGTCCAAACAACGCTTGGCCCAAACTGGGGAATCTGGAGAATCTGGAGCTCGAAACTGGAGGAGTTTATGATTGGAATCAGGTCAGATTGGATTATTATTATTACACATGTCTGATCTAAATATTTATATTATTGTAGTGTATCTGTGTGTAATGTGTGACTGTACTAGTTCAGATGTGCTGTCACAGCATTGGCTACAGAGCCAGCCATTTGAGGAACAATGTTTCACAGTATTGTAGTATATTTTCAACCGTGTACTGTGTACATATTTCCAGTATGTTTTCTTGGTATTTGATCAGGTTTTTTACCAGGCAACGTTGCTTTATGAATGCTTCATCTGTGTATAATACCATCATATTCAGGGTGAAGTGGGACACAGGGGGGAACCAGGAGAGATGGGTTACCAGGGCGACAAGGTACGTCTTCTTATTAACGTCACATTTTAATTGATAAAGTTAAAGATGGAGTTATTCATAAAAAAGATGATTTTTTTTTTTTTACACCACTCTTGTTTTTAATGTCAGACAGTTTTCTAGTGTGTCTGAGGAACATTTGTCTCAGCTGAAGCAGGAAAACATTCATCAAAACTGTTCCACATTGTGCTTTGAGCATGTGTTTGAACAGACGCAGATGTGGCTTCATTTATCACTTGAGGTCACCACATTATATTTGTTCCATGCAATTCAGACATGGTCTCAGTCATTTGGCAGTGATGCAAACAAGCAAACAAACAAACAAACAAACGCATCCTCTCATCATGAGGATTCGTCGTCTGCAGCCAGGAGCAGCAGCTCCGTGCACTCCAGCACACCGACACCGACACCGACAACCGACAACCGAGCCACGATACACGATACAACAAGAACAACAATAAACAACAACAACAACACAGACAACAACTCTGCTTCTTATCAGAAACGACTCTCACCGGAGCAGTTCCATCCGGTTGGCGTTTGGCAGTCGCTGAGGGAGGACGGAAAAGCGCGCAGCTGCTCCACAGGTAAAGTGGCGAGGAAGGAGACGATGGTGATCCGGAGCCAGCTCCCCGCTGTCCCGCTCCACTGGCGCAGACGCCGGGGCTCCGCGAGCGGTGTCTGCGCCGCCACGGACGGACCCATGTCTCAGTAGCCCCGGCTGCACGGGCGG
>NC_024322.1:17018389-17020064 GCF_000523025.1 Cynoglossus semilaevis
ACACCGCGCACAGCCAGCCACTACACCCAAAAACGAACACCGCACAACCGAGCCACGATACACGATACACAAGAACAACAAGAACAACAATAAACAACAACAACAACACAGACAACAACTCTGCTTCTTATCAGAAACGACTCTCACCGGAGCAGTTCCATCCGGTTGGCGTTTGGCAGTCGCTGAGGGAGGACGGAAAAGCGCGCAGCTGCTCCACAGGTAAAGTGGCGAGGAAGGAGACGATGGTGATCCGGAGCCAGCTCCCCGCTGTCCCGCTCCACTGGCGCAGACGCCGGGGCTCCGCGAGCGGTGTCTGCGCCGCCACGGACGGACCCATGTCTCAGTAGCCCCGGCTGCACGGGCGAGGTGGGGAAGAGACGCAGACTCGCACCGGCAACTCCGATCCCGACAGGCTCAGCGGGGCGCCCACAGACCGACTGTAGACCATTTTCCGAGCGACGCCGTGCGCCCCATGTAGTAGAGTTCGACCCCGCGCAGACCGAGCAAATGGGTTCCGCCCGATCCAGAGGACGTTGCTGCAGCGAAGGAGCAGGACTTGGCGAGAAGGGGCGGGGGGACTGCCGTGGGGTGTCGATGAAGAGGAGGAGGAGGAGGAGGAGGAAGAGGAGGAAGAGGAGGACAATCGTGCGGGATGGCGAAAAAAGTTATCCAGGCAGAGACAGAGATGCTCCGGGGGAAGGTGAGGAAAACAAACAGCCCCGGTGATCAGGCAACACCTGGCGGCCGAGGGTGAGGCTGCAGGAGGGAGTGAAGTGGACAAGTTGGAGGAGGCACCCAGAGAGTATTCCCAGAGAGTGTGGGGTTCAGGGGGCGACGGTTAGAATCCACGGAGGAGCCGAGCAGCAGCAGCAGCAGCAGCAGCAGCAGCAGCAGCAGCAGAGAGAAGGTCCTCCTCCTCTGCTGTACTGTACTCTGCTCTGACTCTTCACTGCTGCCTCCTCCTCTCTCTCACTCTCTCTCACTCTCTCTCTCTCTCTCTCTCTCAGCTGGTTATGATCACGCGGAATATGGTGCCAAGAAGGAGGGGGGAGTGGTCGGTGCGGGAGTGTGTGTGTGTGTGTTTTTTTTGGGGGGAGTAAAGGGGGGAGTCCTCGATATAATGTGACTATATTAACAGTAGAGATGACAGAGAGTTAACGGAGAAGAACAAGAGAGAGAGAGAGAAATAATGGAGGAAGGAAGGGTTAAAAGACAGAAATGATGGAAAAAAGGAAGGACAGAATAAAGAAAGAAATAGAAAAAAAAGGAATGAAGGAAAAAACAGAAATAAAGAAGGGAAAGAAAAGACAGACAGAAAGAAAAAAGAAATAGAAATGATAAAGAAAGGAAGGAATTAAAGGTAAGAAAGTGAGATTAAAAAAATGAGAAAAAAAAGATGTAAGAAAGGAAGGAATTAAAGGTAAGAAAATGAGATTAAAAAAGAGAAAAGAAAGATAAAAAGAGAAAAATAAATTGAAGAAAGGAAAGAAAGAGAAAACTGAAGCAGGAAGGAATGAAAGAAAGACACTTGACTGTGGTCCAATCACAGGCCGCCGTCGCCACCGTCGTCGTCGTCGTCGTCGTGGTCGTCGTCTCCTCCGGCCTCGGATACTTGACACAGATGATATTAACAGGTCTTGGTCTCCAGGCCGTCCACGACACAGAGAGCCCTGCT
>NC_024322.1:17039880-17044919 GCF_000523025.1 Cynoglossus semilaevis
GAAAATCAATGTGCTTTTGGCAAAAAAGAGCAAAGTTAAGGTTACAGCGGCAGCACGGTGCCTCAGCGTTGACCCTCCTGCGCGGCGTGAAAACAAAGGGTCTGACTGTCGGCGACGGATGCGGTCGTTAAAGTCACTTCCACCTCATGATCACAGCGGACGCTGCTGCGGCCGGACAGTGAACGCAGCGTCACAGATCAGAGAACAGGAAGATCCTTTGTTGTCAATTAACAAACAACGACCACTGGAGTACTTCATCCTGGTACTCGTACTCCAGGATCATGTCAGTACTGGAGTTTTTCAGGGTCAATGACATCATGGAAGTTCTCTTGTTGTTGTTGTTGTTGTTGTCGTTTTTCAGATATGGTTCATAAAGACAGATGTTCAGGGAGGTTTGAACTGAAGAAGGAAACGATTCTTTTCCGTCGCCTTAGCACCGCTACGACTTATCAAACTGTTTAGGGTCAGAGGTCAGGGGTCGGGGTTAGGAGTTAGGGGTCAGGGGTCAGGGGTCAGGGTTGGGAGTTCAAACATTTCTCTTTGGACTTCCAAGAGTACAAACTGGAGCCGAACCATCAACCAGGTACAGTACAGACGGGGGACCCCCCCCGCACCCCCCGCCCGGGGGAATTGAACCAGTGACCTGCTGTAAGGAAAGAACACTATTTTTTCCAGCTATGTCTCATCATTCATCCAAAGCGTGGTTTTTTTTTCTTCTAATTTAACAGGCTAGGAGTTCAACACGATTGTGTAGTTTTCATCGTTAAATCACATATTGACAGTTAGCATCTTAAGTTAGCATCCTATTAGCTAGCCAAGGTAACGACCCGGAATCTGACCATTGGAACCAATAGTTTGCTGTGAACTGTCTGTCTGGAATCTGACATACTTTTGAGCTACGCTAAATGAGCTAGCCTTCTGTCGTTTACTGGACTGTTTTTTTTATTTTTTTTACACCTTTAACAACTTGCAAATGAACTTTCGAAGTTGTTGGTCAGAAAGCTAACTGCCCACGTGTTCATCATTCACCACTCAGACTGACACTGTTAGCCACAGTTAGCTACATCCTGAGCCAGTGGTTTGTTTATCCAGCAGTCAGTGAGCAGCTCTGTGATCTGTGAACGCGCTGGACTCCGTGGACTCAGAGGGAGGAACGATGAAGTCAAACAGCGTATGGTAAATTAAGCCAGAGAGCAAGAATGTGCTCATCGATTGCGTGCTGATTACTGCTGTCGTGCTCCCGTTCTGGGGCCGTTCTTTTTGTTGATGCGGCCAAAAGACTGATTGAACAAACAAACGACATCATAATGTTATTGCTAATACCGCTATTACGGCCGTACTGTCAACTCATAAATGATGTTTGTAGTGCAGCGGTGCAGGGCGGCACAGAGAGAGGAGGTCGGACTGACCGTCAGCACCGCCGGGCGCTCCTGTCAGGGCGCCAATCCATCAACGTCATCGACTGCTTGACAAGTTTCTCCACCGTATTTAAATTGACATCGTTTAAACTGCAGTAATTCGTTTTTTTTTATAGAGTAAAACATGAAGTGTAAAGGATCTCTCCAGGTACACGATGAGGTTGGAGGGAATATTTTATACACATTCAGAGGGAAATTACATTTACGAGTCTTAGTTAATCGTACACTGATTGAATGAAGTGGGAAATTTATAAACAAAAAAATTGTCACAATACAAAAATTTAGAAAATAAAGTCAAAATAATATGAGATAAAACTTGTTACAAAAATGAAAACATAAGTTTATGAAAATAACATTTTTCAAAACATTTTCAAAAAATAAACAGTGAAAAAAAGTATTAATGAAAAATAATATAGGTTCAGGAAATTTTTTTATTTTTCTTGGTAAAATTCATATTTTATCCCAAATTTTTTTTGCCTTAATTTTCAATGATTTCTGACACAATAACCAAAAAAAAAAATTACAACTTCACTTTTTTTTTCCTCCGCCTCAGTCCCAGTAAAAGTCTGTTATTAATTCATTAGTTGTTGGAATTCAGTCAATTGCCTCTGTGCTGTTTCCACTTTCATCAAGTGCATTACCTTATTTTAGAGACTGGATCGTTGTATTGACGAGAAAAAAAAAGGGCAAAAGATGTGGGTCACAAGACGTAGATAACGACAAAACCTAGTCTGTGTTCTGGCTGTACGTTACTGTTAAATGTTTATTTTTTATTTCAGCATCATTTTGTTAAATTAATAGAGCGTTATTTTAACAAAGTTTATCAGATATAAAAAGAATCCGCAGCATCAGAGAGTTTTTTTTTTTCTGGAAGCTGGATGTGATTCAGATTAACACGGAACCGTTTTACTGTAAATCTCCCAGAACAGTTTGTTTGACCTCATTTCTCTGTAAACAATAATGAATTGTTGATATGACGAACCTTTTTTCCGTCAGTAGCGACGTCGTCCGACTTGTTCTCTCCGTGACTCACGTTATTCCTGGCAGAAAAAAAATAAAAAAAAACAAACAAACGAAAAGGAATTTTTCCTCAGCAGAGGCGGGGGGGTGCCCGGCCCGAGGTGAAAAAAAAAAAAAAAAAAAAACCCAAGCCGGTGTCGATTAATCATGATTAATTGAGATGGATTTATTAGTATTTGGTTCTACGTAAACTGCAGGTAAAAAAATCAATAAAAACTGCTTGTAACTGCACAGCTTGACTGAACGTTCGTTTATCAATTAAGAAAACCAATAGTATATAATCATTACAGTACTTTCATGGAGGTAGGAAAATCAGGAAACTACTATTAAGAACTGCAGTTTTTTATTTCTCAGAAATATCCCAGTGTGATGGAGGACACACACTGACACACACTGACACACACTGACACACACTGACACACACTGACACACACTGACACACACTGACACACACTGACACACACTGACACACACTGACACACACTGACACACACTGACACACACTGACACACACTCCATGTCAAGGGAGTGATTCACAAATACTGACGCAGTACTATTTTGATGCATCACTCAGTTGTTGTTCTGACTTGCAGTACTGTTGCTCCACAGTACCAGATCTTTGAGATCAGACTGAACTTTATCATCGTCGTAAAAGTCAACGGTCGGACGATAAAGTGCTGTTTGGTTGTTTGTTTTTTTAACCTGGAAGTTCTTAAGATGAAGAATCATCAACAATTCAACACCTTGACAACACCCGTCACCCGTCACCCGTCCAGTCACACCCTGTGTTCGTGGCTCTTTGTTGACCTGTGAGATTTGTTTTTGTCTCTGTTTATGGACGAGGAAAAAAAAAAAAGTCGACGCAGTGGACTTTCTCGCTCCGTGAAGATTGAGAGAATGACGTCACTTCTGTCTTTTTTTGGTGTTTATTTTCTCTTTGTTACTTTGATGTGCAGAACAGTCAGTCATCAGGGGGATTATCCATGTGTGTGTTTCTCTGTGTACTTGTTACTGTATATGTCAGACAGACTTCAGAGTAAGTAAAAAAAAAAACAAACACATTTTTTTTCAGAGCGACAAAAGATTAAAAAAAAAAACAATCTGCTCCTCTAATCCTGACAATATGGCGGTTATACGCCGCACGTCCTTCATCTCATATTAAAATGCATCTACGCGTCGTTCTGCAGCTCACGGAGCTCAGAGGCTAACACGCAGAAAGAATCCATTCAGCAAAGAAGTGACGGAACAAAACGACGACAGACTCCAGTGTCTGATGTGAAATCACTGACCCTGTGAGGTCGAGGACAGACGTTATACCCTGTATATATATATTTATATATATGTTTTATAAACTAAGGATCTATTCATCTCTTCTGATTGTATCTTATTTCCTTTTTCAAATGCATGAACTCTTCAAACTCCTTATACGATGGTCACCATTTATTTTCTGATCATTTCAAGGTTGTTTTTTTCTTTTAGTCATTTCAAATATTTTAGTCTTATTTTAGTTAGAAAGAGCGTCAAGAGTTTGAAGACATTTTCGAAACTTTTCCATTTGCCGCAGCTGTGGATCGACTTCCGTAGTGATCGCAATCAGATTCGTTCTGATTGGATCTTTTCTCCATTAGCTCCGGCCTAATATTTTTTTGTCTCTGTTTGATTCGTTTACCAAAATTGTTCGTTATATTTCGTCGTTGTCTTCGTCATTGAAGCGGACTTTTTATTTACGGTTTTAGTTAAGTTTTAAGGTTCGTTGATGAACATGTTTTATCGTTGTATAAAATGATCTCTGACTCGGTTTAGCTTGGTGCACTTAGCAGCAGCTAGCCAGATGCTAATCAAGGTCAAGGGTCAAGGGTCAAGGTCAGCTTTATTGTCAATACCTTCACATGTACAGAACATACAGAGGTATCGAAATTACGTTCCTCACCTTCCCGTGCGCTGACAGACATAGACAATACTGAACGAAAAACATTTAGGTGCAATAACAATAAGCTAATCAGTTGCAGCGTCCGCCTCCGTATGAATCGACTCTCAGTTGTTTTTGAGGGTTTCAATAATTTGACGATGAATTTAAGACATTAAAACTTAAATCTTCTGAAGCCGTTTTCCTTTTGTCTGGTTCGTTACAAACAGTGATTCATGAATCTCCGGGCATCCGAAACACCGATGACAGCTAAAAGTACACTACACCCTCACTGACGCAACTTTCCCATCATTCCCCATTCTCCCCGTGACTTATTTATGTTTGCTTTAGTTGGACCGAATACCTGCTGTCACATCAGGGACGCCCACGCAGGCAACGTGAGGAGGAGGTCGGCCCGAGCCCGGCCCAGCCCAGCCCGGCCCCAGGCTAAAGGCTAATTACATTTCTGACTAGCTAAAATGGCACTGACTCCTAAGAGAGCATTCTGGAATAACACTCAAACCCGTATCAGATATCGGATGATTGATTTTTACCCCATAATTACTCTGATGTATTAATAAATCATCCAGTTTTTGTAAATCTAATGGCTGACGATGTCATGGGAATCAACTGCTGGTATACGTTACCCGTGCTGAAAGGTGAAAGGTTAGAGTGCAGACGCAAGGTAGCATGTG
>NC_024322.1:17046138-17048342 GCF_000523025.1 Cynoglossus semilaevis
GAATCCCTGCTGTCACATCAGGGACGCCCGCGCAGGCAACGTGAGGAGGAGGTCGGCCCGAGCCCGGCCCAGCCCAGCCCGGCCCCAGGCTAAAGGCTAATTACATTTCTGACTAGCTAAAATGGCACTGACTCCTAAGAGAGCATTCTGGAATAACACTCAAACCCGTATCAGATATCGGATGATTGATTTTTACCCCATAATTACTCTGATGTATTAATAAATCATCCAGTTTTTGTAAATCTAATGGCTGACGACGCCATGGGAATCAACTGCTGGTATACGTTACCCGTGCTGAAAGGTGAAAGGTTAGAGTGCAGACGCAAGGTAGCATGTGCTAGGAGTGTGTGTGTGAGTGTGTGTGTGTGTGTGTGTGTAGATGAGAGTTTTTCAAATTGTTTTTTTTTTTTTAGAATACTGTTTCGCATCTGAACTTCGTTGCAGTACTTTAACTGCAGTACTCTTAGAGATGACAGTCTGCAGACTGTCATTTTGTAGACTTCTGACCTAGTCATCATCATCATCATCATCATCTTCATCATCTTCTCCTTTTAACCCTGTCCTTCTTCCCTTTGCTTCATTTTCCTGACCTTCACACGACACTTTGATCATCATCAAATAAACCAAAAAAAAACAAAACAAAAAAAAAAATCCACAACATTTCAATGAAATTCCTTGTATGATTGTGTTGTTGTAGTTTTGAAGTTGAATTGAAGAAACAACAAAAACAAATCTAAATTACGAAAAAGTATTTAAGCCACGAGTAACGAGAATAAGTGACGACGTAGTTTCTATGAGAAGAAAGTCATAAAAATACAGTAAAAAAAAGTCACAAATTAACAAGAAGAAAATGTCACGTGTGCGACGTGGCATCGCAGGAAGCAGACAGGACCCAAATGCAGTACTGGTGAAGTCCAAATGAACGAAACACGAAGAACTAACAGGCATGGAATTCTCTTTGGAACACGAGGAAACACAGAACACGAGGAAACTCACGAACACCAAGATCGAACACAATGATCCAAAAACACACACTGATCCGAGGGGTGTGTATACACACAGGGAACACCAGGTGACACAAGTGAAGCTAATTACCAACAGGTGAGGGTGATGACACAGATTCCCCCACCAGGACAACAGGAAAACACGGAAACAGACAGACATGACAGAAAATGTCCTTTCTGCCCCAAAACGTGTCCTAAACTCAGGAGTTTTGTTTTAGCCGTTACATATTTTAATTTTTTTTTTGTTTGTTTTTTTTTTGTTCTCCCCCTGGAGGCCCTGAAACTTAACTGCAGAGTTAATGTTCAGGTTTTTACTGTTGATCAACAGCAGATGGCCACAGTCAAAGACTTCTTAGTTTCGGATCATTTTCCGTTGCATGAGATGAGAAACGACAAAAAAAAAAAAAAAAAGAAAAATTGGCGTTAAATTCAACACAGTCCAAATGAACGTTCCTGTTTCCTCGTAGCTGCTGATTTTGTAAATAGTCTCGTGTTTATATTTGTTACGTAAGCCAGAAATCTTTGACCAATGTCAGCGTTGACGTGAAGTTCCAGCTGCTCCCAGGGCTGACGGTGATTACATTTGGAACAGTCACAGACCCAGCGCTCAGGCTGAAGCACCACAGGCCGTTGAACTGTAAACTTTATATGAAAGAATGTGAAGACAGCGAAGCAGCCGACGGCACGAAGCAGTCGTTAAAAAAACAGACAAAAAAAAAACGTCAGGAATCAGTTACACAAAGACAAACTCCAACAGCTCCTCTGGAGACCATCCAAAAAGTGACGATGCCAACCAACATATCAGGAATCAAACGGATCAGAATCTCCTCAAAGACTTCACACACACACACACACACACACACGTCCCCGTGTCTTCGTCTGAACGGAGACGCAGGGACACTGAGACACAACAAGGCAGGTTGTTAAAAAAAAAAAAAAAAAAAGTCTGACTCACGCTGCTGCAGAAACATCAACACAGCCTCGGCCCCGTTCAAATATAATGTAATATAATAACGACAACAACACATGTGTGTAACAGGTCAATGGAGTGACTATCAACTGGTGGCCCGAGGGCCAAATCTGGCCCGACAAACGGTCCAGTCCGTTGTTAGGCTGGATGTTGGATAAAATGATAAAATGTTGTCTGCACAGATTTGTGGAAATATAATTTTCAACGAAACAAAAACGAACTAACTGACT
>NC_024322.1:17049008-17052779 GCF_000523025.1 Cynoglossus semilaevis
CCGTACATGAATGAAATTTAGAAGGAGAGTGCACACGTCGCCGACACAAAGCCCTTCGGTCCATGAAATATCCATTATAAATATATCCCTGTGTGCTCTCAGTCAAACAGATGCCGGGGAGGAGTGAAGGAGGAAGTTGCTTTCTCTCGTTCCTACTTATGCTCATGGGAACTAATGGAGTTAGCCTGAGGGTAATAGCCTGCGGTACGGAGGGAAGCTGCAGCTGCAGCAGCAGTCGTTACGGTCGACTTCTACCACTTGGTGGATACTGACACCTAAAGCACCACGCCCTTACATAATGGATGATCTCATAGAAGAAAAGGCTGCGTGAGGCGGAATGGAGACATTAATCCAGGCAGCTGTAAATACTACAGAGCTGTACTAGTACTGTAGTACTGTAGTACTGTAGTACTCTGCTGTGTGTTATGGTTTCTTCATCTTGTGTTTTATTTGTGACTGAAAGAAAAAGAAATCAAAAGAAACTCCGACGTCGATCAAACTCCACTGAACTCAAATCTGAGACGCGTTTGAGTTGTCGCACGGTTTGTTTCAAATATGGAAGAAAATAAATGTTATTGTTCATATATATTTTATATAGGACCTTCAACATATACATTTACATATGGAATTGAACAAAGGTCTATTTTTTAAGAAGTGAGGTGACGTCCAGCCTTGGTTCTGTCACGACGTCTCCAACGTTGTTAAAAAATGTAAATAACGTATAAAAAAGAAACAAAGTCGCGATTCATTCTCCGATTTTACAGACACTGAAACATGTTTTTTATCCTCATGCTGCCCAGAAACATTTGTGCATGTGTATTATGGAGTTGTAGGCAACTTGTACCACTACTACCACCACGTACTACTGCAGTACTTCTACTGCACTACACACTGTTGTACCTTCGTTCAACGCGTTCACGACATCAAATCCTGAAAAAAGAAACTTAATTTAAAGAGAACTTTAAAAAAATTGAGAATATTTTTTCATTAAGAATTGGATCAAAGTTAACATATTCAACAGGAAGAACGTGTGTCAATGTGTCCATAAAAAAAAAAACAAAAAAAAAAAAAACCCCGACTTCTTTCAGAATGTATTTCCAAAGAAAACTTCTTTTTGCAGAAGCCTCTGACAAGACAGACCCTAATAAGGTTTGTGGGGCAAAAATGGTTTGATTGACAGCAGGCAGTTATGAAAAATTAGTTCAATAGCCCCCGGCAAGGAAAAAAAAAAAAAAAAAGCTATAGAGAGAGGTGTTATGTAGGCTGCAGCGCAGACAGAAGAAAGAAGCCTGTTATCCTGCGTCTTCATTTTCTGGGTTAACTCGTCTTATTTGTTTCTTTTGGCAGCGCTGACCTGAGTTCATTCCTCACTGATGTGAAAGAGGAGACAGATATTTATCTTCTGAGGGCTTTTCTGAAGATGTTTGCAGATCTGTTTGGATTTGCATATCTGACCTGGGGGGTTTGTCAGCCCGGGCAAAAAGACTGCAGAGAACGTTTTAATATAGAAATATCATTGATGATAAAAGTCAGACGTTGGTATGAAGCCGTTTGCCTTCTTGTTGCTTTTAATGAAAATATTGCACTGGCCTCCAACACATGATGGCGCTGCATTGTTTTCCTTTTTTTTTTTTAAAAAAATATCAAATACATGCCGCTGTACATATATACACATATAACATGACGGATGGACGTGTCGGTTGTTTTAACTGGATGAAACACAGAGTTTGAATCGACGGCGCAGCACAGATCTCAGGTTTCTCCCAGGCCTACAGCAAATTACTGACTGACAACACATCTGGTAAATGGAGGCTTGCCTGAAGGTCGGGGACATACTGATCGTAATTCTTAGTCAGGTTTCAAACGCTCCAAATCACCAATTTCCTTTTGCAACCTCCATAACCTGCTGAAAAGAAAGTAATTACTTCGAGACTTAGACTCATAAAATCTCAGTTGTTACTATATATTTACACCACATATATATTTATATATGTGATGTAAATATATGAATATATGTGTGTTATTTTATATATATATAAATAACTCATCACATATATATATATATTTGATGTAAATATATGAATGTGTGTTATTTTATATATACATAACTCATTACATATATACATATACATATACATATACATATACATATACATATACATATACATATACATATACATATACATATACATATACATATACATATACATATACATATACATATACATATACATATACATATACATATACATATACATATACATATATGTGAGGTGAATATATGAATATATGTGTGCTATTATATATATATAAATATCTCATGACATATATATACATATATGTGATGTAAATATATAAATATATGTGTTATTTTATATATATAAATAACTCATTACATATATACATATATACATATATGTGATGTCTAATATGAATGTGTTTTTTAATATATACAAAAATAACCCATTACATATATATATACATATACATATAGATGTATATATGTGTATATATGTATATATATATACACACATATATATACACACATATATATTAGCAACCCTTTTAGTCTTCTTCAGTCTTTTTGGCTGAGATTTCAAGACATCTGTGATATACACTCCAACCCAGCAGGTGGCAGTAGTTAAAGAGCTAGAGTCAAGTCAAAGAACAATAATTATCCCTGACCTTCTCTGTTCATCCTGCAGGGTCAGATTACCGTCTCATTGACGCTCGTCCTCCTTTTCAAGTGGCGTGGGGGAGTGAGGGGGAGTGAGGAGGAGGAGGGGGAGGAGGGTAAGGAACAAGAGAAGAGAATAAAAATTGAGAAACATAATTGTCCTTTTCAGCAGTTGATCTGCGTAAACAGTTGTTCTTTTTGAGCCACAAGACTGAAGAAAAAAAAACAACCTCTTTTTGAGGCACAAGACTGAAGAAAAAAAACCAAAACAACAACAACAATCAGATTTCCTTCTGATCTGTGATCCTTCAGAGAAGTTCTCCACCGTGCGGCTCCGTATTCCTGGAGAAACACTTATCTCTGCACTTCAGACAAAAAAGCTGAATAACTGAAGTGAACAAGCGGTGAAATAAAGAACACAAGCTCACCGTCGGGGGAATCAGAAGAGCCTCCGATTGTTGCCCGGCCTCGCCGTCTTCCTGCGGCCTCTACCTTTCGTATCAAACGCTGCCGTTGATGTTGCGGTGCAGGTCAGTTGAAAAAAATGTAATTGTTCCCCTAGAGGGCAGCGAGCCTACTTTAGTCTCCCAGACCCCTTTAAAGTAATTAACGTTGCAGTTCAGTCGAGGAACTGAAATCCTTCTTCAATCTTCCTCATCTGTGAGGGAGGGGTCGCGCAGACCTGGGTTGCCTCCTGCAGCAATGGAGCAGCAACAGACAATTGTTCACGCTATTAGCTGAAGCAGCCCACTCGGCTAATTGGTAAGCAGAGTTAATTTGGCCTCTTTCTGATTTGGCTCACACTGGGGACGGAGGGAAGAAGTAATTAGAAACTTGAATTAGATGTAGTTTTTCAAAATAGCCCCGAGGAAATGAATGATGTCATGGAATGGAGGCTGAGGAGAGAGTTCTGAATGGATGGATGGACAGAGGGAGGGGGGGAGGGAGGGGAGACAGAGGGAGGACTTTTGGAGCAGATGAATCAGAAAAACCAGTGACAGAATGACAGATGGAGGAGAGATGGTGAATCAGGAGAGCTGAGAATTGTAAAAACGAGATGGCAGCTTTAAGGAGGATGAAGTGGGAGGGAGGGG
>NC_024322.1:17053677-17064763 GCF_000523025.1 Cynoglossus semilaevis
GCGGGGGTCTCACCCCCGGTGCCCACAGCAGCCAGGCCTGGAGATGCAGATGCTAACACTACATTAGCTGTTTTGATTTGGTTGTTTTTTTTTTTTGTCTTTCATGCCAATGCATGTCTTTCGACCAAATTGCACGCTGTCAGCTGCTCCTAAAAATAAAGATGCTAATGAGTGGACAGAAGTTTGACAAGAGATCATCTCTCAGAGGGAGACCAACACTTTGAGGCTGGCTCTGTGGGAGACCGGGGCTGATTATGCCCCTGCAGTCCTTCCACACAGTAATCTGACATATGCAGCGCTTTGCACTATTATAGGCTTTGAGGCACTGATCAAAGGGATGAGCTCTAACAGGGCCAGGAAACAAAAACAGAAACAAAGGAACAAATGATTTTCCTCCAATCCCAGCTTGATGTTTACCTCTTGCTTATCACAGCCTCACTGTCGGCCGACTTTACACGATCTCATATCCCCGTATCCTTTTACCCAACACCCAACAACAAACACTTTCTCGTTGGCAGTTTCGGAGCAGCAGATTTTTTTTTTTTTTTTTTTTTGGAGATGTTCAAAGTTCCGCTCTTTGTTGGTTTACAAACTGACCAACACAACTGCAGATATTATTAGCTGCTTTGTGTCCCCACCTCTGTGTATTGATGTAGAAAAAGTACAGGAAGCGCTGACAGTTTAAGGTTTCACTCACATGTCCCACTGAGCGCGCTGGTCGAAATCCGTTACTGGCCAGCGGGTCAGTCGCATCGCAAAACCACAGAGTAACGATCCATGCGTCCTCCATTACAAACAGGTAGTTTTCACATGATGAAGAAAATCAGATGAGAGGAAGTATCAAATGAACATTCATGGATACGCCTCCTAATTATAGACGCCGGACTGAGGAGATCGAATGACTGAGAGATTAAAGTTGATGAATTTAATCACATGGTTTGACTGACGTTACCTGTGGGTAATTCACTATTAGAAACAAAACAAAAGACCTTTCATATGATTAAGAACAGAGGTGGCCAAATCAAAATGGATCCCCCCCCCAAAAAAGGAAATAACGTTTAACAGATAAATAATAAGAAAATAGTTTCTAGTTCCAACAGGTTTCCAATAAAAAAACTGAATAAATAAAAGAAACGCCGCTAAAAACTACGACTGGGAGACACATGTCGTAACTTGTTCCAATGATTACATTCAAACAACTCGTGATGTTATTACACCCGTCTTAGAACTTTTTGACTCACCCTAAACCTTATATTGGATATAGCACCGGTTTAGTCCAGAACAGAAATCTAGGTTTCGTCTGTGTGGAGGCTGGCAGCGTTCAGGTTGCCAGATCAGCATCCTGGGATTCAGGGAGGAGTGGTCTATAAATAATCACCGGGCTGACCATTGGAAATAATTAGCACCAGGCTATAATGTCCGCTCATAAACTGTCACACACAGGAGGGTTTGGATGAGTTATCATGGGTTTTTATCCAAACAGAACAAACCAACAGAGCTTGTAAGAGTTTATTTTCTAAGTGCTGACCGTGAGTGTTTGCTGGGAAGTTTGTACTGCAGTACACCTGTACTTCTTTCACAGCACATTACACAGAGAACACTTTCATTTTTTTTCTCTCTCAGGAAGGTAGTAGTAAGGCAAGGGTTAGAGTAGGGGGGGGGGGGGGGCACCATAACTCCACAGTTATGAAGATGTCAAGGTTAGGACACCCGGTAAGTGGAAGATGGACGAGCGTACATCAGTCAGTGAAATTAGGCATGAAGTCAAGCTAAGGTGAGAAGTTCCGATATGCGAGCATCAATCTGGGTGTCCCAAAAAAGTCGGCAGATGAAGTTCTCGTTCTCGGACGTTGTTGAGAGGTTCGTTAGAAGCTGCTCCCAGTTTCTTTGTAGCTCTAGATCACAGGGTTCCAAGGGTTGCCGTATCAGGAGTGGCAGAGAAGCATGTGGTGGTGGTGCAGGACAAGCATGACAACATCTTGACATTAAAGGTCTACAGTTGAAACGGATCAGCTCACAGCCCATGTGGTCCTGGGTCACCGGTGGTAATGTTGGTTGAAGGGGCAAAAAGGGACAAACAGGATCGGGGTTAGCTGCGAATCTCTGAACCAAATCCTGTTGTATCAGAGCAGGCAAGAGTTTATAATCTGCACACAGATCAGTAAGGCTCCAGGACTGTTTAATACTTTGCAGTATTTTGGCTTCACTCTCCGTGTTTACCGAGGCTCTGAACACATTCTCCTTTTTAAAAAAAACTCCTGATATCAGACTTACTCTTTGTTCACGTCTCTCTGCAAAATCCACAAGTGTAACATATCTCCAGTTCACACACTCACACATAATTAAAAGCCTCAACGCGCAGATTACAAGTTTCCCCATTTGGAAATTCCACTCTCATTCCTGCATTTGGAAGACTAAATTTAATTAGTTTTCTTGGCCTAAGCAGCATGTGATTTGTGGTTTGACGCAGACGTTGTCAAAACGTCTTCAACACGTCTGCTTTATGTCTCCTCAACATTTGACATGGAGACGCAACGGACACGTGTTTGACATACACTTCTGTTCAGATAATAATGCGCTATCATGATAGCATGTATGTTTTAGATATAAAGCATGTAATTGTCTTTATTGATATTGTTATTTAAATGTCAGTCATTCCCTGTCATCAGATCAAACGTGTTATTTTAAAAATCAGCTGATGTTGAAAGATTTTCTACAATAAACTGCGAAGAAGAAAAAAAGACGTTTTGACTCTGTTTTTGCTGGACTTTAAACTGTCTCTTTGACCCAATCCTGGTCGGGGTTTCAGATTTCTGTAATGTGGCAAAAGTTAAATGGAAAGAGACGTCAAAGGCACAGAATTCATCTGTGTCAAGGAAAAATGAAAACAATTTCCAGTTGTTGGCACCTGAGCGAGACTTCCAGGAGTCTTTGGGAACCGAGGGCTGCAGGCTCAGACCTGACCTCCACAGGAACCAGGCCCGAGGCGACGCTAGTTATCTGTACGGATGTTTATCTATGACACGGCGAAGATTCAGACATTCACTCCACATTCCTCCTCTGAAAGCTACCTGTTGTCCGAACTGCGTTCTAAGCCATCCATCCAACGGCCTGACATCCCGACTGTGAGGAACGCGGCTGTATTTAAGATTCAGACATGAAATATTGATGCGTCCATAGAATCAGCATCTACAAGGACACCAGCAGCTCAAAGTTGACACTCGGCTGAGCATGATCAAAGGCTGGAGCGGCTGATAAAAGTCTGAGACGCATCCAGAGAACAAAGTAGTCTCGCTTGAAACACTCCAAAACTAACAAACCTTAGAATGTAGTTATCTTTGAACCCTCAGCAGAAACTCTATATCTCGTCTCCCTCGCAGCTCGTCTCCTCACTGAGAACAGACTTGTCAGACAGTTCAGTTGCCTCTGGCAAAGTTTGAATTGCTTTAAAGTGACTTTGCTCCACGGCTGGTATCACTTCAGCCTAAACTTGTCCTGAAAATCTACATAGAAAGGGAGGGAACAGAAGCATGTATTGATTAGTGAGCTTCTCAAGGCCCGGGGGGAGGGGAGACGGGGGGGGGGGGGGGGGGGGGGGGGAGTGCAGTGCAACAAGAGGGAATTTAAAACAAAAATCTGAGATAATGTCACTAAATACATTTTTAAAGAAAAATTTGCATTTTAGTTACTGCAGTCAGTTCAAACCAGACCAACGACATGTTCGTCCCAGCGATCTCCAACCTTTCTTGATCCGCTAAAGGATCTTTTATCTTTTCGACTTTATTCTGTTAGTATCAGAGTCTGAATAAATTATCGTTTTGAAATATTGTCAGATTGTCTTTAAATGAAGAAAGCAAATGGACAGTCTGGTACCGAATAACCTGTGGACTGGTATTGGTCCGTGGACCGGGGGTTGCGGACCAACCCTTTATCCCACATGGTATGATGTGAACCTTTCAACAAAGCTGAGGTTCCCGAAGACTCAGTGGGAAGGTGAGAACGCTGGACCTTTCTGTGCTGATCATCATGTCATCGTGAGAGACTAAATAACGTGTGTAAAATAATCTGCCAACAGTTGGAGCTGTTTATGTGCAATGACATTTTTGATTTATGGAGTTGGTCGGTGTAAAAGCTGAGGAGACAGAAGACAGGGTGAGACGGAGGCCGGTCAACCACTTGAGGGAACCCTCGAAAGTTAATATAAAAGTCTAAAAGCCAAATTTACTTTTGAAATTAAGCTATTTTTCTAGGGTCTCATGTCAAACGGCTGCTGTCGTAAAACCAGGTGGCGTCGTTTCACTAACCACAGTCAAAGACAAGTGCAGTTCATCAAACAAACCACAGCGTGATTCACAGGTCGTTCCCATGTGTTGTAAACGTTGTGAGACGTGTCTGCACTCTGCCTGGAACGATGCTCTCAGCAAAAAGAGTGACACAACATCGGTACTTGGAGGGTTCTCTCGTTTTATTGGAATTTTAACTACAGTTCCAATGGGCACAGTAGCATGAGAAAATACCAAATGTGATTAGGGTTTAAATGAGTGTCGTCGCAAGGAACTGCTAATGAAGTGCTGTTAGAGTCTGCCTTCAGAATGTCGACTGCTCTGGAAACAAAAAAACTTTGTGAAGTACGTTATTACCCAAAAATAAAAAAAACAAAACGTACGTTATTACCCAAAAATAAAAAAAAACAACAAGAAAATAACAACAACAGAAAAACTGAGTTCAAAACAAAACCTTATTTTGAATTCATTAAAAATAACGAGTTATTTAGCCACAGTAAATCTGGAAAGAAACTCACACCGAGCCGATGATCGTGGACACGAGTGAACCTAGCAAACATCACTAAGTTTGTATACAGCACATGACCCCACGCTTTATGGCAACTATTAAAGGGATTTATTTGCTGCGGTGAGGCCTCAGATCGGAGAAGACGTTTTATTATCGGTATTACTTTTGATGGTTCTCTCAGGCTAATGGCAGTGCACAAGCAAATAGAACAATAAAGTAGAGCGCTACAAAACAGAGACCAAGTAACAGTTAACGCCGCCGAACATTCATGTAGAAATGGGCTGCGCAGATTAGGGTAAACACCCAGAGGTTAGGAAACGTATCGGGAAACGTCTGACGTGTTTTAAATAAACTGGGATTGTTTTGTTTAGTAACGTAAAAAAGTCAACAGGAATTTAAATAAAGGAGACAGGATGTAGGACAACTAACAGTTATTTTACATTAAGGACTTGACTTGATATAAATATATTGACATACATATGGCGAGATAGATATAGTCTGTGATCATCAAACTGACTGACTTGCACTCTGGGCCTTTTTGCTAGAAAAGTTTAAAATTCAAAGTTGAAACAACAGAAAGATAACTGTGGTCCTGGAGGTAAACGTCTCTTGAAGGACATTTCTGTCACCTTGAGTGACCTCTGTGTCTTATAGGATCTACATTTTTAAGAACATGTTTTATTACACAACATAAACCACTGTGTTTATCTCCTCAAAGTAGACACCGATCAGGGCATTTACACACGCTGTGGAAAGGCTTTTTTTCCCCCCATTTGTTTATTAAATTATAAACCATGCGTTTGTGGGTGCTTCAACCTCAGGTCAGTGGCCCCAGCTTGTGTCAGAGCATCCTGACTGGGATCAGGACAGTTGTTCACCAACTCTATGAAGGGACATTTTCACTCAGACTGTTGGACGTTTTTATGGAGATTTTTTACTGATTAATAATTCCATCATTGGATTAGAGTATTTAGGCTAGGTGCTGATATTAATCTTCATTAATCATGATTAATGTTGAGTTACACTGGGATTAATCACAGCAAACATTTGAAATCTTTTTTTTTTTTCAAAGTGCGACACAAATCCAAATACCACTGTTTGTTCGTTGAACTGAAAACCTAATCAAATAGAGACGTGGAAAAAGAGAGAGAGAAAAAACCCTCAGAGTGACCTCTGTAATGAATGACATCTTTGTGCAGAACATCATCAGCATGAAAACACCACATGAATGGCCTGAGGTTTCGCCAAGGAAATGGAATGAAGTGAATCAATTCAATACGACTCTCCTCCACTCCGGCTTCCACATTAGCCGTGACGCATTCGGTGTTTTAATGATAAAGACCTCGTTTAAGCTGCGTTTCTATTCACGGACCTTCGGTCGTTCAACGTATGATTAAACCAACAATTTAGTAGGAGCTCAAAGACGGTGGGTGGGCTGGACTCACAACGTCTGACAACATGAGGAGAGAGCTGCGACCCACAACTGGAACATTCCTAACAGTTGTCATTATCAGCACTGTTGACAATGATTAACGATTAATGATTAATGTTGTGGGTTTTTTTCTTTTTTTTCAGATTAAATCTATAGTATTATAAATATTACACTACTGATGAAGATGGAGATTAAATCAGTCCTATTCAGCGTCATGGTGGGGGGCGGGGGGGTGTTCTCAGCAACAATGACCTACCTGTTGGTTTACTATAGACAGTAGGGGTTTGTATTGGCAAGAATCTGGCGATATGATACGTATCACGATACGATATATTGCGATATTAGAGGCATTACAATATATTGAGATTTTTTCCCAAAACAATGTAACTGTAGTCCCAGTGTGATCCTAGTCTCAGACTCTGACCTCCCCCCCCCAACCCCTTAATGATAATAGTAATTAGGGCTGTGTATTGTCAATATGATAAGTTTCACGATACAGTGGCAACAACATGATATATTGTGATATACTGCAATACTATAGGTTCGACAATATATTGAATATTTGGTTGTTAATTGTTAAGAAAAAAACCATACAGTCCTCTAGAATATTGATACGGTATCTTAATACGAAATATCGCAATATTTCAGTGTATCAATATGGTCTTGCAGCCCTGGTGGTCAGTGGAGGACTTGAACACATGAACAGGTCCAGGTCTGTGGAACCCAGATCTTCTTCAGATGTTTTCCTTCTGGGCTGAGTTAAAATAAGACGACGACGTTACATCAGTACAAATGTGACACAGCACAAGTGTACGATGTTTATATCCGCTGAGACGCTGGCTCTAAAGTAGGTCTGCTCTTTATTGAGCGGATTTTTTGTCATCTCTTTCGCTTATTTCTGTAATGGGAACAATTTTATTTTGGCTGCACTTGAGCTAAAAATAAATGTCAGTGCCTGTGGCTTCAGCGCAGACGACGTTGATTTCTTGTTCTGTTGTTTAAACACAGAGACATGCAAAAAAAAAAAGGTCTTTAAACAAAATAGTTTTCTAAAAAAAAGAAAAGGAAGAAAAAGGGTTTAATCTGGGTGTCTGCATACCCGAAATAACACTGGAGTTAGGATTAGATTAGGGACAGATTAGGGTCAGATTAGGGAGTGGATGATGTCGACTGTATGTGAGGTCCTCACGGAGTACATGTGTGTACTCTGTGTGTACTCTGTATGGTGTGAGTTTGAAGTTTAGTTTCAGGATCAGGATCGGAAAAACTGATGATGTAAATATGTCGTTGAAGCGGTTTCTTTCTCTCTTTGTGATTGGTCGGAGAAAAAAAACAAAGAAATCAAGAGAGCGAGTGCGAGACTTTCGGAGCGAGCTTGACATCCTGTTGCTCTCACACAACTCAGAAAATATTATTACTGTTGTTTTTATTGTTATTATTATTGCTTAACGGCCGGGAATCGTCAAGTCTTAAAGGCCAAATGCTACAGTTTTCGGAGATTAAAAAGCGCAAACAAAACAAAACAAAATCAAGAGGAGAGCAAATGGGATTTTATTTTTTTTGTTTTTTTGTTTTTGCCCCGCAGCAACTACAGTCGAAATTGTTGTTGGCACAATGTGAGGTGTCCATCCAGTTTAAAGGATTTTTTCATAAGCTAAAAAAAAAAACAAAGATCCGACAACAAAGAAAACAACGATCCGATCTTCACCGTGAACATGGTCGGATCGTCGTCTTTGTTTATGAAGACATTTTTAGAAATAAACAGTCAGTAAAAAGTGACTGCTGGGAGAATTAGAGAGTCGAAGTGTTTCCTCCAAACGCTGCTTCTTCTTCTAGTCAGTAAAAAGTGACTGCTGGGAGAACTAGAGAGTCGAAGGGTTTCCTCCAAACACCCCCCCCCCCCCCCCCCACACACATTTACATTCTACCACTGAGCTAAAACTTGACAGTCGTGACAGAGATGTGCAGAGATGGAGCAACTCCCTCTGGATTAGCGAGGGATGATCGGCTAATCAGTGTTTTTGTGAGCAGAGATGGCGGCCGTGAGTGGAGATAAAGGCCCGGCGCGACTCCCCCCGGTGGCGGAGACTGGTGCACTGCTAATGGCGGCTAATTTTCTGGTGAGGCATAATTGGGTTCAGGAAGCATAAACTCCACGGGATTTGTGAACACCAGCAGAGGCAGCAGTGGGGAGTGGGGGAACTGCGTATGCATTAGTGTGTGTGTGTGTGTGTGTGTGTGTGTGTGTGTGTGAGAGAGAGAGATTTGGAGGCTCTCAGCTTATGTTTATGCATGACATCAAACACAGCAGATCAATCCATGTTTATGATGATATGATTGTCCTGAAAATGATTTTTTTTTGTCATTATGCTTTGTGTGTGTGCATGTTCTGGCAAAGCTGTACTTATGGGGACACTCTTATGAAAAGAGACCACAGTGTCGTCGTGGGGACTTTTTGTATTTTCATGTTCAACGTTGAGTTTGGAGTTAGAAAGGAATTAGGTCAGATCAGAGCTGGGGTTGAGGATTAATATAGGGGTTTTTTATATATATATATATTTGTGTGTTTATACATTGTGTCAACACGATGTGCTCATAAATAATAAAAACCTGTGTGTGCGTGTCTCTCTGTGTGACAGAGAAAATGCTTTTGTGTAAATGCTATTTTGTAATATGCAAACAGAGACTTCAAAGAACACGACTGTGGAGAGAGCACAGGAAAGAGAGAGAGAGAGAGAGAGCATCTCAATAAATAATACACTTAGTGCAAATGCACAGAAAATTGCTTCAAAATGGGACCGTTTTGATGCATCAAACGTACGAAAACACGAAGCAGCGAAGGAATTTGAAACCGTTCTTTATGACAATCGTCCGCAACCGAATCCACGAATCAGCAAAGACGGTGGACGTAGAGAGCTGTCAGTTGGGGGGGTTTGGTCTGACGCTGTGTTCAACCTGAGGGTACCAAAGGGCCCACTGTAGGGATATTACAGAAGCACAAATTGCCTAAACAGCAGAAATGGAACCTCTAACCTGTGGAACCCACGAGTCAGCGCTCTGTTCTGCTCTGTTCTGTTCTGCCACCGAGTAATTACAGGAATAAATCATCAAATGTGAAAATAAGCACTCGTGGTCACCGTCGTTTCATGTGTGAGGTCTGTGAACTGTCCAAACACACACACACACACACAGGTGGTGACATCACTGCCCCTGAGTGACTGACTGACTGACTGACTGACTGAACACAGGTGGTCTGCCTTAAGAAACAAATCCAGACCAGATCAACAAACTAAAAAAATCTAAGGACATATATATATATATATATATATATATATACATATATTTACATCATATATATACATATATATATACATATATATGTATATATGTATGTATGTGTGTATATATATATATATAACCTTGACATACGAGTATTTCGAGATACGAGCAAGCCTTCGAGTAAATTTTTGCTTTGAGATATGAGTAAAGATTTAAGACACGAGTCGCGCTTACAGATGCCGACACTAGGTGGCCGAGCACTCGGAGCAGCCCACGTAAACATCGCTTCTGTGATTTTCTCTCTCTATTTTATATGTTATTCTTCATAATAGTGATGCGTCCTGAGAAAGAGAGTGAAAAGAATGGGAGTGAGTTGATATAAATATATATATACATACATACATATATATGTATACATATATATACATAGACCCAAGAAGCCAACACATATATATCCTACACACATATACATGCTATTGACAGAAAGTCCTTTGAACTGGGCCATAGTACTACTTCATATTTACGTTTGTCTCTACTGTGATTTTACAGTAGTTTTTGTTTCAGTGGACGGTCCGGTCATCTCCATGGTTACCACACATACCGTCACCAGGGCGGCTCGTTGAGTTTGATCAAATCAGTCACAACAGCGCGCTCCGCTGTTTGTTTGTGTGTGAGGATGTTCCCGCTTCTTCACATTATTTTTAATTATAGATTCCAAAGCAAACCGCGAATTGAATGAAATGAATCCGAAGTGGAATCCAGGAGGACGAGGTCAGGACGATGTCATGACTGTAGCTGTCGCATGACACGAGCAGAAACGGTGGACACAAAAGAAAATAATTAGGTCAGGTTTTTTCAAAAAAAAGGAAATTCCTAATGCATGATAATAGGTAAACATCTTTCATGACGACGGGGGAGCTGGAGGCTGGTGTGGAAACGCATCAGTGTTGGCTCCCAAGACTGAGGGAAAGATGGGGAATAATCATCATTTTGAGAGAAGAGAAGAGAATGATGGATGGTCGCTGTGGGCAGGATTCTGCTCTGAAAAAACATCCTCTCCACTCAAGCACGGAGAAACTCAGGCAGAAAATAGAAAGTGTAGATATATATATTTATATATATATTCTTATTTTATTTAACCTTAAAAGCAAAACCTATTTGAAGTGGATTTTTATTAAAATATTCGTGATGGAACACATTCATATTTGAGGGAACAAACAACATTTTTTCTTTTCACATTTACTTCGGTTGATGAGTCAGTGAATCGACACAGGTGAAGGTAAACAGGAAGTTGAACAGGAAGTTGAACAGGGATGTCTGCGTTTCGTCTCAATTTATCTGTGCGTTTGTCATCTGTCACAATTAGCACTGTTGTAGCTAACGTTAGCTCTGGTGTCTGGACCAGGACTGTTGTAGCTAACGTTAGCTCTGGTGTCTGGACCAGGACTGTTGTAGCTAGCGTTAGCTCTGGTGTCTGTACTAGGACTGTTGTAGCTAACGTTAGCTCAGGTACAGATACTGCACCTGTTGTAGCTAACGGTAGCTCAAGTGGCTGTAGCAGGCATGGTGTAGCTTGCGGTAGCA
>NC_024322.1:17064990-17075921 GCF_000523025.1 Cynoglossus semilaevis
TACTGGGTCTGTTGTAGCTAACGTGAGCTCTGGTACAGATACTGCACTGATAAATAATAATATATATATATATATATATATAAACACCTGACACATTTTTCAGGTAATTCTCAACAAAGTTTAAAAACCCAAACCCAACAACCTGTCATCATGTGATATTCAAAGATGATTTCCTGTTGCTAATGATACGTCTCTTTATCTTCAGCCCCAGCTCCGAATAATCAATGCGACGTTTGTCAGTGTGTTTGGGCTGTGGTCCTTGTCAAGATGAGATAAATGAACACAGAGAACGCCAAGGACAGGGCAAGAAGGAAAATGGCATTAGGTCCTCTAAATTTGATTTCACAGGAGCTTTCTCTTCAAGCCTTTTCTTTACCAAGTGAATTGACTGCAGATGACTTCATTGTAGTGAAGGTCCACTCTGCCCTCGGTTCAACTGTCAGCTGTGACTGGAACGATTCCTTGAACCTGAGCCACTAGAGCCAAAAAAAAAAAAAAAATCTTTATCGCATTGTAAAGTTATAAATGTGGGTTAGTGCTTCGAGTTTCAATTCGACTTTAATTTATCTGAAGATTAAATTAAAAAAATTGTTAAGTGTTAAGAACAGTGAAACGCTCCGACGTTGAACTGCTGTAGGAGAACAGTTCCCTGAGATGAAGACTGTTGTTATGAGGCTTTGTTTTATACAGAGTTGGCCTTTAAAAAGACACGGTATACTTTAAAAAATCCTCGTATCTGTACAGAAAAAAGACCCCGTTTGAAGTCAAAACAATAAAAGGATTTCAGCGGACGTCACAGATCGACAGGAAGCCGGGGATTCTCCTGGAAACTGACTGAGCGTCTCCATGATTCCTGTAAATCAAATCAAATAGTTCTAAAGCTGGAGTGAGTGTGTATTTGGTGATAGAGGGCGACATAGAGCCTCCGGATTGGCGTGCGTGGGCTTTGATCCCCGTTCATCCTGAACCAGAACCTACTTCTGCAGTGAAGGATTAAAGTATTGTATAATCACTATATGTTAATCAGTGTTTTCCAACTGTTTTTTTTTTACATTTTCCATTAGGAAAACCTCACATCACTAAGCAAAAATTTTACAAAAAGTAAATATATAAAAAATATAATAATCTTCGCGTTAAAATATACTCACAGTCACTAAAACCTCGGCCTGTTTAGTTGAAGACAACAATGATATACTGGCAGGAATTGAAGAAAGACCGTCACAAAGATCTTCTTCAACAGCTCTGATTCTGTTTGTTTTTTCTTGTTTTCATAACCATTTGCTGCCACCTAGAGGACAAGTATTTAATTGTTGTTCAAACGAAGAAAAAATATTTACAACATATCATTTATTTCTGTCATTCTGACTGTGTCTAAAAACTCGACCGGACTGACCACACGGACACGTCCAGTGTGGACTTTTATTAATAATCCCTCCGAGCGTCTCGGAGTCTCGCAGTCGGACGTCGTCTGTGTCGTGACGAACACGCAGTTCTCAGAGAATCAAACAGATTTAGTAAATCCAGTATTCTTGTTTGGATTGAAGTACTGGCACCAGGACGTTCCTCGGAGACAGCCTCCGTTCTCTTTATTTTCACAGACCACTTATGTGGAACCAATCCGCTCCTTAATGCCCCGACTAATGTGGAAGCCCGCCTCGGCAACTGGCTCTTTACTAATTCCTACTAAACCTGTCAATTTAGGTCAGACCCTCCTCTGCACGGGTGTGGGCAGCAGCTCCTCACCTACATGGCTGTGGTCCAGCCCCCCCCCCCGTCACATATATATATATTTACGTATTTAATTCATGATGAAGATGATGATAAAAAATATATTGTTTTTGAAAAATATTCAAATGTGTGAAAATAAAAAAATCAACCACGCATCGAGGCGTAAGGAGTCGGCTGCGATATCTCAAAAAGTCACTGGTCACACCATGACACTACACACTCTAGTACCCTAGGTGGCAGTATGCATTAGTTGTGACCCATTATTAAAACCCAGATGTCGGGTCTCTACGTAGGCTGAGTGACGTTCAGGTGTTGGAACAGAACAGGTGACCTTCTTGCTGTAAGGCAAGCACACTAACCACCCGACCACCATGAATTCTAACTTGATTAAGATAAAAACTTGTTTGTGTAAAATGAAAAATAAAAACTGCAGCAAAAAAAAATTTAAGAAGAAATTTCTTTGTTAAGAAATGTTTTTTTTTTTTTAAATTCCAGACTCAAGGTCAAAGGTCAACATTTTGTTCCTCCTTTTTAAACCAATTAGAACTTAAAATTCTCAACAGTAACTAGTTAACTAGTTAACCACCAATGTTTGCCATTTGGCGAATTTTTTTTTTTTTTGCTAACTAAAATACTGAGTCTGGAAGTTTCTCCATCCCTCAAATCATGACATCAGTGTGTGTCGGGGGAGGCGGGGTGCGGGGGGGGGGTGCGGGNNTTCTGCGCGTGTTGCGGCTGCGGCGGCTGCTGCTGCTGCTGCTGCTGCTGCCCAGTTCCTGAGGTCAAGCGTTTCTTAAGATAAACAATGAAAAAATTTCAAAGTTCGTAAAAAAAAAAAAAAAAAAAAATCCCCTTCAGCAACATCGCAGGATTCTGACTCGTTACTGCAGAAACTGAACGGAAATTTACTAAGATTTTCACTTTGGGATCAAGGTGAGAAATAACTTCAGTTGAAAGTTTAACCATGTGAGGCCTGTCGTTAGGCTAATGCTGATGCACAGGGGGTGGAACCGTATCATTGGTCGATGCCAGAAGAAGAAGAAGAAGAAGAAGAAGAGGAAAAATTTGATACCAATATTGACTTAAAAGAATAACGAGCTCATGATTATTTTAATTAAGTTCTTGATTTTGAGAAAATCAACTTCACGTTTTATACAAACGTACAAATTTTAAAAAATATCAGTTGACTGGAATGAGTTCGTAAAAAAAAAAATCCTAAAATCGCAAGATTTAAAAATGTATGTTTCTATCTCACATACATGTAGTACCTTTCTGAGCCTCTAGGACAAAACCTTAACTCGAACAAATGTTTCATCTTAGTACATCCAGAAGTGGCTAAACCAGGAGCACACACACACACACACACACACACACACACACGGGGGAACAAAGACAAAACGAGGACAAACCACCCACAGGAGAACACATGGAACATCAGGAAACGGTGGGGGAACGCGGAACCGATGCCAAATCGTTTGGCAAAAACCGGAGAGTGTTTCTGGCGGCGGTGCAGAAACGTCCTCCACGTTTGTTTCACCGTCAAACTCTGCGAAGATTATTTTATGAAGGGAGCTGTAATGAAACGTAACGAGCGATTCACTTCAAAGACTTTCCTTTAACTGACGGTTAATCAAGGCTGGTTAGTTACCGACGGTTACCGGGGCTTCAGACGGGACGACCTTTGAACCCTGCAGAGACGAGCGAGTACCGGTATTTGTACGTTGTGTACTTGAACTGTTCAGTAGTTTAAACACTGGTTGAAGTAACCTGTCACTGTGTAGTGTTTGTATTTCAGGGCCGTGTTATTCAACCTTGGGGTCACGGCCCCACCATGGGTCACCAGGAATTCAAATTGGGTCACACAAGAAAAGTACTGATAAAACTTCTATTTAAATATAGATATAAAAAACATATTTTTAAATAAAATCAAGCATGTTGATTGACAGCTACTAAAATGTCTCTGGGATCGCCAGAAAATCTGGGGTCACGAACCAAAAAAGGATCGGGAACCACTGATTTAGAAACATTCTTATCAGACATGTTGAGTCATAAAACAGCAGTTGTTGTAGTGATTAAATAAGTATTTCATCATTGATACTGTGTCGTTAGGAGTAAACGTGACTTCCGGCAGTCGATGGTTTTCATTGGTCGCTGGTGTTGATCATCGCGACAGGCACCAATCAGAGCGAACAGCTAATACACCAATAACTGCCGCCTTCACCACAGCCCCCACGTTTCCAGTTGAACAACCTCACAGAGCAACAGTCGGTCTCCGTGACCTGGTTGTGCGCAGGGTATTTTTAGAGCCGCTCCAGGCGAGGGTGGCAACAGCAGGGAGCCGACTGTAGCAGACACGGTGTACGTCACGATGTCGGCGTTATTGACTGGACATCAACAGCAGGTCAGGAACGGAGTTGAATCTTAAGCCATCGCAGGTTCTTTAAAAAATATTTTTGGAAGATTACCAACAAAATACCAGGATTATTTTATAACAACAACAACAACAACAAAACCCACATCATATAAAGGAGAAAAGTTGAAAAATTACTTCTGAGTAGGGATCGTCGATATTAACTTTTTGCCGATATCCTGATACGCTGATATTGTCCAAACACTTAATTTCCGATTTCGATATCAACCGATACCGATATAGTACCTGCTAATATTTATGTATTTATCTGTACAAACCACTGTATGAGTTCTGCAAACAATCCCCTGATTATTAAACTAAATTAATAAAAATGAGCTGCAATGCTGCCATCTAGTGGCTTTCACTTTCACATACAGCCGTTTATCCCCAAAACTATTTTTAAGGTCACACTTCATTTGGCGTTATGTTATCGGGTTTTTATTATCGGAGGAAAAAAACGCTAACGATTGTTACAGATATTACATAATTATGCTAATATCAGGCTAATAATGTCGGTCGACCGATATTATCGGACATTTCTACTTTTGATCTCTTCAGGTTGGCTGTTTTATAAATTCATAATTTGTGGGTGTGGCTTATAACCAGTGAAATAAAGTCAGCATCTAAAAAAAATATATATATAAAGCGCAGATGTTACGTAACAAAGAGCAAAATCATTTCCCTTTTCTCACTGTGCTGCCGTCCAGATAAATAAAACTCAGAGAGTTTCAAATTGTCCACATGATGATTTAGCTGTTTTGGTCCGCCCCATGAATTTTACAAGACTTACGCTGCGAATAGATGTTTTTTTTTAATTTATTTTTTATTTTTCCTGTCAAAAGAGCTTCTCTCTGAATAATCAGCCACTAAATTGGCCGCTGCCACTGGACGAGTGTGGTGAGAACCACCGTTGTGATGCAAATACACCGTGAAAACCGGGGCTTTAGGACCAAAAAAAAAAACATCTCAAATACCTGACATCGGATCTTAAAGTAGCAGTGATTTGTTTATCAAATCTTCCCACCACCGCTCGCCCACTTCAAACGCTGATGATATCAAAACGTTAAGAGCTTTGAAATGCAAATGCTGCGTGAGAGATGAAAAACATTCTGTTTCCCTCCTTCGCCACATCAGGGAAAAAAAAAAAAAATTGTTTTCAGACAAAAAAAAAAAAAAAAAAAAAAAAAAAGAGAACACATTAAATCCTATTTAAAGATGACTCATGTCTGACTTCACGTCCTCCACTTTGACCCATAAAAGATTCAGTGCCTTTTTCTCCAAATCTGTAGTTTTTGTTTTGTCGCTCGTTCCTTCGCGGTTACGCAGAGTTTTGGCAGCGATTTCCAGAAGGTTGTTGGATGAACTCATCAGTTTTCCACAAACTAATTTGAGCATGAGGAAATCCATGTGTATAATATCAAGTACCAGTACTTAATATACTTACTTATACTACAAAAATATGCAATTACACACACGTGTACTTGAACGGTTCAGTGGTTTTAAAAACATCTGCGTCTTTTAAAGGAACCTGTCACTGTGTAGTGTTTGTGTTTTAGGGCGGTGTTATTCAACCTTGGGGTCACGACCCCACCTTAGGTCATCGGGAATTCAAATTGGGTCACACGAAATGTCTATCAATCATGGAAAAAAAAGTACTGATAAAAATATTTTTTTGAACTAATTATTATTAATTCTATTTAAATTGAGATTTTAACCAATTTTTTAAAAAATGTATTTTTTCACTTTTCATAAAATCAAGCATTTGTGATGTCAAAATGGGGTCAATATATGTATATATATATGTATATATATATGTGTGTGTGTGTGTGTGTAATAGACTTTGAGAAACACGATGTCGCACCAAACTGACTCCCGTCTAAGTATAAAAACCTGAAACATTTGGTTTGGTGCATCGTAACTACCGCATCATGCGACTTGGTGGTTTTTCTAGAAAATGATTTTTTAATGAGCTTCCTTGACTGTCGACGGGGCGACGAGCAGCTGTTACAACAATGTTCTGGATTTAAGGCTCACTAATTGCTTTAGCAAAAAAAAAAAAAAATGCTACACATGAAAAATGAGACGGAACTCTGAGCCGTTCCTTCATTAATTAACTTCAGATCTGTTTTCAAGCTGATTTGACGGCTAGCAAAGCAAAGAATTCCTACACGCTAAAAAAAAAAAAAAAAAAAAAAAAAAGAGAAAAAAAAAGCCGGTTCTGACACTTGGTTCTTTGACGTCGGGACGTTTGTTGTTTGTGATACAGCTGCAGCGTAATTAGCTGAGACGTGTGCGTGTGTGTGTGTGTTCTCTGAAGAGTAGTATTTGTAGATGAAGTACAGGGATGTAGTACTCCTGCAGCGTCGTTGTACAGTAATGAACGTTTTAAGGTAAAGAAGAAAATACGTTTGAAGGGACGTTTACAAATAAAGAAAACAACGGAAATGATTACGTTACGTTTTGAACTGAAATGTTGGTAAGAAACTGTATTTTCACGGCAGAAAAAGTAACGACAAAAACCTGTGTTTGAGCCAGAACTAGAAGAAGAAGAAAAAGGAGGAGGAGCTCCAGAGGAATGGGCGGAGTCAAGAATGAACCTCGTTGTCAACTCTCAGGTAGACTAGCCAAAGTTTTATGACCAGGCTGACTGTCGCCCCCTAGTGTTGTTACATATGACAACGCAGGTCTAGTGCCTCAAGTGTTCAGATCGTAAATCTTTTTGACCCTCACACAGGTAAGGATGGTGAAAAAAAATTTGTGTCTGTTTTTTACGTAACTTGACTTCAAATCTTCGCGACTCTTCCAGTTGTTTCGTGAATAAAAGAGAATTAAAAATAGGCTACACAAAGGTTTGCCAACTTTCTTCTCAGCTCTACCCTGGTATTTATTACGTCCATCGACGACTTACAGGTGATCTTTGATTTTCACGGTAAAACTGCGTTTCAGCTCAATGGGACGGACAGCGCAGAGAGCCTACGGTTCTGACTTTTACAGGACGTGAGGCTAACAGGTAAGAAACTTCGCAGACGCCAGATGTCTGAGCCAAAAAGTACTTTTCTACATAGGACGATTAATTACTTCATTAGCCCGTTGCTGTGCTAATTATTCCATCGATAGTGCTCATTAAATGATCCTGACCTCCACGTTCTCTCCGTCTCAATCCCCCGACCACGACTCCAGTCGTGTGCAAAAAAAAAGGTAAAAATCTCCCACTGCGTGACAGAAAACTGATAGTTCATTAGCAGCCTCCAACCGGAGCTCATCTGTGTGAGATCCATTTGTCTACTTCCTGTGTCGGTGCGTTCGATTGCTTCTTTTAAGGAGAGTAAAAGGCTGTTCCACTGTTATCAAAGAAAGGGTCGCAACCCTCAGGTGGGTCGCAAGAGATTGTTTTTTCGGGTCGTCTTGTAGGTTTGTGACTTTTAAAATATTTAAAGTCCCCAGAAAAAAAAGTTTGGGAAACACTGATTTAATCCATTGATGGTTGATTGACAGTCGTCCAGTTTTCACCCTGTAACCGGGCGGTTGTTGTGAACCCTGGACACGACCGTTCAGGTCTGGACTTGATTTTCATGCCTGGACCAACATTTGGACCACCACCAGGAGATGCTGGTGCTGCTGGATAAAGTGCTTCTTCAAGGACTTCTTCTTCACGCACTGATTGTGTCGCTGCAGTCGACTTAATTTATTCATCTACTGTTTTCTTTTTTTTTTTTGTTCTTGCCCGCTCTCCGTGACAACACCGTCGCCTCGGGCGTAGTTAATTAGCCTGGGGGACAGGTCGTCCCTCTGTACGGACCGGGTCAGGAGCTAATTTAGAGATTAAGCAGGTATATTTTTTTCATGGCTTCATTTTGAAAGTCGTGGTGATTTTACCCCAAACAAACACACGTGAAGGTGTTGAAGAGCACAGTTAACCTTTCGCAGCAGCGCGGGGCGATGATGCTGGGACGTTCCTCAGCCGGGCCACGTTTGACAATGTTCCTGTTTGACCCCGCGCTGATTGCCTTGGACTGGTCTTGTAATTAATTTGACCTTCAGTGACCTCACCAAATTGGTTTTTAATCTTTTGTGATGAGTCACATTTTCAGAGCTAAAAAACATTTTTTCAAACTATTCTGAATAAGCAGTTTATGTTTCACTCAGATTTTATTTTTATTTATTTTTTTATTAATTTTTATAAGAGTCTGTCTGACCTGATGTACTGATATAATCAGGTAATAATGTCTTCTAATTTTATAATAGAACATTTTTTAACATATTAAAATAGATTAATTTTAATTTAAACAAAATATTCATTCACCAAGTTTTCACTTTGACCTCAATCTCACGTCTTCCTCCTGAAGATACTGAAAAATCGCATTAATCAAAAACAACTTATTAAATAAGTTTCCCACATGTATGTGATAGTGTCGGCAAAAATTTGAATTTAAATCTTTTGTTTAAAAAGGTTAAAAAGTCCAAAACATTGATGACAGACAAAAAAAAAAATTGAAAAATTTTTGGATTTTTTTTTGTGTGGATTTTAGACCTTGAATCACAGAACAGATGCAGCAGAGGTCAACATGGAGTCTCTACTTCCAGGTACGTGACACCAGGTAAGACCTGGGGTCAAAGGTCACGCTCCAGAATTCTACAGAGATGGAATTCTCTGATGGAAACACCACTGAAGAAGAGAGTAACGTCAAATGAAGAACACGTAGAGAAGTGGATCATTCTGAGAACTTTTTGACCAACACTTGACAAATTTGCATGTAGACAAAAATAACCCCCCCGACAACAACAACAACGACAACAACAACAACAACAACAGCAGCAGCAGCCAATGGCCGTCAGAGAGCAGTCGGCAGATGCTCCGCTGTCACCTGACATTTAGCAGTCGTGTGGACGCGCTCTTTCATATTGACGCCAATGAATCAGCTCACAAATGTGTGAGGCATGGAGTGTCAGGCCAGATGGATGGTGAGCCAAACAAACACAGACAGGCCATTAAAGCCACAGATAGATGGTCTCACCGGAGAATATGAAGACCGACAAGATAAACCGACCGTACGCGTGAACCAGTCCCAGTCCGTCCTCTGTTGTCCTGCTGTGAGTGAAGGAAACACGAACAGTACAGGAGCAAAAAAAATGGTGCTAACTTCTGACCGATACATGCAGCACACCACTGCAAACATGTCTCCAAAACCCAAGCATTATCGGGATTTCATCATCGGAGAAAAAAACAACAATAACGATTCTTACAGATATTACATAATTATGCTAATATTGTTTGACCAACGTTATTAGACAAACTGATATTTTCGGATCTCCCCAATAAACGCCATAACATTTCAACTAATTGGGAACAAAAATATAACATACCTTTAACCCCTGACCCTGTCGTTAACTAATTAACATAAGCTAACTGTGTGTTATTACATCATATTAGCAGTTTCCTGTGTGTAATACATGATCAGACCTCACGGCAAAAAACAAAAACAAAAACAGACAAACGTCCAGTTCAAATAATGCTATGGTCTCATGTATCACTTTGTCACCACGCAGACTAAAAATAACAACGGACAAGTGGACACATGGTCCATCTCTGTCCAATTCTTGACATGAACTCCGGCTTTAACCACGAGACGGGACTTCATTCTTACAAACTGTTTTTACAGCCAACCGTCTCTGGAGGAAACGCACCCGTGTCTGGGTCTGTGGACGTTGGACGTTGGACGTTGGACTCACACACTGGTCATGTACTGTAGGTTATATGGAGCTTGTCAGGGATGTACCAACAGTTTATGCAGTTTTACACCGGGGGGCACCGCTGGGACCGGAGCGACAGAACAAACAATTAAATGAGAGTAGCTGAGGGCTGAGTGGACTCGACCTTTGAAGCAAATCTTAGCAATAACACCAGACAGCAGCTGATTTTTTTTTTTTTAGTTTTTATTTCTGCTGTAAGTATGAATTCCCATTGGCCGGCAGTGGTCGGATGAGTCAGCCTTTCTGTTGTACCATCGTCTCTATAGTTTTGGGTTGTGTTTTGTGCTGTGCAATAACGGCAAAAAAGCAGTAAATTGAAATTGCTCTTAAATGTTAATAACCAGAAAACAAACACAGTAGAACGGCATATCACTGTACACACAAACACACACATAGTTTCCTGTGAGTCGTCCACATAAACATAATACATCCTCATCCGACAGCTTAACTATAACAATCATATTAAATATCTTATCTTAGTCCTCAAACTAACTCTAATCCGACCTTAAATCTAACCCTAACATCAAACCACGACTTTGACCACAATATGACCTCTGACCCAGAGTGAAACGGAAACAGGTCCCAATAAAACCACCAGTCCATACATCAAAGGTCATTTCCTCAAAAAATGTCCCCACAAGTAGCTACACCACACACACACACACACATACGGTCTTTTAGGACCATTTGAGGTCAAACAGCCTGTGGCCCAGTGGACAGATGACCTGCAGGTCGTTGCCATTAATTGACACAATGACATTGAGTCTAAACTTCCTCATGTTTGACTTTTCTAATTTCTAACGATTCAAAAATCAGATCAAGGACTCGTGTCCTTTTTTTCCCCTTTTTTCTCTAACGTTCTCTTGCAGAGCACTTAGGTATTTAATGGATCACCTGAGTGAATTTGCCTCCATATATTTCACTCACAGAATCTTCCGAGCAGTTAGAGATGAGTTAGATTTATCGTGATGGCTACGGCGGTCCATAAAGCTGCAGGCGAGCCACAGGTTTTTTTTTTTTTTTTTGAAAGTTTTGAGGGGCT
>NC_024322.1:17076099-17079421 GCF_000523025.1 Cynoglossus semilaevis
GGAGCCACTAGGGGAGTCAGCGGTCTCTCTCTCTCACACACACGTCCACTTCATTTTATCTCTAGTCTGAATTTCGTTTGTTGTGATTGATGAGTGAAGTGATTCAATCTGATCACATGACCATATATTACACATCATAATTGTACCTCCATACACTCATACATATATACAGTCAATACATGTTATTTACACAGACTGCTGGAAAACTTTTTTTTTTTTTTCATTTCACTGAAGCACCTCATGATGAAAATAACATCCCAGTGTCCAGCAGGTGTTTGTGGAGTTAATTTGAGGTCGACACCCGTCCCTATAGGTGGATCAGTGAGTGTAGTAAAGCTATGGTTTGTGGACCGACACAGTCCACATGTTCACTGTGCCGGGCCTGTAGTGGTCGTATCACCAGGAAACAAAACTACCTTTGCTGACGTGCAGATCTGTGATGTCCAAAAACAGGTGTGCTGTAACAACACATGTAGATTATAGATTATAGATTATAGATTAGGATTAACACGTAACTGAGTTTATTAGCGTAATAATCGAAAGGATTATAAAAGCGTAACTTCAGAAAGCTCGGTGGATTTCGTGACAAACGGCTCCGGGCAGAGCACTCCATCACTTCTTTTTTTAGCTGCGTCCTGGATGATATTTTGTCTCGGTCTGAGAGGACGGTGGGTTCCGCAGCAGCAGCAGGACTAAATTGTGCGTCTGGAGAAGTGGCACCGACACTGCAGGGCAGAGGAAACAATTACTCCAGGAGAGCAGCAGCTCAGAGAGGGTGGGCAGCCAGAACAATGGGCTGATGAGTGCAAGTGGAGCGGAGGGAACTTGAGCCGAGCCTGATGAGCTGATTGGACGTAAGTGTGGACCAAAGTTGGACTCCTGCCAATCATCATTACATTTAACCACTGAAATACAGTTGAGATTCAAAGCACAAACTGTACAAAACCAAACTTTAAATACTCGTTAACTGTACAAAACCAAACTTTAAATACTCCTTGTTTTACAGTACTTCCTCTGAGTTCTTGCAGTAGTAGTAGTAGTACTTCTCATGTTGTCCAATACTTGTTCTTCTTTTTTTGTTTTATGTCTCCACTGAAATGATTCTAGCACCCCCTGGAGGACGCATCTAATGAAACCACAGTTTACAAAACGGGCATCCATCGCCACCTCCTGGCCATATCAAAATCACTAACTGCACAGGTACACGTATTACTGCGTGTTTCTCTTAGTACTCGTCTGTGCACGACGTACGCCGTCACTTTATTTGACCTGCACTAACAACATCGTTTCACGGCCGGATGCTCCAAATCAAATTATTGGATTGTTTAATGTAACAATGAATAATTGAAAAGGTCTAATTTTGAAGTGGCTACAAAGGAAAAGGATTAATGCATCAGAGGCTGCTTTGAATATAAAGAAGATTCGTTTAAACGGCCCTCGGACCTAAAACGAAGACGAATCAATTCTAACGGAGAGCGTGGGAAATCCCGAGGTTTTTAAAGTTCACACCTGACCTGCTGCCAACGTGTAAACTTGGCTGAGTGTCCACTAGGTGCAATGGTGGCAAATGAGTCCAGGAAGAGGCTGCGTTACCTCAGAAGGTCACTGGTCACACCATGACACTACACACTCCAGTCCAGTAGGTGGCAGTATGCTCCTAAAAAAACGTTGGTTGTGACCCGTTATCAAACCCAGACGTCAGGTCCCTACGTAGGCTATGAGACGTTCAGGTGTTGGAACAAAACGTGGGAAGAACTTGTTCTCCAGTGGAACTCTTTCCACTTCCTGTTGTTTGTTGTTTCATATATTGACAGTTAACCAGGTCAACCAGACCAGACCAGTTTGACCAGTTTAACCAGAGCAGATCAATGGTGATGTTCCAGAGTTTCTGGACAGAAATGTCACTTTTTTTTTCTTCTCTTCTGTTATTGAAGAGAACAGTGTCAGTTGATGAGGTTCACAGACCAGGTCAGTCGGTGGTGGGATTTTACAGTGTCAGTTGATGAGGTTCACAGACCAGGTCAGTCGGTGGTGGGACTTTACAGACAAAGAAAGGAGTTCAGTGGATTTGGTCACAATTTGTCTGGAACTCTTTTTGTATAAATATATTAAATATATATACATACAAATATAATACATATATGTAAAAAAATAATATCAAGATAAAATCATATTGTGATTAAAAAAAATTGCGATTATTGTATCGTGAGTCGAGAGTAGCTTATTTTATTACCTAAAATTTTGAACATGTTTTTCAGTTCCACATCACTCATTATTCACCTCCATGGTCCACAGCAGGTGGGCGGGGTCAGGAGAAAAGGCGTGTCCTCGTGTGTGTGTGTGTGTGTGTGTGTCACCAGTGAACGTTTGACAAAATAAGTTGCTTATCTCGATTTTGTGACACGCTCACGCACACAGTCTGTTTTGTTGACTCTGAGAACAGATGGCCACAGGATGGTGGAGGTTGATGCTATTATTCAAAACATTTCACAGAGACGGAGACGAGCCAAAAGCTTCTTAAGAGGCGAGCAAAAAGAAAAACATCAGAATTTTTTTTTTTCTTTTTCAATATTTTGGATTGCTGTGATTCCGTCAAACCTGGAGGAATCAGGTGTCAACCCTCAACGCTGCTAAAAATGTTTTCTTTCTTCCCATCACTTGTGATTCTGCTCACACTCCGCTGAAGTGCCTCTCAGATATCTGCTAATGAAAGCCGTATTAATGTCACTTTTCAACCAGTTAATTGCTTTCCACTTACGCCGAGTTTCATCTCCTCGTTTCCCAGAAACTGTTTACCAAGAGCGGTGTTGATGAAAGATACAGATGTTGACCTACTCTAATGAACGGGTTTAGCAGACGAGGAGAAATACCTGCATGTCTTTGATGAAAAGGAAACAGGATTTTAATTTATTTGCCTTGGATTTACTTCCCAATAAAAAAGGAGTTATTAGACGATTCATGGGCGAAAAAAAAAAGAGAAAAATCACCAAAAAAAAGGTATTAGTTTTTCTAAATTCGGTGACTTACATCGTGGTAACAAATTAGGGTGTTGTTATTAGCATCTTGTCACCATGTTTACAACAGTTCACATTGTTGTTAGCATCATGCTATTTTGTCTTTACAGAAGTGTGGGGCTATTTTGTTAGCATCTCATATCTGTACGACCGTGGTATTTTAGTTGTTGTTGTTAGCATCTGGTTACGTCATCACGGCTGTGTATGGTTCTGTTGTTAGCATCTTGATTCTGTAGTACGTAAATTTTGTCTTTACAACAGTATACGTTGTCATTAGCATCTTGTTTATCTGTCTTACAATAAGTTGC
>NC_024322.1:17079690-17084565 GCF_000523025.1 Cynoglossus semilaevis
GCTAACTATTATACCCCTATTGTACTTTGTCATCTGCCTTCGCTTTCCTTCTTGTCGCCCCCCCCTCCTCCGCCCCCCCGCCTCCTGAAACTGGGTTCAACCTCCTGCGTCTGCTCCACACCCATGTCAGACCTCTTAGCTGCGTCCCAGCGGAGGCCTGTGATGCGTACGGTACGTTTGACAATGGAACACGCTGTAACAACAGGCCTTTTAAAGGATTCATGTTTGCTGGTCCTGGGGGACCATGTGGGAGGCGGTTAATTGCAGCAGCATGGTCTCTCTGCTGCTCCGCCGCAGCCACAGCACGCACAACGTTAACGGCAGATGATATGGACTGTGACCGCAGCGGTACAACACGCTGCAGCTGGTCCTGGACCATGTGTCCATGTCTAAACTGGTTCAGTAAACAACAGCGTAACACAAACTACACAAACATGACCATGGGAAACCAGGTGTCCAGCTGTTCACAGCAGATCTGCTCCGACCGACTGCCCCCGTCGGGCACCAAACACGTGGTTCGTTTGGGAATTGAACCCATGACTCTCTACCGCTACCGAGGCAGACGTGCTAACCGCTAAAACAAAAATGAGGAACGCTCCACAAATCTTTGAGAAACACAAATTTATAAAATTCAATGAGGAACGCTCCACAAATCTTTGAGAAACACAAACTTATAATGTTTGTTTTTGGCAAGAATCAGCTTTTAGCGTTGAAGGCAGATTAGACTAGACTTAAAGTACTACAGTAAAAGTACTGGCGAGTACTACACTGGAACAGGGTCGTCACAGCAATTGTGGTACAAAGTGTGAAGGAAACGTTGGTCCTCAGCTGGAAGACGTGGAGTTGAAGACCGGCAGCTGTGAAACTACAATCAGTTTCTAATTGTGTGATTTTTTTTTTTTTCGTTCAAGGTGAATTTCACACTGGAAATAAAGGATTCTCAGCTCCTTCGTGTTGATTGGAGTAAAACGACCCGTTGAACTCATCATTTCATGGACCGTTGGGTTCAGACCAGAGAGAAACGGCTGCTGTTATCTGGGTTAAAAATAAGTTGTGTGAGAAAATTAGAATCTTTTAATCTCAATTAGTGCGATTAATCACGATTAACTGCACCGTAATGGCTTTTCTTCACTGTAAAAATACGGCTTTAAAAACAATTTAAGCGATTGACTTGCAAACGTATATATACTATATATATTGAGACTGGAATTTAACACTCTCCCTGACCCTGACCCCGGGGTCAACTGCAGCTAACGAGCGTTAGTCAGAAACCAACGATAGCTTTAATGTTTGACAAGGACCAGGATTATTCTTGATCACTGGAACCATGGTTTGTCGATAACGGATCCGCACAGATATCGGACGAGGACGGGTCGTCCATCGCGTTCCTGTGGACCTGGAGAGTGGGTTTTTCTCTTGGAAACTTCTGGACGTCCACAGCCGCTCTTTCTGCCTTGAAACACAATAAAGTCACGCAAAAAAAAAAAAAAAACCCAAACAAACACAGCCCTCACAGCGACTGGACTCGGTGTAAACACGATGTTGCGACCTGACAACAGTCACATGATCGAACTCGTTTCACTTTGACCACAGTCTGTGAAAAGAGAATTAATAAATACATGTGGTAGTGGTGCTTCCTAAAAACATTTAAAACCCTGTTGGGGTTTAAACTGGACTAATTAAAGTACTAATTATGAACTGGATTTCTGGAGACATGAGTCGTGAGAACCACGCATCACTTTTAATGGTTTGGCTCTTCACATGGCAGCGGTTCTGGTTGGGCACTCGCCCTGAATGTCTGAGCAGAATTAAAATGTCAGCGCGCTGCTGTGTCTGTGACCTCCTGACCCCTGACGGAGTAATCGCCAACAGCAAAGAGGAAGTCGGACTCCACGGAGGATATTAGGCGGCGAGTAAAAAGCAAAAATTTATTCCAGGACGGAGAATTTTTATGAACATTATAATAATTTAGCAGACTGAGGTTGGAGGCGTCGGTGGCACCAATCGGTACCGTCAGGAACTATTTTATGTTGCTCTTGCTCTACAAATGTTTTACAATATGAGTTTTGCTCTCAGGCTTTTTACGTTTCATTTACGTGATGTTTTCATGCGATGAAACTCCTCAGTACCTCACGACGGAGGAAAAACCCGATAACGATTCTTACAGATATTACATAATCATGCTAATATCGGGCTGATAATATTATCGGACGTCCCTACTAAGGATATAATATAATAATCACATGCTAACGTCACCTCAAAAACGGGTACAGGAACTTTATGTTCACATCCGATTGTCCGGGATTTAGGACTAGCTGGAATCAAACCAGGAACCAGAACAAAGAGCCCGACAGTTTCGTTGGTTGGTGAGAGACTGCGATCTCGTACACGAGTCACCAAACAGACCTGATCGATAAAACCTCAGAGTTACGGCTCTGGGGTTTTTTTTGGGCCCAAAACTTTCTCTGCTAAATCACTGTGAAAAAAAATAAGCGAAACGTAAACTATGAGAAAAAAGGATAAAGCAGAGAGACATAAAAATAAGATTTTATTTCGTACCTAAGCACGTGTCCCTCCACCCACCCCCGCCCCCCATGTTCAATCCAATGCCCTTATTTTAAATGACGCATTAATGATTCACAGGTTGGACTCAGATCCTTGTGCAAAGCTATTGATATTTGAATAAAAGCTCTCTCTCTCTCTCTCTCTCTCTCTCTCTCTCTCTCTCTCGCTCTCGCTCTCTCTCCGCTGCTCCTGTTTGAGTTCCATGTTTGTCTGTGAACGCCAATAGACCCCCCTCCCTGACCCCCCCTCACCCCAGGTTGGCTGTTTCCCTGCTCCTTAGCAGACGCCATCGACTTATCGGCTAATGAATTTGCCTCTTGTCACTCCGGACGACAGCTGTCACTCTCCTTCCCGACGCATCGCTTTGCATCAGGGAAGAGAAAAAGGCGGCGGCAGATCGATTGATGTTAATTATGCCAACGTAATGAGGGAGGGAGCACATTGGTCTGTCTCTCCTCTGAAGGAGCCGATAAAGGTCAGGCAATTAGTTTTCCCCCCACAAGTTTTTCTTTCACGCTGATTCAATAATGTCACTCCAGAGACTCCTTCGCCTGCAGCATCAGAAAAACTGTGTCCTCAACTTCTCACATATCATTTTAACCTCCGCGTCCCCCCATTTTCCACTCCCACACACGTGCGCCGCAATTAATGTGCTGAAACTACTCAGTGGTTGAACCAGCAAGGGCAGCAGTGTTGTTATAAATGTCCCTGTCATTTGTTAAGGCAACAAAGCAGTTTGTTAAAATCATTTTTTAGTTGTTTTTTTTCTTTCTGAGATGAAAGAGAAAAACAGTTTCTGCACCGAAACAACAACAACAACAAAATCTTGGGTTAATCGTTTTCTGTCTTAATGTTCAAAGATTGAACTGATGGATTGGATCTATGCTAGCTGTAGCCTAGCTTTCACTTTGCTTCGATCTATGCTAGCTTCAGCCTGACTTTTCTTATACTACAGTCTGGAACTATGCTAGCTTTAGTCTAGCTTCCCCATGTGCTTTGACATATGCTAGCTATAGCCTGAATTTCTTGGACCTATGCTAGCTTAGACTTTTGTGTCTGCGATAGAACATTTTTTGGAGCCCTTGCAGATCAGTTTATCGGAGTACTGCATATGTTTTAATCCCCATTCAGTGAGTAGGATTCTTATCAAATCTGGATTACGTTTATAATACTTGCTGTCAAACACTCGTGGCTAGCCGACTTTGATGTGTTTTTTTTTATATAAATGAAGAAGTAGAAGACATTAAAACACCCTTCTGAAAAAAAAAAAAAAAAAAAAACTTCATAGACAAGTGAGATCAAAATGCCCGGCCCCTGAAGCTCAGATGATTAGAGATAATTTGGATTCAAAAGCTTGAATTTTATATTTGACCCAAATGTGTCTAAAAGCAAAGTTGTTTATGGTGCAGAAATCACAGGGGAATAATTCCACTCCACTGTTGTAGTTAAGACGCAGAGAGCTGTCAGGCAACAGGCTGATATAAAGGCTTTAATTATAAAGCATATGTCTGTGTTAGAAGAAAATCATCTTATCTCACTCGCCAGAGGCTTTTAAAGGTGCAGGCGGATCTTCTGCATCAGCTGAAGTTTGCAAATAACTAACAGAAAAAGAAAAGAAAAAAAAAGCAGTTCAGATGTTGCTAACAAACCTCCGGGCTCCACACCAGGAAATTGACACCCTATCAAAAAGGAGTTAAGATAAAAACAGTAACACCTTAGGCCGCGGTTCGAGAGAGATAACCACTTTCTCTGGAGCCCGTGGGAATCTGTGCAGTAAACGCTTCAATTTACCTGCTTTATTACGCAGGAAGAAGGAAGAGTTCCTGAGCAGAAGAAAACACGCTCACCTGTGAGTCCTGACTCATTTACAAAGAAAGTTCTAAATTAGAATTGTTGTTCAGCTGCGGTAGGTTTTCCCGACTACGTTACTGAAGCTGGAGCCACTGGCTGAGGGTTGGGTTACATCCCGCAACAATTTACCAGTCGCTGAAGCTGGAGCCACTGGCTGAGGGTGGGGTTACATCCCACAACAATCTGCCTGTTGATCCCAGGATCGGAACAAAGATCTTCTCGCAGAACTTCCCGCCCTGTTTACACAGCAATCATACGACTTCCGATCCTGGAGCTATCGCTGATTCGGCCTCACGCTTGGACGTAAACGTTTAAGTCAAGCAGATAACTGTGTGTTCTCCTTGTACAGAGTACGTCTCCCAACCGATATTATCGGCCGATATTAGCTTAAGTATCGGTAAGAATTGTTATTCCGTAGATAAGTACGTTGTGCGTACAGTATTGTCATCGTCACACTCC
>NC_024322.1:17084721-17090518 GCF_000523025.1 Cynoglossus semilaevis
CTGTAACCTTCATTCTAAAAAAAAAAAAGAAAAAAAAAAGAAGCAGAAGAAGAAAACACTTCTTTGTGTTGTTCACGTCCCAGCTTTGCTGTAGGAGTTGAGATCTATTTACACAATTGAGTCATTTTCCTCTCACTCACGACTGAGTCTCTTTAAAGTTTTACAAACCGATGACCTTGGAGGCTGAGAACGCCGGGTTTCTGCAGAAATATACACATCAGCCTGGATCCACAGGGGTTGGGTAAACACTAGGAATTGTAAACGCTGAATTACACCGGGAACAAAAAGACACTTAGGTGTATAACAGGGAGCCATTCCAGACAATTTAACAACCACATTACAGAGAACACTCCCTGCTTTTTGGGCCTGTGTTTGTTGCTTCTTTCCACCCTCCTGCCTCCGCGTCCTCCCTCTCATCTTCTACTCTCTCCTGACGTCGTGCTACAGCGGCTTCGTCGGCCGTTAACGCAGCTCAGCAGAGAGAGTCGCTGGTGTGAGTATAAAATAACCCGTTTTAAAATGTTGTTATTTTACCATCGCATGAATTAAAGGAATGATCATTTAAATTAAAGTGAGAATTTTTTTTTTCACTGTTGCAACCAATCACATCATTGTCGCAATTTGATCCGATTCTTCCGATACTAATTTTTTTCGGATTTGGATTTCCTTCATTACACTCAATTCACGATGACATATGATGTCACAAGTCACTTAAGCTACGTAGCTACGACTTGACGACTTGGTTTGATAGCGAGTCATAACCAACCATTTTAGGCGGATACCGCCACCTACTGTACAAGAGTGCGTAGTGTCAGGGTATGACCAGTGACTTTTTGAGTCACTGGTCTTTACCTCTGCGAAATGTCGCGCATTTGCATCGATTTTAGCCGATTCTCGATGCATCGTTTCATCCCTAGCTGACAGGATATACAGAACCAGCGAATCAGTGAACGGTTCTGCCAATGAATGATGCAACACAGCAGCGATAACTGGAATAATCTGGACCACATTTGTCCTTGACTTGGACTGTTGACAAAAAAAACAAACAAACAGACATTTGCATAAAGCAAACATATTAGTCAACATCAGAAACGGAGAATTAAAAACTCGACAAATACAGAAAAAATGAGGGAATAAATAAATAAATATGTTTATTTGGACTGATCGACAGGCCTAATGTCTAAATATATACTGAGAGACGGCGGTTTGGAGGATAAGGTCGTAGCAGGAAATGAACGAGCCCAGTTCTGTCTCCTGTTTTATAACGGCTTCCATTCACCAGGAGCTTCAAACTGAGAGGAGAAAAAAAAAAAAAACAGCCAATAGGAGGAGCCGGCTTTTAAAGGATGAGCAAAATAATCTCATTAGTGGAGCGTAGGTTACGGTCAGCGTTGTGGATGTAGAGCTGAGAGCGGAGACCAGCGGAGGTTTGGCTGATTATGGTTTTGTAGATAAACTGATAACGGTTTAATCGCGATCGTCGCGCCGTGAGACGGTACAGATAACGGTCGATGTTGGAGTGGGCCACGTTCTCCACGTTACTGTAAATGACCTGGCCATGATCTGAGATCTGAAGATCCACCATTTTTATTTTTAACCAGCAACGTGTTCCTGGTAATTTTATTTATTATCACACGATCACTTTGCGACACGTTGAGTGAAGGCGACGGCGGGAGAAGAAGAACTGCATCAGATGAATTTGTGTGTTTGACTTCAGTCCAAGTCAGACTTCTGCAAAAATCCCAGCACGAATGAGAGATTCTTTTTTTTTCAGACTCTTGAAATTTAATTTCTTACACTGCATATTTATATATACTGCAAACAGCGCTTTAGTCTGTGCTCCGGATTTAATGAGAGTTCTGATTTACATCAGGCTGAAAAGGAAGAGAAAAGTAAAAACCAATTAAAAAAAATAAAATAAAAAAAACAGTTCCGAGTTATTCTTAGATAAAAGTTTTAAAGAGAAAAATCTTTATACGGCGATAAAATTGTATTTTGGCACAGATTATTGTTCATGTGATTAACCTCATAAAGTATCAGCTTTTATTGGACAGTGGTTCAGAACTGGAGTCATTTCTCCACAGATACGGTAAAAAAAAAAAAAATTGTCTTTGTTCTGTCGTCTCTGTTAAAACGTCCATTCAGAAATAAAGCAGGTTTGTCTTCACAGACTGATCTGATCTCCCGTCATACGGCGTCAGAACGCCGACCTCCTGATTGAGACTTCACCGTCGTCTCCTCACACAGACAATGGCTTCTGATTATGGTGCTCACTCAAATTGCGAGGCTGCATCAACCCCCGACTGTCGAACCCTGCCACATGCTGAGGTCTTGGCTGCTCGTGACCTCCTGGCAATATGGCTGCCTATTGGAATGAACACACACACACACACACACACACACAGACACAGGCGTCAATTAGAGAAAGGTTACCGTCTGTGCTGATGGCTGGATGTCGTCTCCGTGCTTCAAACAAAGACACGGAGTAAAAAAAATATATATATATATTTGAGAGGGAAAGGTGACTTTTGTGGCCAATTTATTTCCACCTCGCAAAACAACGTTCGTCGACCATCAGTACCAGCATCAGTGACACACGAGCCGCCGTCACCGCTACACCAGGGTTAGGACCGTGAAGAGTCACCTTGTAGTTTCACTGTTTCACAGACAGAAACGCTGTTGTCGTTTTCATGAATGATATCGAGGTGAGTGTGGACACATTCACCTCGTACTTCTGGGAGTCGGGGCAGTCGGGGAAGGATTTTGTCCTTGGTGATTTACTGAAACAAACTGCAGAAAAAAAAAACTACACCTTTACAGAGTTTTCAAAAACATCTTTGGAAACTTTACTGGTCGTGTCTGACTTCAAACCAAAAGTGAAAATAAAAACTGAGATTTTTAAAAAAATTTTGTTATGTTGCCGTCTTCATCAGAGAGTTCTTTCACTGTAGAATTTTGGAGGATGACCTTTGACACCAGGTCACGACCTGTTTCCAGTATTGATTTGTCTAATATTTCCAAAGTATCTTAGATCATTAAATTATATTCTGGTGCTAAGAGGTGGTTGAAAAGGTTTATGAAAACCTGATGAAAACAACAAATAAAAAAACGACTAATAATTTTTATTTTCCTGCTACTCATCAAAGACAAACAAGATTAAGGTTTTTATTCACTCTAAATGTGAGTGTTTTTTATTCACTCTGTATGTGACCCTGGATTACCCCCCCTCAACCCCCCCTCACCCCCCCGTCCTCCTGTGACCCTGACATGGATGAAGATGAATGGATGAGGATGAAGTTTGACGATAATTATTCTGTGTTTGTCCCTGGGACACGTCCACGTCCTGTGTCTCCACCACTGTTTCTCCCTCCAGTCTTTAATAGAACTTCACTCAGGTCACAGTCAGGACAGAAACACAGCAGAATTTACATGAATCCCATTATGTTTCTGTCTGGAACCGATCGCAGGACGGTCGGACGCTTCAGTGTAGGGCAGAGGTGAACTCTCCAAAGAATTATGAATAATAATTATTATTATTATTATAAACATACATTTCTAATCAGATGAGGACTAGAAGAATGAGCGGAGCTGACGTAGCAACAACGTCTTCTTCTGGACCTGCACTCGTCCAAAGATAACGCAGACACAGAGGGAAGGACGTTTGTAATGAGGGGAGGAGAGGATGAAGGGGACGACAGCGAAGGACGCCGAACAGAAGACAGAAGGAAGACACATCCGGTCGACAGCAGAGGGTGACGGTGGACACATCTGTGTGGACGCAGCCAGCAGTGAAACCAGTTCACACGAGGTCACCTGTCAGACGGAGGGCGGGCTGGGAATGGGAACGGGAACAGGAAGAGGGCAGAGAAAAAAACAACAACTCGGGAACAAAACGTTCAGAGGAGGAAACGAACTAATGAAACCGATTACGGCGCCTGGAGGAAGTTTCCGAAACTTTTAACATGAGAATTCAATGTGATCACGAAACACGACAGCTGTGAGCTGAGCCGAGACACGACGCGCAAATAATGTCGTTTCCTCTCAGCTCTTATATGACATTTGTCATCGGAATCGCTGCGACCAGAAAACAACGTCAACTTAACGTTATTTTCACAGAGATGAACCCAGACTGTGTTGTACCGACTCTGCTGCTAAAGGCCTAGCGCTAGTCGTAGAAAAAAATATGCAATAATGTAACCACCACTAGTATCGCACCGTATCAGGAAAGTGCTCCCCCTACAGGTGTGGCGCGGTTGCACTCACAATAGCCATAAAATCCACTCTTTAGGGGAAAAGACATTCAGCGTGGCCCTGAGATGGAATGGGAACTGTAGCTAGCTAGGATTGGCTCTAGTGCGCCCCCTGTGGTAGATGATGAATGGATGGATTTTAGCAGATATGTTTAAAATTGTCACGGAGTTAGAGTCTCATTAGGTTCTTTGAAGAGTTTTAGTAAAAAAAAATTGGTTCCTCTTCCGTCGACTGACGAACGGAGTTCGGACCAGAAGGCTAGTGCAGCGTCTCTGCTTTAAGCCACGTTTAATTTTTGTTATATTTATCCGTAAATGTTTTGAAATGTCAGCAGCGACTGTGCAGCAGCAGCAGCCGCCGCCGACTGTCGCCGGTAATGATCACCGTGTCAACAGGACTGGATAATGAGGGCGGTGGCATTTGGACGTCCTCTCCACTCGGCTTTTCTTCTCCTGTCCTTTTTCAAACTCACAATGCAGGTCAGGACAGGACCGGCTCGGCTGAAAGAATATTCCATAACGTCGTTCAAATTCACGTGAGCGGTTACTGCGACAAAATTATACGTTATTCAGACGGAATCACTGATTCTGTCAAATATTGTCGGACAACAAAAGTGGGATTGGTCAACCTGTAGGTAAATCTAGGACACACCACAGCATTACACTGTGCGCATCAACTAGCGGCCCGTGGTCTGAATCGGGCCCACAGAACCGTTCGTTCCGGCCCATGTCTGATTCCAAAATTATCATAAAATAATTTTCAATTTTCGTAATCATTTAGTCATATCTTTGCTACTTCCTGTCACCTCTCGACACTAATTCCAGTTCAAATGTTACCTCCATAATTTAGCACGTTTGATTGACGGCGACTGAGGCTAGGTTAGCTCTGCTCCGACATTGCGACAACAACAACGTGACGTTCCCCGAACTAGTGCACACCGGTGCGAACTTTGGGCTACACGTAGAGACAACAGTCATTCACACTCACTCTCACTCTTTTACGTGTACTACTACACATTTTTACGATACCTCTTATACGACATGGGCCGAAAGGGTTTCACGCCGTTAAAGAGGCGAACGACCATTTTAACGAATCTGCACCTTCACACCAGTGAGTCACTGAAGGTCTGTTGGTTCAAACCTTTACAACCTTTTTGTATCTGTATTGTGAGCGTTTTTGCGATCTTTCACCTCTGTGTGACCACAGTCCAGACGTTAGCAACGAAGGCAGGTTTTTTCATTTTCATAAAAAAAAAAAAATTTAAAAAAACACATTCAGGTCTCAGCCTAAAAGTTACTGCATGTGTAACACGTTGCCATTTATTTCCATCCTAAACTTTATTTCACATCAGCGAGCGCGTACCCAGAGTGGGAGGATCGTCTTCTCTCCGACACCGTGGAGGATTCGCAGCAGGGCTAGGACTGACACAACCACGTATGACAATGTTACCCCGTGCAACACTTTGAAGCAGATGGATTGTGACAGTGAGATGATGGAACGTGTCGGTGCCGTCGGGGTGGATCGTCTGCTGGTAAACCTGGTTCTT
>NC_024322.1:17090561-17091747 GCF_000523025.1 Cynoglossus semilaevis
ACCAGACGAAGACGTTTCTCCAAACTCTTCGTTATGGTTGCGTTATAAAACACTCGAGGGTCGACTCGAGTTTTTGACATAAACTGTCACAAAATGGTTGTAAAAAAAAAAAAAAAAAGAAGATTGCTGGTTTCAATCCCTGATGGTAACTGATGGTAACTGATGGTACGAATCATTCTGATTGGAGGATGAGGTTTGGGCTTCACTCTTAACTGACTGTAGATGTGAACGGAGTGTGAAGGTTCTTCACTCCCCCCCTCCCCCCCCGCCCCCCATGTCTGCTGGTATTGGCCACACCAGGGGTCGGGAACCTTTTCAGCAGAAAGAGCCACATATTTTAGTATTTCCATGAGGAGACGACGTACCAAGCTGAAGATTTTACCGCAATTTTTTAACGCAACGCAAAAACAGTACGCTGCCGCTGCAAAATAAATTCAAATCAAGAACATTTTTTTAAAGATTATTTTAAGACTATTACTTCTGTAATGTTTCACTTCAATATCAACAAAAAAAAATTATTTTTTTAATCTGTCAAGAAATGCCATTTAAGAGTCATCACAAGAGCCACATCGAGCTCGTGGGCCGCAGGTTCCCGACCCCTGGGCTACGTCGTCCCCACACAACGCCAAGTCTTAAGGTTGGTATCGTGCGTCTCCAGCTCAGAGCCAAGGATTTATGAACGGATGTTCGACATCGTCCGACGTCCGACATCTCCAACGGTGACTGCCGGGATGGGGGTGAGAGACATTTTTTTAGCCCTGGTCTGAAGTGAAATAATTTAATATCGCAGCGTGTGAGGCTGACGCCGGTGGAATGGATGACAAATTAGCACAATAGTAAAAAAAAAAAAAAAAAAAAATGGCAGTCGAGGGAAAATGAGGATAATGTGAGGCGACCTGTCTGGGCCACAAAGATACGACTTCATATTAAAATCATTTTCACTGGGTCTGGGTGTGTGTGTGTGTGTGTGTGTGTGTGTGTGTGTGTGTGTGTGTGTGGAGCGTCAGCCTTCAACTGCCCCACTGCTTACAAACTGTCTGCAGCCGTCATGGAGGAAGGCCCTCATTGTGTGAAGGACAAAAGCAGTGTGTGCCATCAGTGGGAGATAACTGTGATTTATGAGGCCGTGTCATCACAGTGGCAGGAAAAAACGCACTCTGAGGGGGGGGGGGGGGGGGGGGGGGGG
>NC_024322.1:17091812-17094118 GCF_000523025.1 Cynoglossus semilaevis
GGGGGCGACTATTTGGACTTCTACAATTTTACCATCATTCCTAACCCATAAACTACTGCAAGTCACTGGAGGAATGTACAGCGTTTGCACCCGTGGGTAAAATGACTAGCGTTGTTGCGTTAAAGGCTCCGTGTGAGTGTGACGATAATTACGGATTTTTCTTTTCAGAATTACAGAATTTATATTTAGGAAGTTCGTTTTTTCACATTTCAGATTCGACTTTATTTTCCGTGCGAACCGTTCACGAGGGAACAGTGTTTGTTTGAATAAGCTAATATGCTAACATGACAAGCGGTGAAAAAAAAAATTAAAGCTAAAGTACATAACTGTTACTCTGGTCCTATTTAGCGGTGACCATATTTAATATATTTCCCATATTTCCTTTCATAAATAAGAGTGAATCATCTGCATAGAAAGACAGTTTTCTTAATGTCAGGAGGAGCAGACAAACAAACAAGCAGTGTTAGGGTTTAAATGCAATGAAAGTGGGAAACAAAGGTAGTATTCTTCTTTTCACTCAACATACGACGGTAAATTAAAAAAAAAAAACCTTTAGATATTTAAGGTATTTCTCTCCACGAGCAGGAACACAGTTTCAAAGAGCACTTTGTTTGTTTACTAGAGTCGGTGAATGAATGAGTTCAACATGACGTGTGTGTGTATAACGTGACAAATCTAACAAACGAAACTGCTGCCCAACGTGAACGATCCACAATCCTGCAGCAGAAAAACGACAACCAAAACGACCACACGGTGAATTCTCTCACTGTTTATTAAAGAAAAAAAAAAACTGACCATGAGTTACAGCACATGTCGCGCAGGGCCACTGGGGGCGTCGACGCCCCGGCGGCAGGGCCTTAAATACTCCTCCTGTCAGTGATTGGAATCACCTGCAGGTGTCAACACTTCAGAGCTCCAATCAGCAGCAGCTGTGAAACAAACAAAAACCAAACCTCAAACTGTTGAATTTAACCCTTGAATCACATTTTTGTTGCCCATCGTTGGGATCACGTTGATCATGTTGAGCCACGCAAGAGTTTTCTATGAAAAAAATAAACAGTTTGTATTTAAAATAATCCTATTTTTTTTTTTTTTTTTTTTTACTAAAACACTGACAATCATTCAGAACACTGACGGTTTATTTGTTTTAATTAGTCGACCTGTTTTATTAAAAGCAAAAACGACATACAACATATTTATTTTATTGGAACATGAACCCATAAGGACGGGTCCAGAACCCATCATGGAGCGTCCAGGTTCTTCAAGGAAACTTGAAAATCTGTTTTGTTTTGTTTTTTTTTTTCAATGTTTCAATGTCACTGAATGAAGTTTGATACTGGAATGAAACAGCGTTGAGTTTCCCTGCACTTCCTGTCTCTTCCTGTCATCGGTCTCATCACTCGCACCTGCCTCCCGTGTCTCCCCCCTTCCCCCTCCCCCCTCCTGTCCCTCAGGGTAATCAGCCTCAGTATCTACACCTGTTCTCTCCTCTTCTTTCCCTCCGAGTTGATGACTTGACGTGCTCCACCTGTGTCCTGCCCCGGTGAATATAAGCCGGCTTCTCCCCTGCCTCTGGTTTCTCCAGTTTCATTTGTTTCCTGTTGAGCCTCTGTGTACATGGTGTGTTGATGTTAGATGATTTTGGGGGGTTTGGGGGTTTGTCTTTGTTAGGTGGAGGTGGAATTTGAATTTTGTTTTTGTTTGTGGTTATTTTGATTTAAATTGTTCCAGACTCCACTTCACCGTCCTTCAAACCTGTTATCGTTACGTACAGCAGTGACCATGCCGTCATGGCTGCTTCAGGGAACGTCAGAAATAACATCTTCATTGACTAAAGTTCACTTTACTGCGCTCATACGTTCAGTCATAACCCTGTTGAAGCTCAGCTTGAATGGGCTTCAGTGTAGGGCAGCCCCGAAAAACGTAGTCACCGCTAGGGCATTGACAAAAAAAAAGTAAAAGTTGAAAATGTTTTTTTTTTTTCTATTGGATGTGTGACATGAGAAGCTTGTATTTACAATACGTATCGTATTGAAAATACGGAGCCACGATACGATATATTGCGATATATTGCGATATACTGTGATACTGCAGACAGGATGATACATTCAGACCAGTTTATGTGTTGGTCTATATCTGCAGTACTTGGAGAAACGTTCTAATGCGGTTCGTTCACACTTGAATAGATGTGGTGTGAATGACCAGCGCCCAGTGGTCAGTGTCCGGCCACCAGAGTGGAAGAAACCAGTCAGATGTTTGTTTGGTTGCTGCAGCAGTCAGACTGTGAGACAGACCTGCCCACACCC
>NC_024322.1:17094203-17103448 GCF_000523025.1 Cynoglossus semilaevis
TCTGCGACCACGGCTGTCACGCACTTTGAAATTGATTTTCAACAGTTTATTTTTTTTTTTTTGGAAAAAAATAAAATCCCGTGCCATAGTCTTTGCTGCTAAAGTTCGTCACATGATCGGTTCTCCACGTCATCGTACAGTTTTGTGAAATCGCACACACGTAGCGTTTTCCCTAATTTCAGGATAAAACGTAGAGAATGGAGTCTCTTGTAGGGAACCTTGGTTACAGTATGTAGCAGAGGGATGAAAAACTAGTGCTGGTACTGCGGGTTATCACCATGGCAACAGCAGCGCATGTGATTTTTACAACGGGGAGAGAAAAAAAAAAGAGCAGCCGGTGTATTTGTTGTAATCTCTATTAAACAACGGCGAACAGGGAGTTCAGGGAAATTTCTTACTGTCATTCATCCGTCTGAACGGAGTGTAACACTCACTTATTACACACTTACTCCAAACACCAGTCATGCTCTGCAAAAGGCTGATGCAACGGGAGGAAAGTGGCGAAGAACTGAGGTTAAAAAAACCCTATCATTTAAATGGTTTTAGAGGGATTTTAGGAATCTCTTATTTTCACCGTAGTGATGTTCAGACACGTGAACACGGGAGTTTTTCCAACCAAATATCAATGATTCATTAAAAATATTTTTGGAATTTGTTTTCAGCAAAACTCCAATACTTCCATTTTACAGGTTAAAACAAATGTGCTGTAAGAGACAACAACACCCCCTGTTGGAGGTCAAAACAAGAAATCTGGAAGGTCCTTTAATATTCATTCCAACGGTTGAGTCCAAGTAGTTGAAGAATCCAATCCACCATAGACCAGATGACGGTGGTTCTGAGCCAAAACAAAGTCTTCAAATGTTGGATGTAATATCTGTAATAGTTACTGTGAGTGTCAACGACTCGGTGGATGTAGTCGATCAAAAATATACACCTGGATAGACGGGAAAAAAAACCATTCTTGGTCCATCTTTTTACAGTATCCTGGATGGGGTCATGGGGTCATGGGGGCAGTATCTCAAGCAAAGGCCAGAGTGGAGATAATGTCTCACCACCTGGTCCTGGGCCCCTTAAGATACCCTTGCCAGAAACACCTTTTCCAGAAGGTGCCTAGGTGGCGTCTTGACCAGATGGCCAGAGCTTTGACCACTCAGTCGGTTCTATTCCCAGCATCTCTCAGATGCCTGTGCCTTCCCTCCCTATCTCGATGGGAGACCCTTCGTAGAAAACCCATTTCGGCTGCTTACACCTGCGACTTTGTTCTTTTTCCTCGCGCGCCATCCCTCATGTCCATGTCCATGGGCGAGGGTACGAACCCTCGAAGATTGAACTGGTAGATTGATCGTTAAACATGTTTTACTAACATTCCCTACTTTCATTTTTTTCATTAATTCTTGTTCACCGAGGATGAAGTTCAACACTTCAATACTTTCCTACCATTTAGCTCCGAAGTCAAATCATCGCAGGTGTCTTTACTCCACTTTTTCCCCCGTGTGATGGATTGTTTTTGCCACTGAGCGTCATTAGCCGCGGGTGCTGCGCGATTCAGCCTCGGTGCCTTATGTGTGCAGACGTTTCCTCAGAAGAACAAGGGGACGTTTCCAGGCATCGGGCCTTAACATGCACGAAACGTTAAACCAGTAATGGAGGCCTCATCTCGGCTCCGCTCCGCTATTGATGCACAATCAGACTGTGTGTCACTGCGCATGGAGGCGAACACGCCGCGCTCGTCGTCACGGTTGATCGTGAAACGTCCAAATGATGAGAACGATTTCCACATCTGAGGCAAAGAAAGTCTTGTTTGGTTTGTCTTTAAACGTCACATTTTAATGATGTAGATTCTGTGGTGAATTGGAGACTGACTGCCATCCGTCTTCAGATCCTTCTGCGAAAGGCGGTATCAATTACGAACTAAAACATGTCTCTCTGTTTCAGAGTAGATGAAGTAAATACAATGGAAGGCTGTGTATTTTTTTGTCATCACTCAATCTGAGTAACTGCCAGTAAAAATATCACCAAATGTGGAGTAAGAGTCTCGTCACATCTGCCTTTAAGGCAAGAGTGAAACTCGAAATTTGAAGTTTTTTTTCAGGGAGAGATATTTTAGTGATCTGCCTTTAAGGCAAGAGTGAAACTCAAAATTTGAAGTTTTTTTTTTTTCAGGGAGAGATATTTTAGTATTTCTGTTTCTACCGACTGGATAAACCGTTACTAACAAGTTAGTTTTAACTCGTAGTGTAGATCTGAGTAAACCCTGTCAAAGAGATACTAAAAGAATAGCACGGTGATCAGTGTGAATAGTTACGACAATCGCTGAGTATTTTCCAAAAAATGGGATTTAAAGTTTTCTTATTTTTGAGCAAACGTATTTTTCTGTATTGAATTTTTGAAAGTACTTTTCTGTGGGACAGACTGAATGTGAAAATACCATCGAGACTCCCTGGGCTGCAGCCTACGGCAAAACACATTACCATATACTTATTTTGTGGAAATGAAGCCACAGTAGTTTCTATAGGTTGTATTCATGTTCCAGGGTTGAAGCCCTGCCCAGGAACCTGGATGGTGTCTAAACACGACGACCTGTTTTAGATATATATTTCTCTGTTTATTTATTTTGTTGAAATCACAAAATGCAGTGACAGCAAACGCACATGGCACAATTACATTTGTTGAACACACACACACACACACACACACACACACTGGCTGCCAATCGACAAACCACAAAACCAAGCGAGAGTTGTAGCGACCAACGAGCAGCAGCTGCAAAATATGTTTGTCGCAAACACACAAAACAAAATGTGCCAGATGCTGCGATACGAAGCGCTCCTTCCAAGGCTTCCTCTTTTTATCGTTTATATTTATCTTTTTATCGATTTTATTATCGTTTTTTTTTTTATCTTTCATGACGTAAAAAGCAAGTAAATTATGGATGTCAATATTTGGATTTGGATTTTTAACACTTGAAGCTCACTATTTTTATTTTTTTCATTCGGCGATTTACTTCCTAAACCATACAGGGTAGTAAAGAGAAACCATACACTGTAGTAAAGAGAAAAATATTAAATTACGAAATCGATTTATTTATTTATTTTTTTACTTTTGCGAGCTGTAAGACTGGTTAAAAAAATTAAAAAATAACAACATATAATGGTATATTACCACACAGACGTGTGAAGTCTTTCTCGGAGTCGGTCCGTCTCCACTGTTTAATGATGCACTTAAAGGAAGGCAGCCATTATTTATGTCCCGTTTCCTCACGTGCGTTGAGACCAGTGAAAACCATCTATACGCGTCGCAGCCTCTATCTGTGTGTTCACAGCCGCAGTATTGAGCCATCTGTCATTTTATCATTAGCGGAGAGCTTACGCAGTCTGATTCCACAAAGCTGTGCTCGCTTAATGGTTGTGCGTAGAACAGCAGTAGCCCGGGCAGATAAGCTGTAAACAGGACACGGCCGCTCTGAATTTAATGTGGCGTCATGTGACCGCGGGCTTCGAGCTGAGATTGTAACTTTAGTCCCGTCCATCAGGACCGGATCAGTCGGGCGCTCAGACTCCATCACGGCTGTGAGTCAATATTTAAATTTAGGACGAGGGTATTTTATCACCACTTGTTTTTCAGTTGTATCTGGAAAAAAGTATAGGATGAAGGAAATACTATGAAATAAGTTTCCTTTAGCGTCAGCTAACACTTATAGCATAATGTCTGTTATTTTGTCCTGAATTCTACTTCAATTGTTATGTATATGTTTGAGTTAAAAAGTTGAATATTAGACATTAGAACTCTCTTCTAACCCCCCCATCTGCCCTCCCACCCATTGCTTTCAAACCTCCAAAATCCACCCGGTCCTACCAACGGTACTTGACAGCATTCACCTGAAGTGGACTGGAACTCTAATCTAACTTGTGGGCTGCTGTCTTCACCGATTCTTTTCTGCTCCGGTTCACGTGAGAGCTGCAGCAGCTTTGGCTCCAAAAGGCTGAAAGAACTGATCAATGTCTCACCTCGTGTGACCCCGTGGTTTGTCTGTTGTTGTCTGTAATTATAACACGTCGGCAACAGATGTTTAAAATAATTAAATGAAATGAATAGCAAAACAAACAAAGATTAAATGAAATGAATAGCAAAACAAACTGTAAGAAAAAAATTGTAAGTACAATATTTTTCTGTGGTGATAATAACAAAGTAGTAAATTGACCAATTACTAATTAATTAATTTCCCTGCCAAACCGGAGTAAACAGAAACCCCGGCTCTGTTAAGCGTCCGCTCAAAAAAAAAAAAACCCCAACAGTAAATACTTTCTCCAGTTCTCCGACTGAATATTTATATATATTTTTAGTGATAACCTGAGATCGTTCGTGTCTGACGGCTCCCCGCTGCTGTACATCGTGTAAACACCGAGGATGTACAGTATAAATGCTGCGCATGGACATTATGTGCTAGCCTAGCGTAAACTCGCAGCTGAACTCGATCCAGCCCTCAGGGTCAGTGACTCCCACACCCACACTCTAAACTCCTGTCTCATTAAACATTAATGGCCAATATGAAACTGGACTCCTCCCGGTCCGAATGGGAGATAACTGCATTGGCAGAGCAACATGATAGCATAATCATAATGTAGACAGCTCTGAGGCTCTGACAGCAAAAACGCTGGCTGCGCCGCTGGAGCTGAAGAGCGAGAGAGAGAGAGAGGGATGTGTGTGTGACTGACTGAGTGTGTGTGGTTATGACAGAGCTGGTGAAGAAGAGATAAGGCCTTAGGGAGAAGCAGATGGAGCAAGATGTGGGATAAAGAGAGGAATGTCAGAAATGAGGAGAAAAACAAAGAGGAGAGAGAGAGAGAGAGAGTGGCAATCCAAAAATCACAGATGCAAAGATCGTTGGAGGAGAATGTTAGAGGCGTTGTGTATACGTGTGTGTGTGTGTGTGTTCTGATTGGAACAGTTTGACAAAAGACAAAAGGATAAAACTACACTGAAGTTCTAACTGCTCTCCTCCTGGATGTACAGTATGTACTGTACAGTGGGGGGGGGGGGAGGATACTTGGTTCAATGTCCAAAAACGTTGGGTCAGACCATGTCATGTCTAGCATATTTTTTATATTTTTAATCCGAGAACAAGGAGGTTGGTGTAAGACACCAGGGGGCGAACTACCGTTTGTAACCTTAAGTCACTCGGTTCAATGTCCAAAAACATTGGGTCAGGTTTTATCACCAGAGTTGGTTCTGCCGTTCAACAGCAGGTGGGGTTATATATTCAGCGGCGGTAGACAGGGCAGCTAGCTGATGCTACATCATTTAACGAAAAAATGAAAACAGCTAAAGTAATGTTCCCACAAGAGGCATCTTCTCCCGTACCTCAGGACTTTTCACGTGCTGTCGGTACCGTTCTGATTTCTGGTAAAAAAATATTCACAAACCCCCAGAACAAACTCGTTGGCCAAATGGCAAAAAAAAAAAAAAAAAACAGCTTGAAACGACTGGATCGTTCCGCTTGTCGCGAATAAAGCGAAACAGTCGGTAACGCAGCGTATCAAGACACAGATAGTCTCACAACCTGCCAGAGAGTGCCCCCTCCTGGCTATCTTTGGCCCATGCCACGTCATGCTAGCATATATTTTTAATCCAAGAACATGTAAATTGGTGTAAGACACCAGGGGGCGAACTACCGTTTCTAACCTTAAGTAGAAAATAGTCAAGAGATTTAAATTCCGTGAAGACTTTATTGAATTTCAAGCTTCAAATTTGTCTAAATTAGTCCATGGATTGAGGACCCCCCCCCTCCCCCCCGTCCTCCCCTTTAATCCGCAGTCTGCGCAGGAGAGAGCAGCACTTTCAGGAGGTGACACGAGGACAGAAGGACTGCTCACTTCAGACATTAATCCACCTATTTAGCCTTTTTTCAGACATTAACAGAGGGCTGCCACACTCTGGAATACTGATTTGAATAAAAGTGAATATTTACTCCCTCCTAACGTGCAGTCGGATTCTGAAATTGCTCCAAAAATGGCTCCGGTTCAATGAACTGCATCCACTTATCTGATGTGAAGTTTATGAGTCTCTCTTTTATCTCCTCTCTGCAGAACCCCCCCTCCCCTCCCCCCCGCCTCGTCGTTCCTATAAGGAAGTAAATGAGAGGTTTATGTGCACGTTAGCAAATAAAAATTGGATTTAAAAAAAATAAACAACAAAACAACAAAAACGTTGTGAGGAATGCCCGTCAGAACCAGCCGACCCAGTCCTGTTTTCTTCTTCCAGATTCTCTCCATCCTTTTCGTCAACCCACAACGTGTTTTGAAACAGATGGAGGAAAGGAATCGAGGGAGAAAAGAGTCACAGAGACGTTGTTTGTGATTTCGAATGCTCGGAAAACAAAATGCCTGGGGCAATAAATGGGAGCGGTACATGGGACGGGGGACGGACGTCCCAGTCTCACAACATCTGTTCGCTCGGTGTCGTTCAGCACGGAGCACCAGGTACCTTTGAAACATTTATACTTTACGCCTGTTAGACACAGGACCAAATCAAATGAAACCACGACTGCTGCAGCTCTCACACGAACCGGAGCAGAAATCCCAAAACAGAATGTTAATATAAAGAAACTCCCCGCTCCTGCCGCCTTTGAAACATTTATACTTTGCCTGTTAGACACAGAACCAAGTACTGTTAGCATTAGCCGCGGTCGTCCGTGAGCTAACACCTTAAAGTTTGTACCTTAACTGGGACATCGCAGTTCTAATTTGGTGGAGTTGTACTGCCTTAAATGACTCTTGAAGCTAATATTTAATCTTTCACGCAGAAAAAAAAAATCCAACCTACTTCTGTTCAGGCCGAGAGCTTCATTTTTAAATCATATAAATATAAAAATATATAAAAATGAAACTTTTAGAACACGCTTCCATATTTGGATTCCTGTCCTTGTAGGATGTTCATGTACAAAGAACTGCCACCAGTGCAGAGTCAGACTTTGGTGGCGTAACAACAACAAACGACGACACCTCTGCTGCTGCTGCTGCTGTTGCTGCTGCTGCTGCTGAAGCTGAAGTGTAGCCGACTTCTAAAAAGACGTCATGAAATGATAAAAGTCAGCATATTTTTAAAAGAAAGATTTCCACAGAACCAGAACAGGCAGAAGTCCCATGTTAGTCTCATTATATCCTCTTCACACATCACTTTTAAATATAATTGTACTCAAAGGGAAACGAAAAAAAAAAAAAGGACAATTCTTTCAGTATAAACAGCATTTATCCTGTCTGTTTACTGCAGTAATTACTTCCCCCCCTTACTTTCACAGCTATTAGGGTGTACTAACACAAACTGCAGTACCTTGTGTATTCTCAAGAAATATCGTTATTTACGTGTGTTTGATCAAGTACCTCTGAAGGCCGACCAACCGAGTCGGCCGCAGCCTCCGGGCCAGGTCTTTACTCTGCTCAAACTTGTTGTTATCGTCTAATAATTGGTGTTCATCCAATCACTCGCTCCGCAGCCGATTACTGCGGCTCTACGTCCCCGTGAAGTCGGGTGAAGGTCGTGATGATCCTGTCATTCAGATCCTACAAACGATCGGAGTTCAGTCCAGTCACATGGCTAACGAGACGCAACGGATGTCAGTCATTATCGGGAGAGAGAGAGAGAAGTTCAAAGTACTTCATTCACCGCCACTGTGCAGTAATCTATGGGGGGGGTCATTTGTTCTGGATGCCTCATTAGGGTTTTTTTGCGTTTCACTCTTTAGGAACGCAAGTGTTGTTTTTTTTTTTAAAAAAGTCTGGAGCGAAGCTGCGAACTGTAACAAACAACAACGACTTAACGTTTGTCTGGTTTGTTTTCTGAACTTTTCTCTGTTCTAATGAAGTGGCCAATCATCTCCTCGGTGTTAAAGGTGAGACACGATCAGAAGAGAGAGAAACTCAAAGCTGTAGAACCAGAACTGAAAATGACTGGAAACTGCTGCAGCTCTCACATGAACCGGAGCAGAAAAAAAAAAAGTTAATATAAAGAAAATACACTTTGAAAATCCCGGTTCCTGCCTCTTGGAGTCGTCTGAGCTGGTAAAAAAAAAAAACAGAGTGTGATATTGTGATAATTAATTATTCTCGACCAGATTTCTAACACATTTAAAGGAATTTCTCATCAGCACTAATGTGATTTCCTGCCTCTCCAAGATATAAATCAGACGTTTCAGCGTAGTATTATATTCAGTATTTTTAGAAGCTGCATATATATATATAATGTTTTTTTAAAAAAAGAACTTTTTTTCCAGGACTGATGGGAAATGAATGTTTAGATGTTGGAGGTCAGTGAGTTTCCTGGGACTTCATTAGCGCACGTTCGCCTTATTTACCCATGATGCCACATGACTGCGTTTTCACCGCCTGTTCGGTGTTTTTTTTTTATTAATCTCAACGTTACTATCAGGTGTTACCGACTGCGTGCAGGCATATGGCGCCACTATACGCTACTAGCTATGCATTGTGTAATTTAATTAGAAGTGGGTATTAATGCAGAGTGCTGTCAGCTGAAGGGCTGAACGACTGAGCGACTTCGACAGAGACGACGGTTATTATGTTTATGAGACGACGTCGGGAAACTGATCGTCGTCTTCATGTTACAACATTTATTCATTTATTTTCTACGACAATAAAGTGTTTTTTCAGCGTTTGGTCTGAGCTGGAGTCATATACTGTACTGCAGTACTCACCACTAGGGGATTAAACCTGTGTCCTCCATCTGGATGTAAGGCAGAAGCACTAACCACTCTTCCACCGTGTTGCCCTTCGTCACAAAATCAACAAACAAATCAAAAAGAATTCACACTCTAAAAATAATAATAATAATAGAAAACATCAACAACAACAAAAAATTGTTTCAGAATCTACGATTTTCCGTAGCTGTGGAACGATGACATCACACCATCACCTGTTTACCATCCGTTTATGACTTATTTGGAAATCGCCGGACCTCGGCTACGGCCGTAAGTGCTAAAGCTGTGGGTTGAGTTCAGATTGGGCTTCACAGCACGGTCTGAAATGACTGAGCAACCAGCAGATGGCACGTTGGGGGATTAATACCTGTGGATCCGCACTGTTGCAGCACATTTCTGCCTCTAAGGTCACGGTGGAACCCAACCTGAGTCGGAGCGTGGAACCAAACCAAAGCACGGACACAACAACGCTGCAGTGAATACGGAGGTGGAAAGTCGTCGCTGCGGTGTAGGGTCCGGGGGCGGGGGGGGGGGG
>NC_024322.1:17103453-17115676 GCF_000523025.1 Cynoglossus semilaevis
CTACGTCCTTGTCAGCACTAACCCTGGAAATGGAAAAAGAGAAGGAAAAAACCCCGGAGAGTTAATGTTTGACGAATGTGTTCCATTTCCAAACCGTTTTAAAAGCCTTTCTCGCAGGTGTAGAGTCGCCGCTGCTGGTCACAACCATCTGTTCCTGTGCAGAGAGTGGATGAAAGTGTCGATGGTGATTGTTAAGAGACCATGTTGATTGGAAGCGGACGGCGTTCCCAGAGTTACTGTAACCGCCGCAAATGACTCACCATCACCGACATAAGTTCTAAAGAAAACAAGTTTCCACATCGGTGCAGGCAGCTGTGAGGACACACTCTTCACACCTCAGCCCTAACGCAGCAGACCTCGGCTAAGCAGTTTTTTTTTTTTTTATACAACGACCGGAAAATGTGTTTAAGTCCTTAGATGTGGAGCTTTGACACGAACGGGGTATAAACTGCTGACCCTCCACTGACCCCTGTGGACCAACTGTCAGCAGACGGCAAAACGTTTTCATCCAAACTTCGACATTTGAGTTTATTTCTAACCCTGTAACGACAGAAAATCACGTTTTTTAAAACAAATTATCACTGTACGTTATTTAGTTTTCATCATATTGACTGTGAAAATGCAACTTGAGTTTTGCCCATTACGAACTTTACAATCTGTTTTCCTCCATTTTGGGTTTTTAACTGATAAAGTAAAATACACGTAAAAAAAAAAAAAATAATAAAAAGACTAAAAGGTTCTATTCAGCACAGAACACTCAGTCTCTCTGCTGTGTCTGTCCATTTGTCATTCTCCCAGGTCGGGAAGTAAATGTTCCATACCCAGAAAGTGTTTTGTTTTTTGTTTTTTTTTAACATCACAACTCAAACTGTAATCTGTACCACTGAGTATTTCAACTCCTGCTGCAGATATTACACATAAAAAACACACTGACATTTTTATTGTTTGTAAGACGCAGAAGTGAATTACTGATAAAAGTCAACAGTTGTCAAAACATCAAAAACTCTTGCAGTATCTCGTGGTAACCATCACTGTGTAGTAGGATGTATCGAGGATGGTCTCGTGGTAACCATCACTGTGTAGTAGCTCGACGATGTCTCGATACAACCTTTCCACGTCCGATACTGCAACTTGGAGCATCTGTCGATACTGATATCAATCCCCGATATCTTCTCTTCTCTGCCAACATGCCACAAGCTGCCGTTGCTAAGGTGATAGCGTATTAGGTATCGGAACGTTTTTCAACGTTCGATCCTTAAATTTTGACCAAAATATCGGACCGATACCTACCCTGAGTATCGGATCGAGCCATTCCTTAGTGGATCTCAGATCACACCAGGTCGTACGGTACATGTGACGCGTCCCTTCTGCCCAACGACGGCGTCCTATACGACAGGGTTTTGGGCGCGATGATGTAATGATTTCTCCAAATCTGTAAACCTCAAACGTAGCAGCTTCACAAACCAGGATTTCTCACAGTTTAAAGGAGCAATTTCCTCTGATGTGGTCGACCGTGCGGCTCCTCTGGATGAAGTAGGTTTAAGTGCTGCAATCACACGGTATTATTCACACACGTCTGCGTCGACTGTATCATGGCTTATATTTTCGTCCTTCAGGAATGTTTCACCGACATTTGATGCTGATGAAATAAATGTATTCAGTCGGTTCGCAGAAGATATTCTGAAGTACATGTTTCTAAATGCATTGAATACTCATTTGTACTGTGATCAGTACTATCTGGGGATGTAACAGTGCATCGTGAATCGCAAATCAAGGCGTAAGGAGTAGGCTGTGAAAAAGTCACTGGTCATACCATGACACTACACACTCCAGTACACAAGGTGGCAGTATGCGCCTAAAAACATTGATATTAAAACCCAGACGTCAGGTCCTTACGTCGGCTGAGAGACGTTCAGGTGTTGGAACAGAACGTGGGAAGAACTTGTTCCACAGACACCGACAGTGTTCTCCAGTGGAACTCTTTCCACTTCCTGTTTTGTCTCTTCTTCTTCTTCTGTTGTTGTTTTATATATTGACAGTTACCCAGGTCAACCAGACCAGACCAGTTTGACCTTGAGTTCGTAAAGGATCATTAGATCTGCTCACAATTTGTCATTTTGTTCGGGGGAAAAAAAATGGTACGTATGGTGACTTGAATGTATCGTTTCATCTTTGGTCCTTCATGAAAAGCTACTGTCAGACTCTCAAAGACTTCACGCTGCAGCCGTCTTAAAGTACTTACAGTGTACTCTTCTTTTTTTGTGTGTGTGTCATCGTCAAATACACGACGACAACTTCCTGCGACTCAAAGGCCGTTCTAGAAATGCACCTGCGGAGACGGACAGTTGCTGCAGAGTGATGAATAAATATACATATGAAATGTGAAATCCACTGTGAAACAGTAAATCCACCGCATCTCCATCACCGGAGTCCCCCGTGAAACCTGCCACAAAGACGGCGATGGGGGCAAATTTATAGCTCTGCTGACAACGGGAGAATCAATAAGCGATTATGTGGATACAGCGCAGCATGATGCTATCACCCCAGGGCTTAACGCACGATGCATTCACAAACACGAGCAGCTCGCACAACACACACTCAGTGTCTCTCTCTCTGATTTTCAACAGCAGTAAAAAGGTGGCCGAAAATAAAAGCCACATTGTGTGTGTGTGTGTGTCTGTGTGTGTGTGTGTGTGTGTGTACTGCAGCCATCAATCAGAGCTGATTTTCATCCCACAACCACTCAGCATCTTCAAGTCCAGCATCCTCTCTCTCTCTCTCTCTCTTTTCTCTCGGTCCCAATTTCATATTCCATCACGTTATTTCATGAATGTTAATGAATTCACTCAGAGAAGAAAAAAAAAATCAGTGAAAAAACGGAATATTAAATTATGAACTCCACAGGTTCGTGATCAATACCACACAAAAGATTTATACGCAATAACCTTTAGGGCAAAACAAGCTTTTTTATTGGTCCCACACGAGTCGGCCGTGGCCTTTTTAAAAGCTGTAGTAAAATGTTCAATAAACCACAATCGTAAAAACTACAGCCACTCTCTGTGTGTGTACTGTTGTAAAAGGTAAAATAAAGTTCTCTGGAGTTTTTTTTTTTTTTTTTACTTACATCCAGTCACTGCATTAATACGATGTTTACTCTGAAAATAGTTTTCAGACAACTGACGAAATGACATTTAACCAGGTTAATTCATCAGTAAAATGAAGGAAATCGAAGTTTTAACCAGAGATTTCAGACCAATGATATCGTTCGGCCGATTATATTGGTCGGCCGATAATATCAGCCCGATATTAGCATAACTAGCATATTAGCATAACTGTGTGATTTAACAATCATTATTGATTTTTCCTGATGAAGCCTGGGTTTCGTCAAATGATGTGTTGCGTAAAAATAGTTTTGGGGGAAAAACATCTGTATATGAAAGTGAAGTCCCTAGATGGCAGCATTGAAGCTCATTTTATTAATCTATTTTAATAATCAGAGGATTGTATGTGCCAGCAACTTTGTACAGGTATCAGGTATCTGTTGATATCGGAATCGGAAACTAAGTATTTGGACAATATCGACATATCGGATATCGGCAAAAATGTAATATCGGACATGCCTAGATTTATCCGATGAGCAGAATGACACAGTTGATACACGTTATTTACACACATTAAAGGGAAACCGTTTTCGTTTCACTGAATCAATCTCTGACGTTTAAATCCCAGCATGTGTTTGTGGAGGCTTCAACCCGTGGTCAGTGGCCCGGCATGTGTCGGAGCAGTCTGTCTGAGATCAGGACGGTCGGTAAGTCTATGACTGACAAGTCGACACCCTCCTCAACCCCCGCCCCCCCCCCCCCCCGGCGGGGGGGGGCGGGATTGACACGTGTTCTACAAATGTTTTAATCTATTTGAGCGCTAACGTCCGATCAACGATGCCGCTCACGTGTCGCTGCTGTGTTCATGAAGCCTCTCTTCAGCTACGGTTTCCACAGGAGACTATTTACCGTCTTGACGACGTTCAGTGGGGAAACAACCAATGATGTTTGACAACACGTACGTCTCTTTCGTCCCAGAATCCTCGCGTGTCTTCAGTGAATCCAAACGACGAGAGGCGCGTCATCAGCGTCTGTCATCTTCTGGTGACATCTGTTTCACTGACAGCCACCGACACGAAGACGAAAGGGTGACAGTGCAGCGGGGGAGGAGGGTTAGCCCAGAGAGAGGGGTGGGAGTGGGGGGGGGGTCATTGATGGGAGTTAAACAAAGTGTGTAATTTTCTTGCCAACAGCAAATCATCACGATGTCACAGTCATTTCAAACGTTAGATCAGAGGTGAATATTATTTGTTTTTGTTTTTTGTCTGTGAACATCAGCTGAAACGACAGGGTATTTTTTTTTTTCTGTAGTTGTTTATAAAACAGCAGTAAAACGACAGAACTTCACGTCTGGTCTTTGTTTGTGTTAATTTTTTTCCTGTAGTTGTTAAATGATAACGATGGTTCTCCTGGTTTTTCCTGGTTTTCTGGCCATCACACCAACGGGCCAGAGAAGGTATTACATTTGTGTGAAGTGCTCACAGAAAAAGTGTGTGTGTGTGTGTGTGTGTCAGAGTGAATCTCACAGGGAGGGGGTGGATAACAAAAGGTGGCAGGTGTGAGATGTGGACCACAAATGAGGCCACTGACTGGCAGCTCATCTTTATGGCCAAGCTTGCTCCAATTTCTTCTCTCTTCCTGTCTGTGTGAATCAAGCCTTATTTCACTTTGATGGACAATATGTCCCACTTCCCAGCAACACTCTGCTGCCGTCTTATTAAATGTCAAATAACCGCTGCCCGTCTCTGGACAAATTATTGGTGACAAATAGAGCACTAAATCGGAGACGGCGAAGGTTTGTCTCTGTTTGCGGCGTCTGCTTTTTTTTTTTCTTTTTTTTTTTTTTGCAAATTCTGAGAACAATGTCTGTGTTCAGAGTGGATGTTTAAAATGAAATGAAAGCGCGGGTTCAGGGTTTTCTCTCCGTCTCCATTCAAACTCCACAGTGATTTACGTTGGTACAGATTTTCACAGAAAAACCTGAGGAAATACTGGAGCCGTGATTCATTTGTTACAGCGATTTTTGTTATTTATTATGTTTGTGGTACAAAGAGACTGGTTTGAAGTTAAAGCTTTCCACCCTGCAGGCCTACTACAGAATTACACCTACCAGGAGTGTGGGGCAAGAAGATGGAGTTTGACAGGAATTATTTTTTTAAAAACAAGTACAGAGCTCTTTTGGGAAACTGTGAAAATGGTCATGTAGTACTATGAACAAGTACAGAACTCTTTTGGGAAACTCCACGGTGAAAATGGTCGTGTAGTTCTACTGCGTTCACTGCAGTACTTCCTGTTTGTTTATAACAGTAATTAATAATTAAAATGTTCATTCGACTGTTTCACGACTGTCAAAACGCCACCTAGTGGTTCACGACATGATGCCCAGTGAGCAGAGGCTCCTCCTCTCTTCACTACAGCCAGCTCAAAATGTGAATGTGTCCGATATGAACTTTTAGCTAGTATCCGATATGCCGATATTACGCGAACACGTTTCCAATTCCGATATCAACCGATACCGATATATGCAGCCGTTTACCCCCAAAACTGCACTAAACATCTCAGGACCCCAGAAACGATCCCTGCGTATTTGTCGAAACCATGGCATCGTGTTATCGGGTTTTCATCATTGGAAGTAAAATGTACCCATAAAGATTCTCACATATATATTACAGAATTATGCTAATATCGGGCTGATATTATCGGCCGACCGATATTATTGGACATCCCTAGTTTCAACCCATATTCCAGGGGTTTTCTGGACGTTTTTCTTCTCTTTTTTATTCACTACACTCTTGACTGTTCCTTTGACTTCAGTAAGTTCTGCCAGATCAGAACAGGCAGGTCCAGCACCTGGAGAGGAGTTCTACTGGGTATTTAAAGAGTTAGAACAAGTCTCTGCTGAGAGAAAGAGAGAGAGAGACAGAAGAGAAGGAAGTGCAGGGGAAGAAGTGAAGACCACTGTGGAGACCAGAAGACAGGGAGGTTGGGGGGGTGGTGAAATTAAAAGTTAACTGAAAATGACTGGGGCGCTGAGTCGGAGCACTGAGCAGCGTTTGTGAAGACTCCGTCTCTGGCAATTTTATTGCTTTAAATAGATTTTCGAATATTTCCTGGAAGAGGTTTGACAAAGTCGGAGCTGCAGCCAGTGGAGGGAACTGCACTCCAGCCACAAAGGCAGGAATTCTCTCTCAGCCTTGTAACATTTCTGAAGAGAGTGAGACGATTTCTCTCATCACATTCACACTAATGTTCATGAAGCCGATGATCCAAAGACGGCCACATGGTGGAGAACTGGTTCTGTTCTCCCGCTTCATGAACCGGTGCCGGTCCGTAGTGAGACCCAGTGAAAAATGTACTTCGGTTTTAATAATTTACCGATCACTTGGCGAAACCCAATTATGCTAATATCAGGCCCGTAATATAGATCGCCGAAGAAACCGGTTTAATCTTGAAATACCATCGACTCCAAACCAAATTTTACCAGTGGTTTCAAACCGACGCCGCACACCTACACCACGGTGTACAACAGCACGCCAGGCATTAAGTTCTTAGGTAGGCAAAACCGAAACATTTAAAATCCGGCCTTGCAGTCCTCCCTTAATTAACTCCCGGTTAGCTCATCAACTAGCCTCATTGGGTCTTTTTTACAGATGCACATGGTTGGACAGTTGGACGGCGTTGTGCCAACAATGAGCCATTCATTCTTCCTAAGCATTTATGCCTGAAGTCTTTTGGCAGCACAGTGGAGATTAAAAATTGGCTGCTGTATGAAATGTGATCAGTAACAAACATCGCCACCAAGTGAACAGAGCTGGGGTTCAATTTGTAACAGTATGTTCTGGAAAAAAACAAAACAAAATGAAAACAAAAGAAAAAAACCCTCAGTCTTTCCTCAACCTCTTTATCCTAACAGTTCCTGAACATATTCTTTGGACTGATGTTGAACAGCCCCCACATGGACACATCCGCAGCTAACGCTTCTAATCTCACTGTAAATCCTACAAAACTGCTGCTGTCATTGAACGAAAAAAAATAAAATTACAAAAGTGAACTTTGGCCTCCATCAAACTGGTGAAACTGTGGCCGAAACGAAGAAAGTATTTTAAATGTTTTTCCAAATTTTTAAAGTCAATTGCTCAGACTTGCCTCTAGGGGCGCTATTTTATTCTAAAAGCTAAGAAGAGCATGTTTTCTTGGGACCTGACGCCACCTACTGTCCTAGAATGTGTAGTGCCAGGGTTTGACCGGTGACTTTTTGCGCAGCCTACTCCACGCATTTTTTGTTTTGATCGATACAAATTGTTACGCATTTGTACAGGATTTTTAACCCCTTTATGATGCATCGTTACAACCTTCGTGTTTATGTGTCGTACAGAAAAGTTCTCTCTGGAACAAACAGTTACAGAGAAGCTGCACAATCACAGACGAACATTTGTGGCGTCATTTTCTCCTATTAGTTGTGATTGATTGCATTGTTATGTAAAAAAAAAATTAGGTCAATCAGTCTTTTCAGGCTAATTTTCTTTGTTTTGATATTATTTAAATCAAACGAAATATTAAAAAAATTCCACCCTAAAAAAACAAAACAAAATCTGATTTCGTCGTCATTTCTCAGCCCTTCCTGTTCAGTGAATTTCACTCTTCTTTCTCTTCTTTCTCTGCTCCAGCAGACGAAGCCCAGAGCCGTGGTTTATGAGATGCACACGCACGGAACCTCGCACACGCGCGCACACACATCGGAAGGTCAAAAAGGTTTTGTTTTCCTTGTGAGTGATGTCAATGCTCTGTCACCCTGAGCCATTTGGAAAGTGTTGCAATACTGAGCCTCTCTGTTTTCCTGACACTCTGGTACCAGAGGAGCCCTGGGACTCTGGGCTGAAAACCAATCCCTCTCTCCTATCAACCTACAACTTGGCTAAACACTTCTTTCTGGTGCAACTTGACCAGACCCGTGGCCAGGACACACACACATATATATATATATTTACCACCGACTCTTCTTGTAAAAATGTATTCAAGTACGTCAATCTGGGACCGGAACAGTCGTCGTTGTTGTTGTTGTTGTTGTTGTTGTTGAAATCAGCAGCTAATAATGTTCTCAACATTCAGTTTTTCTAATGAGAATCTTCTTTGTTGACATCACAGCGTGACGTGTCGGGCAGCGACCCTAATTATCCCGTCCACTGATGTCTCCTCTGACTTTCTTCTCGTTGTCTATATCTATTGATCTGGAATGTGTGACAGACTATCGGACCGGAGACGGTTTTCTTTGGTTGTCGCTGCCATCGTTAAAAGTCTGCTCCCCGTCTTAATTGGCTGTGTCTTTATTATCAGCAACTATTGATTCAAAGCCCCAGTGACACAACTAGTGGCTATTGTTATTGAGGCGATAGTTCCCCGAAGGTCACCGAGCGTCGAGTGCACGCAGAGAAAAAAAAAACCCGTAATGATCACACTGGCTTCTGACTGTGACAACGCTGGACTTTTACTTATGATGAAAAACCAAGAAGAAGAATCCACTTCTTCACATTTTCTTGCGATACGATCCAGCAGGATGAATGCTCGGTCTACTCCCGCCGCCGCCGCCTGCTATCATTCGTAATAAGTCTTGTTAGCTGTGGTTTAAACACACATCAGCGCTCACGAGGTCGTGAGAGCCACTAAACACAGACATCAATTCCATGGATCGGACTTATTTGAAGTTCCCTGCGAGGGTTGAGTGGAAAGAGTTCTCCACCGTGTGTCTGGTTTGTTTGAGGAGCAAAAGAAAAGTCAACATTTACTCCGTTCTGAGGGGTTTTACTGAACCGGTTTGTTCCGATTTACTGATTCCTTAAGTTATTCGTTATTGTTTTTCTCGGAGGACTCTGAGACCTCAGCTCGACTCTTCTCCTCATTCAACCATGAGGTACATTTGGTCTAAGCTTCTTCAGGGATGGACTGATCGTTAGGTTAGAGTCAGGGTCATCACAGTCACAGTGGGTCGAGGCTTTAGACCAGCTGAGACACTCTACCAATGTATGTAACATTAATGATTCATTCATTTAATGTACGCATCAGTCTGCATTAATAAACAACACACAGATCATCATCATCATCATCATTTATAATAAAGGTGTGGACACGACTTCTGGAAAAAAATCACAACATTAATGATTCATTCATTTAATGTATGAATCTATTTCAGTCTGCACAAAAATCAACAGAAAAACAAATGCATTTTTGTCCAAACGACAGCATTTTTTCAGCCAAAATGAATTCCATATATTTATGAACAAAGTATATTTTTGACTGTACATACATTTTCACACATTCATTTTTCATTTCAACAAACACTGTGCAGAAATATCTAATAATCCATTAACACCAGTCCCCAGGATCGTTACAGTGCTTTGTCCTTCGTTTGTAGGAAGATTATTCAAAGTGGACGAGAACAGAACTCTCACAGCAGTCGCTGAGCAACGATCGCGAACACGACGGCTGTGACTCTACGTGTGCCTTCAGACGGATCGAAGTGGAGCCAGGACGAGAAGGGAGCAGTGGAACGTTAGAGTTCATCTGAACAATCCGGAAGGTTCTCAAAGGGAGTTCAACATCGGGGCTGTTATTCCCCGAGACGCCGTGACTTATTACCCAGAGTGAAGTGAGAATCTGTTTGTATTACGGCAGGTCTTTCCACAGAGAGAGTTCTTTTCACTTTAAACTTCAGACGAATCCGCTTTAAATCAACAGTACTTTATTATCAATATTAGATTAGATTCATAAAAACAAACGGAATGACTTTAAAGTTCATGTCTTCAGGGGACCAGGCACTTGGGAGGGTAGCTAGATACTGGCTTGGTGGACAGATAGATCAGGGTGTCATCTGCGTAGCGGCGAAAGTTTATGTTCTGTTCAACTCTGCCCAACCCACAGAATGAATGAATATTTACCATTTTAAATTAAGTACCGTATTTTCCAGACTATAAGTCGCACTTTTTTTTGTTTGCAACTTATACTCAGACGTGACTTATATATTGAAATATATAATTACACGTTTGTAATTTTTCACACTGACAGCCACTAGAGGGCACTCTAGGCTAGTGTACCAGTATCTGCCAGGATCGCACTTTTTTTTCATCCTATGACTGGTGCGACTTATACTCCAACTGTAGTTTTCCTTAAATGATTAAACGTTAAAAAGACCTTCATTAAATTTAGCTGCGTTATTATAACTTGACACTTTTGTGTCTTTTGGATGTGTGGACAGTACCAGACTATATTCTGACCCATATTCAGTGAATCCCAACAGAGTCCCTGTCCTTGAATGGTGTTCATTAGATTGTGTCCCAATGACAGGAATTCCAAGGCAAATAATCAGAAACTTCACATTTGTTTGTATCGTATTTGCATAACAGAAATAAAAAAGTTCCTGAAGTCGTTTGTGGGTTTTTTTCTGTCCTGTATAGTGAATAAATATGCATTTAAAAATATTTTTAAAAAACAAACAAATCTGTCCACCGCAAATAATCAGAAACTTCACATTTGTTATCGTATTTGCATAACAGAAATAAAAAAGTTCCTGAAGTCGTTTGTGGGGTTTTTTTCTGTCCTGTATAGTGAATAAATATGCATTTAAAAATATTTTTAAAAAACAAACAAATCTGTCCACCAGCTGCAAAATCAATGATTAAAAAAAAAAACATGAACGAGGAGAAACTCAACCATCTGACATGGAACAGGAATCTTTAGAGAAACTTGGTAGGAAGCGTTCCGTCGACTCCTCGCGTCCTCGTCCTCGTCCTCCATACCGTGCTGTATGCAAATCACATAACTCCATCTGTGGAACGGTCTAATTAGAGTTTAATTTATTTAACAAACTGTCATTTACAGATGGCTTCGTCAAACACAATGACCAGAGAACAAGCTTTTAATATAGAGAGTGCCATGTCGGCGGAATCCAAGTGAACAGAGAATGAATGAAAAAAAAAAAAAAAAAATTGTCAAATCCAATTTCAGCTTCCTCCCACATTTAAATAACCATTTAGAGTCAGACTGGAGGAGTGGGGTTTTCATCAACATATACACCTGCTGTCAGTATTTACAGCTGCTTCCTATCCACAACACATTTCCAGTGATGGAATGATTCTCTCAGATTATTTATTGCAGCTCTGAGAGCTTGTGTCAACTCATCATATCTGTGAAGTGATTGCTGCCTCCAGGTTTTCCTTTTGGAGGCTAAAATTTGCCCAAATGTATTTTCCATGTTGGCACGCCGCTTCAGATGCTGCTGCGCTCGTCAGGGTGAAAGCTCTGCGAACAAAACCTAAAGCCGAGTTCTAGACAAATATTTCTGGATGTATCTTTTTTAAATTTTATCATTTTAATTTTTTAAGGGCAATTATATTAAATCCAATTTTATTTTCAGTTAAATAAGTTCACGTTTCCTACTGCAGTAAGTCACCTTCTAATCTCCGTTTCCTACTGCAGTAAGTCACCTTCTTATCTTTCTTAAACTACTTTGGTGCAGTGTCACAACATGGCGGTCCAATCATAATCCAGCGAGGCTGGTATTGTTAGCTAACAAACAGCTGCTTCCCTGACAGCTGCAGTGGCCCGTGTCGTCCTGACGAGAACACGTTACAGAACAAAGACTCTCTGCAGAGAGGGCGCGACCTTTGGCACGATGCGCATCAAAGTGTCAGCGTGGGCAACGCTTCGTCTCCTCCAGCCGTGTTAGCACCGAGTCTGTAAATACGCTTCACCGCAGGTACGACAGAAACGACGACGCATTTGAAGGAGAGCGACTGTTAATTAAAGGCAGGAGTTTCTGATGGGTAAACTTTACGCTGCGGTAAACTTTACACTGTGGTAAACTTTACATTGAGGTAAACTTTACACTGTAGTAAACTTTACATTGAGGTAAACTTTACATTGAGGTAAACTTTACATTGCGGTAAACTTTACATTGCGGTAAACTTTACATTGAGGTAAACTTTACATTGCGGTAAACTTTACGTTGAGGTAAACTTTACATTGCGGTAAACTTTACATTGCGGTAAACTTTACGTTGAGGTAAACTTTACATTGCGGTAAACTTTACATTGAGGTAAACTTTACACTGTAGTAACCTTTACACTGTA
>NC_024322.1:17115762-17123509 GCF_000523025.1 Cynoglossus semilaevis
GTAAACTTTACACTGCAGTAAACTTTACAGTACTCCACTTTATTGTATATTACCATAAACACAAACGACGAGTCTCAAAATTCACAGTTTATGTGACTTTTTTGGGGGGGTCGGGGGGGTCTTGAAGACAACGACTCGGGTCATTGATCATATCTGGACCACATGGTAACTCCAGTCAAGGACACTGTTGTCGTTGGGTTGGTAATGAAAGCAAAACCGCCTGAAGACCTGAGCGAAGATTGGTCCACATCTGTGACAATTTTATGGAAAACTGACATTTTTTTTACGATGACTGTATACGATGACGGGAGACTTTAACGACACACTGTTACGTCAACCCCCGAAGGCCGCTCAAGGTCCTGCCTTCAAATGCCCCCGCTGTATTTATAGACTGACGGGGTTTTGATTTCCTAAAGCTGAACTTTAACATATAGAAGTTTGTGCTAAAATATAAACAAATACACAGAATATATATTTTGAACTCTATGTATTTTATTCATCTATGTCACAGGTGACACCGATATTATTATTATTATGTAATTATGTAATATCGGTAAGAATCGCTATCTGTTTATCCTACGATAATGATACCCCGATAACGCAATGCCTTTCTGGTTTCGTCCAGATGACGTGACCTAAAAATAGTTTTTTAAACTAAGTGTTTTAAATTACAATATCAGTATATCGGCAAAATGTTTCCATCGCACATCCGTGGTTGTTTCTTCCATTCCAGCGCTCCACATTTATCTACCCCGGCTCCACGTGATGTCATAACTCACTCCGACTCTTTGTGGCCCAGTGTCTGGAGCAGCTTTGTTCCACGGCGGAGTTTGTCTATTAATCCACTCTGCTGTAATCTTCACTATCTTAATGAGGCCACCGAGGAAGACTGAAGCAGAGGCGGCGGAGACGATGGGTTTTTTATTCTCCGAAACCACAAACAAACCCACAGAAGGAACAGTGAAAACCTGAACCCTGTTCTCACGCCTTCTGCTGCTGCTGATAATGGACGTCTGAGGAAGAGGATGAATCTGTGGACGAACCACGACTCGCATCTTCTATTCCACTCAAAAAATAAACAGTGGTAGCAGTTGGTACCAACCAGGTATCGGCTCTTTTAAAATAAACAAAATTTAAATATTGCATTATATATTAAGGTAGAAAATCATTTCTTTTAAAAGCTTGTCATTTTTAAACTCAGTGGTTTTTCATTTTTCTTCGATTCTACTGTTTGTTTACCTTGAAGTCGGTGACAACGTTCACAAAGAATTCCATTTATGGAAATCAGTTACTCAATTAGTGACAAATAAACGGAGAGTTTTGAACAAATTCTGCTTAAAATCAAAATAATAATGGACGTGTCCTTCATTATTTTGTGTCTGGATAATTTAATCCTTCTGTTGATACATTTAGTCGAACCTCTGTCTCTCCTTTTTTACTCTCTTCATATTTCCTCTCCAGCTCTTTGTGTGTGTTGTGTATGAACAAACACATTTTGATTGACAGGAAATGTCTGTTGCCGGGTAAACCAGGGGAAAATAAGAGAAATGTCCAAAAAAAAAAAAGTGAAAAGTGAAAGCTTTCTTCATCTCTCAAACGGTTTTCAATTTGTTAAATTTGTTAGCATTTCTGTAGCAGGCAAAATGTTAGCATTCTATTTTTTTTCTATTTGGATTTTGCTGGAAATTCAGAACCAATGAGATGACAAGGTTTTGTACCAACCAATAAACCTGCGCTCATGGGAGACGGCATCGGAACAACACCGACATCACTGTCTCTGATGAATCAGCAGAGTGACTCCTGGGGGTGAGAAATAGTATTTCAGCTTCCAGATCTGTCTTCAGACCACGTCGTCTCGGAGTGAGTCATAAACCTCCAGTGTTCCTGCTCCACCATCACTGTTCGCCCTCAGCGGGGCTTCTCTGTATGTCATCCATTCTGTCCTACAAGGGTAAACACAGAGAAAGGTCGGGGCAGTATTGACGAGGCCGCGCGGGATGATGACATTTGAGCCCCAGTGTGTGTGTGTTTTTTATTACGAGTTCGATACGTGCCCCGGATGTGACAGTGAAACGGAGGCAGGGGGCGTTGGTGTGAGGGCTGAGTGCTGTTATTTTACTAGAACTCATTTGCCAGATGAAATCAGAGGGGAACCGATCACACGCTGACGACTATGACGTTACAGTAAAGTCACAATGTGCGGACGCAGGAGGTGAGCTCATTGACCGCTGCTGTTCAAAAAGTAGGGCGGCCATTTTGACAAATATATTTTAGAGTAATGTGTCACAAAAACAGATTTCATATTTTAGACTTTATTGCATAAAGTTGTTTTAGAGAAACCAGCATTGATGTTAGCGACAACAGTCCTGGTAGAGACAACAGAGCTAACGTTAGTTACAACAGTCCTGGTACAGACACCAGAGCTAACATTAGCTACAACAGTCCTGGTACAGACACCAGAGCTAACATTAGCTACAACAGTCCTGGTACAGACACCAGAGCTAACGTTAGCTACAACAGTCCTGGTAGAGACAACAGAGCTAACGTTAGCTACAACAATCCTGGTACAGACACTAGAGCTAACGTTAGCTACAACAGTCCTGGTAGAGACAACAGAGCTAACGTTAGCTACAACAATCCTGGTGCAGACACCAGAGCTAACGTTAGCTAGTACAGTCCTGGTACAGACACCAGAGCTAACGTTAGCTACAAAAGTATTCATAAACAGTAAATACAGATAATGAAAGTCTATAAATACTACAGAACCACAGTCATTGGTTAAAATTTTACTTTTACTTTCAGTCCACACAGGCAGATTCCATTTTTGAATGTGAGCTAAAAAAGCTAAATTGACTTGACCTAATGCTAACCACTAATCCACGGAAGAAATTTATCATCAGGAAGTTTATCATTTGTGGGGAGAAGATGGAGGGCGGGGGGGTGGAGGGGGGGGGTCATCCCAAGCAGCCAATACAGACACTATTTCTGAGAATACTTCCTAGAAATAATGACCAAGAATGACATTATTTGATCAGCTGATAAGAGTTTACAGACGTGTCAGTCATACTTAGAGTCGTGAGCAATTAGACACGTTCTCCTCCACCTCTGCCTCAGACTTATTGGATTTACAGCAGCTGACCTGAAAACTGGATGAACCGCCTGAGGCTAATGTATAGTTAGGCTTATAATGTGTTACTGGATAAACACACACACACACACACACACAGTTATAGACTGGGTTTCAAACATTACTGCAGAACTGTTTAAATTAAAGTGAGCTACAACAGTACTGCAGCCCAGTGGGAGTGGACCTCCCGAGCACTAGCTAGCTAGCGGGTCGTTTCTGTAGCATGACTCGGCTGAATTTAAACACTTTTATAGCTAATGTGACTGCAGGCCTGGTACTTACTCCAGCATAAATCCTGCGTCCTGAAAGTTTTTTTTTTTCCTACCAGGGTTCACGCTAATGCTCCCAGTTGTGACAAAGTAAATGTCTTAGCGCCTACTACACTACGTCTTAGCGCTGCATATGCTAATGTCTTAGCAGCGGATATGAGTTTACACCTCGCAGAGTCACTGTTGAAGTCACGCTTCGTTTAGACAATGTTTTCAGTTCAAATTTACACTGTTGGTAACCATGAAGAAACTTTAATTTTATTTATATTCATTTGAAACATTTTATTTGTTTTGTGGCTTTAAATGACGTGTGACAGTTTGAAATGTTTTTTATTCTATATTTGTTTCCTGTCCTTTAAATATGTTCCTCTGTTAATGAGCAGAAAACAACCTAACAAATATCTGAGTACCGAGTATCAAATCAGAACTTAGTATCTGTATATACATGAGTGAAAATACTTCAACCTGTATCACTTTGTAAAGACAGATACTTTAAGTGTTATTACAGAAAAGACCATTTATTACTAAAACAACAAATGACTTTTTTTTTTTTGCTCCTCGTCGTTTCCTTTCCATTGTTGTTTTTGCCTCATCTTGAAAGAGAACAAAGCAAACAGAGAACAGCAAAGAGAAATGGACCTTTTCGGGGGGTAAATCAGGAGGGGGGGGGGAGGGGGGGATGAGTATGTGCGGAGTGTTTTCCATCAGAGTCAACCTTGCCAGGCAATTTGGGCCCCTATTTCAGAGGCCTAATAGGAGATGGACAGTGATGGACAGTGCGTGTGGGTTACTTATTAATCTGGGAGAGGAGAATTGGAGAACCTCTATTGACCTCCAGTAAATTAAATAAGGCCTATCCTGAAATGACATTATTCTCCCTCAATTCTCCCTCTGCTCCTCGTTCCTCTCCTGAGCCGCTGCGAGGGATTAGAGCAAATAAAATGGGAAAATTTATACACTGTGAAATGATGATGGATTGTTACCACACGCAGTCGGCAACGTCGGCCGCGTGGGAGAATCATTGGAGATTGATCATCCGATCATGAAGCAAAACTCCAGTTAGAAGTCAGAAGTTTAACCTCTGTCCGAATTTGGAAACAGTTTGCAGCAAAAAAAAAAATCATTAATTAACATGTTCCATTTTAACAAGTTAATCATATGAGTTTCATTGAATGGAAAATTAAACTGCTTTTGTTTGATTGTTTCCAATTACAAATGATTTTTTTTCTCCACCATTCTGACTCTGGGATTTTTTTTAAATTTTTTTTTTTACAAAGAAAAACCGACTACCATGTGTGATAAGGGATTCTTTGCAACTTTAAACCAATAGGGGGCCTCGTAAATATGATTATACGGAACATTTACATGTAATAAACTGTATGAAATTAACTGTATGGCAGTGATATATATTTCTATATATTGTGTGTTTTTGCTGTTAAGGTGTTGAAACATGAGGTTCTTCCTCAGTGAGTGTTTTTTTTTTTTTCCTTTCAGATAAACATGGCAGTCAAACATCGTACAATTAAGTCTCCAGGGCTCTTGATGAATAATTAGCGATGACATTTAGAGAAAGACAGTTTTTGTCCTGCTCTCCAGCCCCTGAGAAACACTAACCCACAAGCTCACGGCAACATAATGGCAAACGCGGTGGCCTAGAAAAAGGACCGTTCACGCGTGTGTTCCTGGAGGAGCCTATCGCCGCCCCGCACCGGAAACCCTATCCTCTCTGATAGGTTGATTCCCTCCCCTGGTTTTCTCCCTGGCAGCATCACTTCTACAGTTTCACTCCCAACGTTTATGGATAGCCTTCTCGCAGGTTTCAGCTCCTCACTCCGCCAGATGAACCAAATATGACACTGCGCCTGTGAAGACGGGTGAAGAAAATAGCCCAGCGAAAGTCACCTTGGGTCCAATAATAGCCCCGGCTCTGTTGTACATCCATCAGTTGACTGTCAGTTATTTAGGACAACTTTACCCCCAAGTCTCATGGTGACCCCTGGGTTCCAGATCCTGTGGACACCGAGCTCTCTTTCCTTCCATTTTGTGCCGTCCCTGCTGTCGATTGTGATTTAAAAAAAAAAAAATCCAACTTTGACCTCTTTACTATGTTATAATGTACAGACTGTCATTAATAACAGAGTAATAGATTACATCAGCTGTTCCTGAAGGCCCTGTTTATACAGCGATGATACCATACTTTACGACCACAGGAACATTTACAAGGATCTGACGCAAACAAATTCAGCGTTTAAAAACAGAGAAACACTGAATACCACTCCGGTTACTGTAGTACATATGCCAGGCCTGTATGTGGCGCTGTCTCAACCATGCTCTTACATACTAACACAAGAAACATTTGTTGGGGAAGTTTGGAAAAGCAGAAAAAAAAAAACCCCACAGGGATGAGTAAAAATCGTAGAGGCTAACTTTAGAACACCGGAGTTAGCATGGTTTCCGCCATTGTTGTTGTTGTTTTTGTTGTTGTTGTTGTTGTTGGCATTGACCAAATGAATTCTCTCTGTCATTTTAATAGAATAAAACAATGGATTTTGAACCTCGGTTGTGTCAACCTACGGTCCTGACCGAAAGAACAAGATCCCGAAAACAAGTGGCCAGAATTAGCTTTCTCCACAGGGTGGCAGGGCGGTCCTCTTCATCGAGATCAACCAGCTGGGCTGGGCTTGGGTATTTAAATCGTATGACCCTCGGACGCCTCCCTCGGGAGACGCTCCGAACATGTCCCACCGGGAGAGGAAGACGTAGGACCAGGAAGTCCTGGGAACACTTTGTTCCACCTCCCAGAAGAGCTGGAGGAAGCGTCTGGAGAGAGGGAAGTCTGGATGTTGCTGCCCCCGCGACTCGATCTTAGATTAGCGGAGGTTGATGATGATGATGATGATGATGATGAAGGATGGATAGTTGTGGTTGGTGACATGGGTGATACTTTATGACAACTTCATCTGAGAGAGATCTGGACAACGAGTCTCTATTATTAACATTAACATTCTGCTGCCGTTGAACACAATGACTCATCTGAATACTGTCACACACACACACACACACACACTCACATACACACTCCACCACTGTGATCTTTAACTGCTAATATAGAGGGGGGGGGGGGGGGGGGGGGGGGCATCTGACTACCGCACTACCATTTCTTTGAAATAATATGGCACGTAATTAAAGCGATGAGTGACAGTAAAGTGTTGTTGAAGTGAAAGCCCCGGCTGAAGGTGGCAGTCAATTACAAATGTGGTTTTCATGAGGGAGTTTGATCAGGGAAGATGATTACGGTCCTGCAGGGACGGCAGTTTGTAACACTTCCTGGAGACGCTCGCTGCATCCTCCATAGATTGCCAATAAAAGAAACAATTACGGCAACGCTGTGATGGACACTCACAGTGACAGCAGAGTTGTAGAGGAGAGTTATCCCCTAATTGGGGAAGTTACTGCTTCTTCACAGCACTCCAACTGCAACTCAGAAATTGGAGTATTTTCTAGAATCATATTTGCAGAGACACAGCAGGTTTTTTTTTTTTTTTTTTTTCCACAGCTCCAGGCTAAATTTACCTGACTCACTGCTTCACTTCTTTTAACCCACAGCAGGTCAACAGCGTGGTACAGTATGTGTGTGTGTGTATGTGTGTGTGTATCTATCACAGATGTCACTTGTGTGAGAATATCTCTCCATCCATCTCTGGTGAAAGTGTCCTTGGTCCTTGGTCTTTTTAATTGCCCACCAACTTATGCTCGATGACTTTGACCTTTTTCGACCCTCGCGTTCAGAGGCGACAGATTTGGTCTGCTCGATGACTCATGAAGTCTCTTGTTCAGAGTCATTGGCCAACAGTATCCCCTCACACCAGGACATGTGACATCGGTGCAAACATCCAATCACAGACACTGAAACAAAAAATGTGTTTGAAGCAGTTTTACCTGCTGGTGTTGAGCTGGATCTCAAAGAGCGAAAAGAGAAATATGAAGCAGTTCATCGGTTTGAATCCCAGTCTTTCTGTATGGTTGAGCCCTTCCCCCTAGTGGTGGGGAAGGGGGAGGGGGGGGGCATACTCATGTCCTCCCGCAATCCAAAAATCATGCAGGTTGGTGATGACTATTCAGCGTGAATGATTGATGTCTCTGTGTGAGGCTACGCTAATGCCTTTTGTTTGAAACATGTTCAACTAGCCTATCCCGGAGAAGGATGGAGAAATGGAGATTATTCAAAAAAAAAAGTGCTGCATATTGACTAGTTTTTGAATCGGTGAAATGTTTGATACGTAGGTCGATAAACTTTTCCTTGAAAACAAACCAAACGACAGAGAACTGTGCTGTTGTTTACCTCCGTTTG
>NC_024322.1:17123721-17124068 GCF_000523025.1 Cynoglossus semilaevis
GCACCCTGCAAACGCCAACTACGTTAAAACCCCCCCCCACCCCCCCCCCCCCGCTGCTTCTCTGAATGCTTACTGTAAGTGGTGATATGGAAAGGTGAGTAATTGACGGTTGTATCCAGAATGCAGAGATTTATGAGGGGAGATGAAGAGATACTAAAGGTTGCTGCTCCCATTAGCGTCGCCTTCACAACCACTAACAAACTCTTCTGGGTGTGATTTATATGGTCCATGGATCCATTAGCAAGGCATTAGCCATGCAAGACGAGAAGAGTCGAACACATGGGATATCGCTGCGTGTGTTTGCGAATTGATTGGCGTGCGCCGGATTGGGCCGCTCTCTCATCTGG
>NC_024322.1:17124102-17139305 GCF_000523025.1 Cynoglossus semilaevis
TAGGGGAAACAAAAAGTCATTTTGTTTTTTTTTTTTTTTTTTTTGGCCAATTTGCCAAATATATCTACGCATCTTTGTAAAGTGATCGCTAAAACTTTGGAGTAAGTAAAGTGGAGAAAAGAGACGATTCACAGGAAACAGAAACAAAGTTTTCAAAATAAAAACAAGAATATAATATTTGAATCGCAGAGAGTGATTTAGTTTGTAACTCCGAGTCAAGACCAGGTTTTACTGCAACGTTTCAGGCCACAACTTTGTTCAAAACATCTTCACAGACGACAGAGAAACTAACAGGATCTGAGGGTTACAGGAAAACGAGGTATAAACAACTGGCAGCAGTGAGACTAACGACGGACACAGCTGAGTGAGATCACACTGACTCCACACACAGGCGACAGACAGACTTCACAGGTTCAGAGCCAAAAGTCTTGTATACGGTACGTGTAATTGTACTGTGAATTCGTATCAACCTGTGAATGTACTGCAGTAGAAGGACGAGAAAAACACAGGGATTCAAATACTTGAACTTTTTTTTGTGTGTAGCTGTTGAACTTTGAGCTTTTTATCCTGAAGATTATTTGTTAAAAAATGTGATTAATAACAAGTCGATAAATACAAAGGTACTATTTAATTTGTTGGTTTTTTTATCAAGATACAACAATCCTGAAGAAGGTATATGTGTGTATATGTATATATATATATATATATATAACCTCTGTCTCAGTACTATTAATTGCAAAGTTTACGGCACGTTTTCTTCTGTCGTCTACACCATCAAGAAATAATTGCAAGCAGTCTGAAGAACAAGGTGATAATAAGAGAGTTGTTGTTGCCATTGTTTCTTTTTCTTCGTCAACTTATCAAAGAAACCTTTTTTTTTTCTGTAAAGATTGCGTTGATTCTAAACGTCACTGTGTTCGTCAGAGCGTTGTCCAGATGTGGGGTGCATCACATTGTCTTCGTTGATTTGACACGTGACAAACGATCAGTGTTGAGTTTGCCCGACCACATGCTAGCTCAGCTAAAAGCACAGCAGAAAGCTTGAAATCCACAAAAGCCTCCCATTGGCTATACGAGACAGTAACAGGAGAAGCACAACATCGTCAAGGAAACACATCCTGGAGCGGGGCCTTATCAATCTCACCCCGCGCTCCTCCATTCCATCAAATCCAACAGAATTTTGTAGCTGTGACGCATTGGAATAAGAGACGCGGGCCTAATCCAATAAAGACATTAGTGGACCATTAGGACGGTGCATTCTGGCTTTGGAGGGACACACAGAGCCTTGTTTAGCCTAATAGAGCGCCCCTGTTAGCGTTTATTTATGGTAGCAAGATGTCAAACCACTTAGAGGTGGAATGTTGCCCGTCCATTAAGGCTGCTGTCCAACGGGGAAAAACAGTAAGAAGATCTCAGGTCCTGGACTCGGTCCAAAGTTCTCGTCTGTTCCCCCGATTTAAAAGAAATATTGCTTTGCCCTCCTCGCCCGGAGAATTAGCGGCGTAATATGAGGTTCATGATTCGTGTTTGAACGTGTCGTTCTGTGGAGGTGTCCGGGGACGTGAACGTGTTCCGATGTTGACGCTTGTTTTTGTGATTTAGAGTCTCATCGTTAAAGAGGTGTAAATGTTAAAGGGTAAATGTGAACGTCTTGTTGAAGTACTCTTCTCGTCTGATGGATACATTTAACGACTGTGTGTGGTTTACAGCACAAACTCCACATTCACTGGATGACATTGTGATACGAATTTGGCAGAATTAGCACAAGCGTGTTTTGGTTTTTTGTTTTGTTTTTTCTATCGAATTAGCACAAGCGTGTTTTGGTTTTTTTGGGTTTTGTTTACTATCAGACATCCCTAAAAATAAGTAAGTAATAACCATCAAGTGTGTGATGATGTGGCGTAAGTGAGGAGTTTGACTGTGTTTACTGAAAAAAAATCAGTCTAGAATATTCTGTAACTGTGAACAGAACAAACAACAGGATCTATTTCAACGTCTGCACCTTTGGAGGATGGTCGCCCGTTTCACCTTTGAAGCCTTTGTACCTCAGGCTTCCCACTGTAATTGTTACAGAAGTAAAATCAAAATGACAAACAGAAAATCAACTTGACATTATGTGGAAAAAACAAACAAAAAAAAAAACAATCCAGCAGTTCTTCTTCCTTTCTTTCCTTCTTTCTTTCTGTCGTTGACTTGACGTGCGGAGCGACTTAACCACCGAGGCTCTGATTAGCATCTCTTTTAAAAGCAATAGCCTTCATGAGCTCCTGTGAGCTTGTCAATAAATACATCAGAACACTTCCGTCCTGCTCCAGTGGTTTCCAGGCTCGTTTGATCCTGACACAACTCTTTACTTTGATGTCATCATGCACAGATGAATAGGTCGTCTGGGGAGCAGAGAGGAGTCTGGGTAATGCCATTCTCTGCCTGTTGGCAGTGTGTGCTTGTAAAAAAAAAAAAGATGTAAAATCACCAGTGCACATCTGCAGATCCTACAGAAAGTCACCGACAAACAACACCGTGACGTATGGAGTGATTTTCTCCGGCAGTGACTTTTAAACCTGTCATTTCCTTCGAGCCGTCGAATGGATGAGGACCAGAGAGAAGACGCTTCTTTGTCACCGCCGAGGGATGTGCACCTGCTTTTTCATGTATAAACATGAGTAGCTTTGAAAGAAAAGAAAAAAAAATTGACATTGTGGATGTTATTTGAAGATTAGGCAGAAACACAACACCCTGACCCCCATGTTTGTTCCTTTTATACATATATATTATGATCCTGTTTTTTGTTGTTGTTGTTGTTTTTTCTTGGCTTGTATTCAAGGTATTTTGCCTTTTAACCTGAGGTATCGTAGCTAACGTTTGCTAACACCAGGGAGTCAAAGAACAGAATTGTCTTTAATCAGCACTTTGCTAACGGTCAATAAAAACCTTAAACACAATCTAAAAATGGCCGCCGTACCAGTTTAGAAATCTTATAGGACCCTGGTTCGACACGGCGCATGTGATGTAGATTTAATAAACTTCAGTACGACATCAAGTTTGATGTGAGCAGATTGTACGATGACTGAATACGTTTACTGAATCGCAGGTTACGACGTATGACAAAATGCAATGTCATCAGCGAACGTTCTCTGTCTTCGACACCATAGTCACCAAAACTGTTCAGGAGCGAAACAAACGTAAAAAATCAAGTCCGTTTCATCTGAAAGAAGCATTTCTATTGGCTGATTTGTAGACACAGGTCGTAGCAGCTCTCACACTTTAAGATAGTCGACCTAAATTTCCGATGCTAGAATTTTATCTCGGGTTATCTTTGGTCGCAGGACACTGACGACAGCCGTCCTCATGTACGACGTAAGACCACCGTTTTAGAGCCACGATCGAAGTTTCTCTAACGATGGTCGTCTTTCATCTGGGACAGAACAAAAATTACACAGGCCATAAAAGGTAGACTCAGAGAAGGAAAGTCGAAAGCGTTTACGAAGAAGAGAAAGAGAGAAAAAAACATATATAATAGTTCTAATCAATCTATATTTTTATTCGTACTCTGAAGTCAAAATCTAGCTTTTTTTGTTTTATCTCTGTATAGTTTTTTGTTTTTTTTTTTCATATTTTACGCAGCCCAGTACCGACCACCGCTGGTCCGTTAGTGGGTCACTCTTCTAAGACCTGATGCTAATTCACGCTTTTCCGCGAGAACATTTATTCATTTGTAATCCCTGTGTCGTTATCAACCCTCATGTTACTGTTGCTAAATGCTAAATGCTAAGCGTTCCCTCAGCTAAGCCTACCCGCCCGTGAATCCTTCATCCACGAAAACATAATTATGTTGATTACGACCTTGGTGACAGTGGATATCGGACAGACTTCTGTTCAAAGAGGCCGCAGCCGGACGCGGTGCTCCATCAATATCAGATTTTATATTGGAAAAACATTTGTGTGTCACGAGGGGGCCGGACCAAGGGGGCCGCTTGATGAATGGGCCGTTTTGGTGATTGATGGTCAAGAGGGAGCAGTCAGGGCGAAACGTTCTGCTGTACCCTTGACGTGATCGCTTTACTTTTTGGAAGTTAGATTCGGGGGTGGGGGAGGGGGGCGGGGCAGATGTCACTGTCATCCTTATTCAGCTCCTTCAGCCACAGCAGTTCATTTACTGTAGTTTTATGATTCAACGTCACGTAGAGCAGTGAAATCCACCATGATTTATTCATCCAGACTAAGAATTCAGCCCACAGGCTAACCGTGGCTACTTACATCATCAAACTTTAACGCTAACCTTAGCGCCACATGGTAGAAAAAGTTCCTGCTGCTGTCGCCTCCAACACAAGAACATGAACAAAAACACAGTAGAAACGTGAGACGTTTGGACCAGTTGGAGTTTAGTTTTGTGAAAGGTGTGAAAACAATTAAAGGGCAGGAAATAAATGACTTTAGTCAGTTTAGCTTATTCTCTTTCTGTTGATATATGACACCATGCTATATATGGCATGTATGAAGGCATTGTATTTCTATGTGCTAATGCTAACGCTAATGTAGTGCATTAAATCTAATGCCTGTAATGCATTTTTATTGTATCCACAGTACAGTAATACTACCTAATCATATATATATGTGTATATATTTAGAGACATATATGTATATATGAATACTGCATATATTTTTATTTATAAAACACTTTGATCCATTTCAACTATTTTCTTACCTTGAAGAATTGACTAATTATCAACATGAAAACACAGTGTTTATCTAACAACGGCTACTGTTGTCGCTGTAGGATTTAATCGTTTTGCTTCTTAAAACTCACTTTTACAAAGTGAGTTTTCTCAGGTACAAACTGACCTGACGTGTTGACGGAACAAAAAACATAAAACTGCTGATGTTCATCATCACGGTGTGTAAAGTTAGCTCTTTGTTTCTGCAGCTGTCAACCGACTGTCGGAGGGAATGGAGAATACGGAACGCTGCCGTCGTGGAAGATTGAATGTGAAGGAATGACGAACACTGCTTTTAGCAAGCTGTGCTCTGCCGTCTCGCTGTTCTCACGGTGAAAGAAAAAAATGATGAAAGGCTGCCACCAGGTACGCGTCAAAGACGAGAAGGATGAATGACAGGACAGGAGTCCTCTGGGACGGGCTGGGAGGACGGAGCAGGAAGTAGGAGAATGAATAGACGAAAGGGAAGAAAATCAAAACACAGGTTCAGATGAGAATCAGAAAAGGTCGACTGAATAAAGGCTCTGACGTTATGTCAGAACCAATAGAAGTCTACTGTACGAACGCTAACAGCGAACGTGGCCCAGATCTGTTGTTCCTCCCACATGTGACCCATATTCCGATATTCAGACAGCAGTGAGAAAAGAACAAATCTGATTCGTACAGTACAACTTCTACTCTCGTAACTACGGTGTATGACAATTTACATCGTACGTCATCAGCGTACGTTCTCTGTCTTCGACACCACAGTCCATGAATGAAGTCCCTTTTGTCTGAAAGAAGAATTTCTATTGGCCGATCAGTAGACACAGCAGTAGACATACTGTGAGATAGTTGTCCTAAATTTCTGACGCTAGAAGTTTAATCACGAGTTATCTATCTACACCGACCTCAGAGATTTGACAAAACCCGGAGAACGATCTGCAACGCTCTGTTGATTGTTGTGGTGTTTGGGTTTTGGGCTGTGTTTTTTTTTTCTGCTGTTCTTCCGTCACAGCTGCACTGAATCAGGAGCTGATGACCCTGAGTGGAGGAGGGCGTGGCCTTTAATTGAGGAAGGACAGTATTTAAGCTCCAGCTTCACATGGATTCAGTGCTAGAGCGTCGAACGCAGCTCGGGGTCACTTTGTCTGTAGGCCGGCCAGGTAGCGTCGTACGCAGCTCGTGGTAACTTTGTCGTTTGGCCGACTCGTTTCACTGATCCCACGTATCGAGTTAAATTTGTCTTTGTCTTGTTTTAGTTTTGGATTCCTGCCAATCGTCTTCATGTTTGTGTATTTTGGAGAGGGTTTTTTTTTTCACTTTTTTTCTGCTTCTGGGTCCTCCACATGTCAAGCCTCCATTTTTACTTCTGTGAGTGCAGCCTGTGACGTCATGTGACTTCAGAGCCACAGACTGTTTACACCAGTGTCTGACGGAGTTAAACTATAATGTGAACAGAACTGGAATCGAGCAGCAGGACCTGCAGTGAATGAAGCCTCAAAACACAAATCTGTAACAAAACAAAGACAGTGTAGTTCATTGAAACTGAAAAAAAATCTGGAGTTCAATGTGTGGAGGAGGAAACGGCGCAAACGACAGAGGGACTGATCTGTTCTAATGTGGGATGGACTGCATGTAAAAAACCCTAATTATCATAATCTATTGTCCAGTGATTAAACAGTATTAGGCTGTGACTAATTGAACCAACGGCGGCACGTCCTGTTAATGAGTTCCATCACATGAGTGGTTCAATCTTCTTCAGTCTTATTGTCTGGACCAAATTAAAATGTTATGCCGTAGCTGGAAGCCAATTGTGATGTAAAGAGTCGATGCTTTTTATAACATGAGAGATCACTCCCAGTTCATCAGCTTCTGATCAAAGCTGTAATTATTTCACAGCACAATGTGTCATTACAGTCGGACGGAGAGCGGCGAGAGACGCAGTCATGTGGTGTCAGTGTGATCGCCTGAAGAAAAACACGCGGTGTTCGCAGGATGTTCGCGGTTTATGGGGTTGTCGCAGCAAATGGGAAGATGCAAAAAAAAAAAAAAAAGCTCGATTATTTTCGCTTCGTTCACACTTAGTCGTGAAGCCACAGATAGTCTCACAACTTACCAGAGAGCGCCACCTGCTGGCTAACTTTAGCCCATAAGTTCCCTTTTTATTGCGCTCCCAATAAAACGGTGTTTGTGCCCATACGATGACGATGACGACTGATTCCTCCATTGTTCGCAAACCTCTCTGCTTATCTTCCCGGAGGTGACGTCGGGATATTACTATTATTATTATTACAAGGATCTTAATTGGGGATGTCCAATATTAACTTTTTTCCGATATCCGATATGCCGAAATTGTCCAAACACTTTTCCGATATCAACCGATACCGATATTTCCAGCCGTTTGCCCCCAAACCTGAGGTAAACGTCTCAGAATCCCACAAGTGATTCCAGTATAGCTCGCAAAATCGAGGCGTTGCGTTATTTGGTTTTCATTATTGAAGGATTTTTCTGATATTACATAAGTATGCTAATATTGGGCCGAAATGTCAAACTTTTTTAACAACCCAGCAGAGGGAGCCAAACGAGTTCACTGAAGTCATTACCTTTTCCACCTTCATCAGTAACAAATACTGTTCCCTTATATCTGTGTACAAATAAAAGTACATTACTATTTTTTTTTTCTGTCTCTGTGCGACTGCTACTTACCGTCTGATGAAGCAGCACTCTCTCCTGGATGACTGCTGCGGTAACAGGGCTAGCTCTGGGCCCCCAGGCTGTCAGGCATTAGCCGTGGTAACACCGGTACTGACAGCAACTAGAATATATTGCTTCACCGTCGCCACCTCCATATTTCCCACTGGTCATTTACTGGGAAATGGTGATGAAAATGTGAAATGGCATAAATAAATTTATTTTAAAAAAAAAGGAGTATACGGTAGAGAGTACTGTGTATATAAACACACTGTAATCACTATATTCAAACACTTACTGCACAGTACACATTTACCTTGATATTAAGTGAAAGTAGAGTTGGTAATTGGTCTAAACCAACCGTTCTGTTAGCATATAGCTAGTGATTAGCATGCTTTAATTAAGGCTAAAATGCTATAATATTGAGTATATATATTGAGGGGGGGTTTCATATTTTTATATTGAGTATATATATTGAGGGGGGGGGGTTCACATTTTCCAAATTAAGTATTTTAGAGTATATATATCAAAGTTTTGTTATGAGACCCTGCCCCTAGAAACTGTTACTAGTCGGGGTCTACGGCTCCCCATGACCAGGAGCCCCCTCCTGGTAGAACAAGTCAGTCTGGCTGTTGGTGACATTTTGTCTGGTGGTGGTACCGATGTGGTACTTTCCTCATGTTGAGTAAAGGGCGTGGCCCATACTTGTTATACTGCGTACTATCTCCAAAAACATCTGTCTCTCCACCTACCACCAAGCAAGACAATTTACTAGCCGCACATGTGCCACCACTAGAGGCAGCGTAAGCACCACTGTTATTACACGCACCATAGTTTGAGAACCACTGCTGTAGGGCGAAACAAAAAAAAAATCAGTTCCTCCAACGGTTCCACATCACATTTTATGTCGCGTCTATTTAAGTCCACAATGCCATTATCTCCGCTCGTATTCAACAGCAGAACGACCCCCTCCCCGCCCCCCGCCCCCTACGTTCAGCTGCTTGGAGGGGAGATAATGAGTCCAATTTCCCAGGAAGCAGTGGGTTATTCACCTGTTCACTGAGGAGGAGATCAGTGGAGCTGTGGCAGTGGCTGTGAGTTGAATTCCCCACAGAGACCACCGGGGGTCAGGAGATATCATAACAGTGGACGCTGGTTTGTTAGGAACGGGAAAATCAGATGCCAAGTGGACTGTAGAGGGTCGGCACACGGGGGGACCGGGGGGGGGGGCTGTCTCCCACTGCCCCCTTAATTAATGCACTTCAAGGCTAAGCTAAATGTTGTAGCACGACAGACCGGCCTCTGTTGCCTTCACCGACGTCACGTTGAAACTTAAGGTGAATTTTAAATGAAGTCTCAAGAAAACAACCGAGTTCCTGCCGATGAAGAAAGTTCTTTAACAGTTCACTTCAAAAACGTCTTCATTAAAGAGACGAGTATGAAATGATCTGAGAAGACGCCGCGGCCCAGGAAATCCAGGACTTAACTCTCCGACTCCTTTTAGTCCTGCTCCTTTCTGCAGACGGATGAGACGACAGCCCGGCCTTTGATGTCGGAGCCCTTCAGGCGCTCGCGTCTTTCACAGAGTGTGAAAAACTCAAACTCAAGTAACTATAGGTAGTAGTACTTCACCCAGAGACACTTCCCAGCTGGGCGTGTCCTCGGAGCGCCGCTACTCTGTGGAAGTGTCTCTTTATGTTTTATTATTTTACAGTAACTCGTTCTTTTTTCTGGGCAACATGAAACGATAAGGCGGGCCACACCTGGACCACGGGCCTTGAGTTTGACACATGTTCTAGCGTTTATTGTTGATGTGACATGATTTAAAACCTGACCTTTGTTTTTTTTGGTAAATTCGTGTCAGATGACGTTTACATCATGATGTCACATGAGTGACATCATCGCCGTCGTCTTCTCTTCCTGCTTTGATTTTTATTTTTATTTTATCATCGTTTCATACTAAGTTGTGGACAGAGAAGAAATAACTCTGATACGAGGCTGAGTGCACGTGAGGCATCTTGCAAAGGTTCTTCTGGGAAATTAGGGCAGAACAACATGTAGAGTGAGGAGTCCTTGAACGCAGCACGCCGCTCATCAGAGCGTGGATTCATTTAGTTAAATGGACCAATCAGCCGTGGGGCGGCGGCACGGCGGCACGGCGGTACGGTGGCACGGCGGTTGGATCCTACCAGAGGTGAAGTTTGTCATGTGTGAGTGTACACGCCGTCCAACCTGCCCCACGTGTTTGTTCTCCACTCAGGTAACCCCATGAATGAGGAGCTCAGGCGGCAGGGGTTGTTTAGGCTCAGCACGACGACGCTGCTGCTGCTGCTGCTGCTGCTGAGAGCTCCGGTGAAGAAACCACTGCGTGTCTTTCAGCTTTCACGCCTCTGGACTTATGTAAATGCCCTCCTCTGGCTGAGCTCTTGTAAACAGCCTTATCACCTTTCCTGCGAGGTTTGCTTTTTCACTTTTCCCTCAGTGAGTCTGAGGAGACGAGCGACGGTGTTGGCTGTTCACTCCACGTACGGTAAATCCAAAAGGAAAACGATGTGGGGAAAAAAAAACCAAAAACCTAATACCGTTGAAATCCTCCCTGAAACCCCAGACTACTGGTGGGAGGTGGTACTTCACTTGTTATGACCGTGGGTTTAGAAGCGTCCATACAGCAGCTGTTTCCCACAGAGTCTGGAGATTAGTTTTATAGTTGCTGAGGTTTGTTTTTGTTGTTCTAGAGACAGTTCCTGGAACTAATGACGCAGGGAAAAATTTTTTTCCTGGAACTAATGACGCAGGGAAAAAAAATTTAAAAAAATTATTTAATTTAATAATTTAACATTTGGCTCAGTCAGAAATAAAATCAGGTAAATAAAAAACAAAAAACACAGACGTGCACAGTATCTGCCAATGATTTTCATTTTAATCATTTAACAGACTGATGCTAACTTCACTGTCACACATTATAATTGTTATCACAGGTGTTAACCATAAACGGTGATAATTAATGTGGCTTTACGTTGAATAGGATGAGGTTCAAAGCTCATCTTCACACTTCCTGTTCCACAGTACGTTCATCACGAACCGACTCTTTATTTCAAATCCTCCAGTGATGGATGGAGTTGCTGCTTTGATGTAATGAAGTTAGATTTCCTCCCAGTAAAACCATTCGAGCTGATGGGAAAGGTAATTGTTCTCTTTGGTTGGATATGGATCTTTTCATTAACTCAATCCATTACTTTTTTTCTTTTTTTTTTTTTTTTGCCTTAAACCAGGATTTCTTTTCTCTTATCAACTCTGTTGACGACCAGTGAAACGAGTCCTTTTGAAGCCGCGGGCCTTTAATGACTGATCAGCCAATCACTGGGCTTCGATGCTTCATCTGCGTCGTTAAACAAACTTATGGTAAAATGAGCCGTTAAAAAAAAAAATATATATATATATATATATAAAGTCCATTAACACTGTAATTACCGTTTAAATGTCGCTCACGGGAATTCCTATTTTTATCACCTTAACGTTAAAATACGTTAAGGTAAAAAAAACATAAAGTAAAACGATAAAAGTACGATTTTCAAAATGATTTTTAAAGTCCTTCAATTTACCTTTAAGTTTTTCTTCAACTGTAACCCTGCAGTTCATTCCTTTATTCAGTCGTTTTTTTGTATTTTTTTTTTATAAATTTGTTGGTTCTTTTTTTTTTTTTTTCATTTTAAAAAAAGCTTCTCTTTGAGTTTCCTTTAAAGCCTTTTTTTCGGAGTATTTCTGTGTTTACTCAGTATTTATTTATCACTGCCTTTTAAGCTTCATTAATTCTCAAGTCTGTGGGGGGCAGTAGAGAGAGGGGGGGGGTAGAAAACTCAAAGGGCGGAAGAAGAAATGAGAGAAGACACGAAAGGAAGTGATATATTTATATATATGTTTAAGGTATGAAGGTTTGAATTTCCACGATTTCCACCCTCCCCTCCCCGCCCCCCACTGCCCCCCCGCAACCTCCGCAAAACTTTATTTTCAAATCTACTTTTCATCTGTTCCAAATGACGTACCTCTGCTAACCTCTACGCTATATTTTATATTTTCAATTTATTTTATTTTTATAAGGGTCTCACGAGGCACCGACATATAAAATGTATTATTAATATAACAGGGTTTTTTTTTTTTTTTTTTTTTTTGTGGCTACGGTTTGAATCCCATGACCCTTAGGTTTGGGTGTGCGATGATGTTGGTTGGTGAAATATATACCTCCACAAATACATCTTTGGACAGTGAACTACATATATCAACTCCACTTTGAAGAAAGCTTCTGTGAGGATAGGGCTTTGAACCAGTGACCCTCCTGCTTGAAGCTGCAGCAGACCCCCACCCGCCCACCACTGCGCAGCCCGCGGTCCTCGGCCTCGTCTCAGATGAGAGCACGTTGATGACGACTCAGCCTGAGCCTCAGGTCGTAGGTTTTAATTGGATTCATATTCACTCAGTCGCCCATAACGAAGTGTGAGGTCATGGGCTCACATCCCATATTCATGGAGCCCTAGTGGTCAAATCCGAGAGTGCTGTTGCATAAATACATCCACATTTGTGGTTAGAGTTTTTCTTCAGTGGAAAAAAAAAATATTTGGAACAGAATCGACGGCATTTAGACGACGTCGAATCAGGACGCATATCATAAATATATATTTTTATAAATATATATGTATATATATTTCACAGTGAAGTACCGTCACTTAAGTAAAACTTACAGAAAGAAAAAATCATTAAAAAGATACTGCAGAGGAAACTGAGAAATACTAAATCAATAATTTAGAAGCGGACGTTGAAGAGAGACGTTTTTGTCCAACTTCAAAAACCTTGAAGACGTTTTCCGTTTAGAATAAATAACTATCTTTGAACTTCACATCAAGGGCGGCGGCGTGCGGCAAATCTGCTCAATATTTCAGTAGAGACGGGACCGCCGCGCTCAAACACACGCTACGTTGGTGGCATACGGTACAGTACTCACAGCGCAGTAAACGCGAGTACGTGTATCGGGTACATGATCCTCCGTGACATCACCACAGCTGATCACCTGACTCGTTGACGAGCCGTCATCGCCGCTGTGATGCTGACGGGGAAAAAAAGAACCAATCAGAGATGAAGGGAATCTGTTCTCATTATGTGGTTTTAGCGCAGTGGTGAAGTGGGTTTGAACACAGCCTGACGTTAAACTGGGTCAACAGGTGGAAACCGTCCAGTCGTTGGGCCGTTCAGCCGGCTTCAGCACCGACCAATCGTGGTCTGCGATGATTCCGTCATGTTTATTTCAAAAACGTTTGATTTCTTTTTTTTTTTTTTTCAATTTAAAAATGTATGGAAAGTGCGATTTATTTCATGAAACTTTAATTCAGCCACGCTCTGGAGGAGGTGGTTCAATATGAGTGCCTTACTGCAGAAAGACGTCGCTGGTTTGATTCCCTGGTCTTCTGCCTGTACAGGGGTATAGGGTTAGGTAGTGTTTCATCATCACATCTTTGTCCAGATGTGTTGAACCCTGTGACCTTTGACCTCTGATTTTTAGAGATGATTGAAGCTCCTCTACAGGTTTGGATTTTCTTTTATTTCCTTGAAAGCACATTTAGAGGAAATGGGCTTCTTGTTGTGACCTGGTGTCAAAGGTCAACCTTCCAGAGTTCCAGAACTCTCTGATGAAAACATCACTGAGGAAGAGAAACAACTTTTTTTTTTCATAAATATTTTTTTCTTTTGTCTCAGAACAGAAAATCTGATGGGGTTTTTTTTTTTTCTTTCCTGTTTAGTTAAAAATCCGATGCTAATTCTAACGGTAAACCCGGCTCTGCTCATTGGACCTTTCCGTTGCTGTAACGCTGCGGCTTAGATTATAATCATTTTACCTGAAACATTATTAGACTGGCTTCCTGTTAATAACCAGCGAGCCGATCTAACGTCTTCACACGGGATAAATGAGATTTGGATATTGGTTTGAGGATTTTGCAGGAGGGTTCTTTTCAATCTAAATCAGCCCCGGGGTTGGCTATCAATCTGTGGCTTGAATTAATCTACCAGGATAATGACTTTTCTGTGTACAGTAATCTCTTCTTTTTCTTTTTTTTTTTCAATTTTCCACAGTTTTTTTTTTTTAAATTAAATGCCAATTCATCAGTTGTCGTGTAACAACCCTACGAAAAAGAACAGGAAAAAGGTACAATTTTGAAAAAACGTATCCAGCAGCTGTTAATGAAATGTCAATTTGATATTATTATATGTAAACATATGCACATATATAAATATATATATATATATACAACTATATCTACATGTATGTGGAAAAAATGTATATTTAGGAAAATGTAATAATCATTTATTTGATCATTAAAATTGACATTTTGAATGTTGAAGGTTTGAGTCAATAACATTATATTAAAAACGTACATTAATTCAACTTTTCCAACCATTACGATATTTTTCCATCACTATTGACAGTCATAGGTTGAAACCTGGAAAAGTAAAAAAAAAATCAGTAGTTTACTGATGGACTTTCCACCAGTTCATATACTGGTTTTTTAAGGATGTCCTTCGTCCATTACACTGCCCCTAGTGGTCAACATTGGACTTTTTTGTTGTGTCTTTATGTTGTGAATCAGACTGATAAACTACATGAATACTCGCAGAAATCCTTGCTGCTGTAAAAGCAGCAAAATATTGATCTAATTTAGATTTTTTAATTAACGATCAAACTCTGTTTTCTCCTGGTCTTTTTTTTTTTTTACCAACTGGAAATCGTGGTTTTGTAACAGAGGTGATAACAGAATGTGACGTTTCAGGAACATTTCTCTCCACGAAGCACCAGGGAACGTCGGTACTTTTGGAGTTCCACCCAAATTGATGTTACTATTTAAGTGTTTCCACATTAGTTTTCAGTCTAATGTGGAACCACCAGCGTATCTATCAGCCTGTCACCTCATAAATAAATAACCACCAACCACTGCGTTGTGAAATATGTGTCTTAGCTTCATGGAGAAACAACCAGCGTACACACCCGCCTCCAAATGCGATTTCAGTCGAGCTGCGTCACAGAGAGAAAATCCAACCTCCCACGGATTTTAATGAAACTCTTTATTTGTGGCTGCACAAAAAAACAGATTCTCTTTGTAGATTTAAAGTATAAAATATTCACTGTGAATGCAAATATTTCTGTTACTGCGTATTAGTGTAGTATTTTTGTTACGTTTCTAAACTAATGTTAAAGAAGAAGATCTGCCTTTACTTAAAGTGCGCGTCACTGCAAGGATAGGTGGCAGTAAAGAGGGCTTGGCTCCAGATGTCGTTCTCTTCTGGCAACAGGCAGCAATGTGATGTTGCTCTGATGTTGAGCAACTTACTTAACAAAAGAAGTCAACTGTTTCAGGTTTTGAAATAATAAATATTTATTCAACATTTAAATTCGTTGATGGAGCAGATTTGGTTCAGTTCGGTTTGGTTCACTTCCTCTTTTTGAGTCACCGACTCTTTTAGTCCCGCCCCTCTACCCCCATAAACAGAATTTGTTTTTTTTTTTTACTTTTTTGGCATCAGCATTCTGGTGACTCGATTTTTCCGACGGAACATCTCTGGTAAATCAACCCAACAGTTTCTGTTGTGGAAGCTGAAGCTGCGACAGTTGCTGCTACAGCCCTGCAGGGGGCTGCACCGTGGCCAGCTCCACTTCACCACCCTGACGGCTGGCACACGGCCAGGCTGTAAAGTCGTCTGATACCGATACACACGGACGGGTGCGCACGTAGGAAACTGAACCTGCGTACATACACAAACCCGGCCCCCCTC
>NC_024322.1:17142505-17143399 GCF_000523025.1 Cynoglossus semilaevis
AGCCCTCGCTCATCCCCACCCCGCCCCCCCCCCCGCCCCCCCCCCCGCCTCGTGCACCTGCTCATAAAGTGTGGAAAAACCATGTGAGCAGAGCAGACATTGAGGCCGGCCGCCTCCTGACTTATGCATGCTCTCGGTAAGTGCTCGGTGCCGTGCTCAGGACTGGGAATAATTGTCAAATGAACAAGTCTTGTTGCGGCAGCCATCTTGTTCAAATTGCCTCTGACGTTTCCTGTTGGTGTATCATTTATGCAGTGCAAAGTTGGCACTGCACCGGTAACACATCTCTGCCACTCGGGGAAGCGTATCATTCGCCGTGAGCCCAGAGGTCGTCAATATTTCAGAATATTCCAGCATTTTATATGTTGTCGTGCAATCAATAGCAGATTTACCGCGAACGCCGGGAACTTCGCCGCGTTTCTGTGAGGGCGAGTGATCTGTGCACACCGGAGGACTGTCGAAAGTTCTTTCTTCCAAATGAGACTGAGAGGGGGGAGGGGGTTACTGGGGGGTGAGTTGAAGAGATTCTCGACAGCCTCGGTCGCCGGAGCCCAGGGATTAATGATACGTTCTGCTTGAAAAAAGACCGATGTGACAAAGTCAGACTTTCTCTGGATCAGCATTTAAATGAATGCATTTGGCAAAAAGCCCAGCCTTCTGACCTGGTTAAAAGTTTGGTGTGGAGGTTCAGTATCAGTCAGTGACACTTTGTGCTCAGCGGAGTGAGAAAATGAGTCGGGAACATATTCTCTCAAATCCTGCCGGTCTGGACAGATGGCGGAGAACCCTGGTGGAGAACAGGAGACGGAGGATGAACACAGACCGATGTGTTCTGACGAGTGTATCGGTAACAGAGCTGCGGGCAGATGCTGCTCCTCTCTCTGTCACTGTGAG
>NC_024322.1:17163009-17168244 GCF_000523025.1 Cynoglossus semilaevis
CGTACGGGGCGAGTTAAAGGCCTGTGGAGGGGAAATGGGGGATGAGGACACTTCAGTGGAGGGTGAGTCCTCGACGTGGTGAGAGTAGAACAGGCAGTGGATAGTTTTACCGTGACATGTTTTCACTGTGAGCCGCTGTCCTCCTTAGTGTCAATAGATGGCGCTGTGACTTGTCTTCATCAGGCAATGTGCATCATTTCTTGTCTTCAAAGTCTCCCGTGTCGGGGGAGGGCGAGGTAATGACATCGTGGATAACCACGACCATGGTTACGTCTTTGGCCTCGGTTGTTTATGGCAGCTGTGAAACTGGAGTTCACCGTCGGAACGTGGTCAAGGTTTTTCTTCTATTTCCCACATTTGTCTGAACAAAGAAACTTGAAGAATATGATCTTAGGGTCACAAGGTGACAGAGCCAACACCCCGCAGTCATTGGGTCGCACCCTAGAAACTTACATCTGTATCAGGAGTGTAGGAAGATACCAATACAATGAAATATTGTGATAATTCTTTTTACGATACCGTATCAATCTCCTCCTCCATCAGTTATTGATTTTTTTCCCAGTCCAATATTCCTGGTGTTGGTTCTTTTTCTTTTTCTTTTCTTTCTTCTCTAGTGATTCCAAATGTAGATCCCTCTGTTCCAGTGTTAGGAACTGATGATTAGATGGAACAAAGTCTGAGACTAGGATCACACTGAGGGGGGAGGGGGGGCAGAGTCTCAGACAAGGATCACACTGGGACTACAGTATCTCATAATATCGCAATATATTGTATTGTGATATACAGTATTTTATCACCATATTCTTGACTGTACACTGCCATAGTCGATACTGAACGACATGTAGACACAAACACTCAATGGAACAGAGTCTCAGACTAGGATCACAATATATATATCGCAATATATTGTATTGTGATATGTTTTATCACCATACTCTTGCCAGTACACTGCCATAATCGATACTGAACGACACGTAGACACAAACACTGATATTTTCACCAATGGTCGATTTGGATTGAGCATTTAACCAGTCCGCGGAAAGTTGACGAACAGAGATCGAAAGATCAAGTTCGGAATGTTGACTTTCTCAATGTAAGGCAAGAGAGCTGATCACTGCAGAAGTAGGTGATTAAAAACAAAGAAACAGGAAATACGTACAGATGGTCAGATCTCTGCATGTGACCTGATCACGTTGTCCTTTAAAATACCGAGGTACCAAGACGTCTTCATGGACCACACAGGTATAACGACAGTGACACACACACACACACACACACACACCAGCAGAGGAGCAGGCTGAAAAGAAAAGGCAGAAAAGTAATAAACCGAAGAACCAACACAGATTATGACATCCGGTGATAAAAAATTCCCCGTCAAGTTTCTGCCCCCGAAGAGAGAATCGGCCGCCGAGGTCGTTTGAAAACCTCCAGAAAGTTTCAGGTTTCCGTAAAAAGCTTCTTCATCACTTCCCAACGTGTGCTGCTAATGATGGAAACGAGAAGTGTCAGCTCGGCCGCGCCACGCTCCCCAGACGGAATTATCATTAGCATAATGGGCTTTTTAACGGGGCACCTTACCTCCGACCAGAGCCGGCTGCACGGGGCCATTAGTGGCTAACTGGCAGTGAGCTAGTGCTCACCTTTCAAATCAAAACAGAGGGCAGCGGAGGGGCTGGTACACAAAGACACAGGTCATCAATTTTTCATGCTCGGAGAGAGTTTATCAATGTGAAAGAAAACAGGGTAATGCAAAAAAAAAAAAAAAGAAAAGAAAAGAAGAGAAAAAACAGAGCAGTGCACTGAGAGAAAGAATTCAGAATTTAAATCCTGACTGTATCGTACATCAATTTTTCATCCACTACGGAGGGCAAATTGCTTGTACCAGCGGCGCTTTAATAATTGAAAGCCTTTGGGCCGCTCTAAACAAAGAAGAAGAAGAAGAAGAAGGAAAAAAAGATGATAAATAAGTGAAGACGTAAGGTTCACGAAAAGGCAGGAGAAAAAAAAAATGACACGTGCAAGAAACCAAATGTGTGCATTATTCAGCAGCAGCGTTTAACTCTCAAAAAAAAAAAAATTATCTTCATTCATTAAACATGAATATGAATATTTAACACGTGTGTGTTTGACATGATGCAGCGTGACGATAAACAAACATCCAACAACGACTGTGGGTTTTGTTTTTTTTTTTTTTTATGTAATTATGAGGAAAAAAGGAAATCAAACACATTCGGGGTTTTTCTTAACTCGTCTTCATGTTCTGCTCAGGACATTCATTTTTTTTACTAATTTATTTTTTATTAGATGATAGAAGACTGGAGCTAAGAAACGTACCGCTAACTATTGGTCTTTTTAAAGAATTTCTCCGATTAAAACGACGTTTTCCTCCGATCTCACAGAGGAAAATAAAAAAAAAATGAATCGATTCCAGAAACAATGAGGTTGATCGTGTTGTCACGTAACGACGTGTTTCTAATCCTGTTAGGGCAACGTTAAATTGGACCACGTGACTCAGCCCAACCACTGGGTCGTCGGTCTTCACGTCGTCGGTCTCTCCTCTCGCACTAACTACGGCGCAGTGCTGCTGAGGGAATCTCACCTCAGCACAGTCTGCCCATGATGATATAGAGAGTGTCAGAGAGTGCACTGTCTTCTTCACCTCATCTGGTCCACTAAGCTGTAACGAGATTATTACCATCCCCTGGAGCCAGGGAGCAGAAAACAGAGACAGTTAAAGAGAACAGAAACTCTGTGGCAGGTTCTGACCCCGGACTGACTGCAGCAGACATTCAACGGTTCTATTCAACGGTTCTGTTCAACGGTTGTACAGTCTTTTTGATTGTTTTCTGTTCAGGCATTTTAAGTCTGTGGTCAGATTGAGTCATTCTTAAAAAAAAAATAACAACCAATAACACAGACGTTGATGTGATGAACACGACAAACTAAGAAAACTAGCGTAAAGTAATAGCAGTAAACCTAGTGTAGACTATGTAGAAACACAAACGTATACAACTGGTGGCCCGCAGGCCAGATCCGGCCCACCCAACTGTCCTATCTGGCCCGTGATTGGATTCCAAACTAAACATCAAATAATAATGTTAGACGAAAATTTGAGTTTTATTTGAATTTATTTGCGAGTGCAGCCCACCAGGTGTCAGTTTGGTGACCCCTGCTGTTCACACTTATATTACACCTAATATTGACCACATAAGGAACAGGATTCAGCAGATGGAACATTGGTTTTTGTTTGTTTCTGGTATAGCTATACTTGTGGGGACGTTGTTTGAGATCCGAGGACACTGTCTTAGTGGTGGACATTTTGCAGGTCCCCCATTAGGAGACGAGGTATTTGGACGGAGAGGATTTAGTTTGACGTTAGGATTACAATAAGGCTCTGATTAGAGGCGGCGTAAAGATGTACCTGATTATTAGTATGTAAGGTGTTTCTGGTTTAGCTATACTTGTGGGGACCTTGTTTGGAAAACATACCTTTGTTCTGGGGACAAGGTGTTTCGAGGGGACATTTTTCAGGTCCTCCACTAAGAGAGAGAGTTACTAAGAGAAAGTTTGGAGTTGCGATTAGGTGCCGTGATTAGAGTCTGGCTTTGAGGTTTAGAGTTTGTCATATATGTGTGATAGTGTAGTGTTAGGGTTGAGGGAACACGTTATGTCAGTGTGAAATGCTCATGCGTTTGTGTTTGTGTTGTACAGTATGTGGCGGCTCTGCCTGCTCTGCTGATGCACATCATTAAATTCAGTCTGACACTTACCACAGGAGCTGATTCTCTTGACCCGCGCTTTCTTTTACTTTTCTTTACTTTCCCAAAAAAAAAACATTTCCACCGAGTTCTGTGAGCTCGGCTCACAATACAAGCATTTATATATTTTTTTCCCTTTGCTTTCTGTCATATGTGGACAGTGGAAGGTAACATTTATTTTTATCCTTTTCTTTCAGAGCTGCCAACCCCAACCGATAATGAGAGCCGGGTGCTCATTACCGTCACTGGTGGAGAGTGAACTGTCACGTATGGCTGTGACAAATGTAGAGCGGCCCCCCACTGTCTCCCAAATGAAAATAATTACACTCCAGAGCCCCCTCACCTTGTTCTCATTACTCACTGAGGGCAAGGTTCCAGCAGGACCTAGCAATGAGAAATTACACGGAGAATTTGAGATGGAACGGCAAAGGAGAAAAATACGACGAGTCCGAGTTCGAGAGAATTTCTAGACATCCAAAAAACTGGTGATCATGAAACTCTGTTTGCTGGTGAGAAGAAAACAAAATGGTGTTTTGAAATTTTATTCAAAATGTATTCAACAGTAGTAAATGAGTATATCAGTGTGAAAAAAAGTTCGAGGACGGCTGTAATGATGTCACAGGTGTCTGGTGTTAATGACTAAAACCGGTTCAGACCGGTCTCTCTGTCTCCACAAGCTTTGAGCAGTTTTAGAAAGATAGATAGATAGATAGCACTTTATTATTCATCATTATATTTCTTGAGATGTTATCATTTATATTTAAAAAATTGAGATATTGAAAAAAAGGTCACTGGTTCAATTCCTGGTCCTTCCTGTAGGGGGTGTCCGTTTCCTCCCACAGGTGTGAATGAGAGCCTGAATTTTGTTGTTATTGTTGTTGTTGTTGTCTGGTGGAGCTTTGGCCCAGAGGCAATGTCTCTGTCATTGGTGTGGAACCCCAGGGTTCACCTCCTGGGCAAGTTCGAATCCCGGTTAGGACGGTTGGTACCTTCCAGTGGACTCACCACCTGCAGGAAGGTTTGGTACGGTGCAGTGTGATTTGGGTGGCGACTGCTGCCCCCGCGACCCGGTAACGGATGGATGGATGGATGGATGGATGGATTGCTGGTCAGGGTCTCACGTCCGGATGGATCTGTCACATTTTTTTAGATTTAGTTTTTAAATCTTTCCTGTGAATATACAGTAGTACAAGAAAAAAAAAAGGTTGTGTCACAAATTATTTTCTAATAAAAAGCAAAACACAAACACACAAAAAAAAGTATCAAACTAATAGCGTCTGCTCTTTTCTTTTCTTTCACTAACGGCTGGAAACGAAGCGAATTATTTGAACACCAACGTGAGGAGGCGATTAAAAATTCATCAATGGAAACACATCCACCGCGATAAAGAAAAGAAAACAAGATAAAAGAAGAGCCGACAGCAGCCGTGGTCAACCCGAACAGATGTGATCTCCCATGATTCCACTCTCCACGGCCA